>NC_143067.1:14400909-14703939 GCF_052426305.1 Pelodiscus sinensis
AGGTGGGAAGGGGGAGGGATCTCAGTCCCCTCCTCCATACAGAAGGGATCCCAGGGCAGCTATGAGGCTGCAGCACTAGTAAGATCGGGCTTCCTGCTGTGAGGGTGTGGGAGCTGCAAAAAGAGACCCTGCCCCTCCCAACCCAGACCAGGCTCACTGTCATTCCCCCAGTGGGGTGTGGGGGGGAGTGGCAGGGGGAGGGGGAGTGGCAGGGGGAGAGAGAGCGGCAGTGCAAGGGGGGCACCAAGCCCAATCTGAGGGGGTGGCAGTTCCCCACCCAGGTTCCGTGGCCCTGCTAGGGTTCAGGCAACAGTTCAAAAGCACCGAGGTCCAGGAGCGGCTACTCGATGCCTTTTGCCTCAGACCCAGCCACCTCTCCCTCCTAGCAGCAGCGGCCACTGTAACAAGAACAAGCTGCCACCTGCACATGTGGAGGAGGAGGCTGCGTGGCTGGACCACGGTCCCCGTGCAACAGAGGGGCTATGTCTACACTGGCAGGTTCTTGCGAAAGAATGGCTGTTCTTGCGCAAGAACCCACAGAGCATCCACACTTCCCGTCTGCTCTTGCGCAAGATTTACAGTACAGCATCGGAAGAGAGGGCTTCTTGCGCAAGAGCTACGCTCTTTTCTAACAGGAGTAAGTCCTCTTGCACAAGACGGCAATGTGGACGCACAGCAGGGGTTTCTTGCGCAAGAAAGCCCTATTACTAAAACGGCCATCAGAGCTTTCTTGTGCAAGACGGCGTCCACACTGCCATGGATGCTCTTGCACAAAAGCATATGGCAGTGTGGACGTGTTCTTGCACAGGAAACCTTGCGCAAGATGTTCTTGCGCAAGAACCCGCCAGTGTAGACATAGCCAGGCAGTTCTGTGGGGGAAGGAGGAGGCTGCGTGGTGCGCAGTGGTGGGGCTGTGGGTGGTGGAGTGGCCAGAAACCATGCGCCACCAAAAGTCTGCTCTAGCCGAAAAAGCTCCAATAAAGCCACCTACACACTCTCCAGGAGGTGGGGGAAGGAGGACGCTGTTCTGTTAGGCTGAGTCATGCAAGGAACAATGGCAATGCACAGACCCAGTCACTTCTTCCTGAAAGTTGGTGTCCCCATCAAGTAGTGAAATGTCCGGTGGGGCTTTCTGGGACATTTCAGTACTTGATGAGGACACCGGCACATAGTACTTAAGATCGGGACAGTCCTGGAAAATTCGGGATATTTGGTCAGCATACCATTATGCAGTCACATCCCTAGTTCAGAGCAGTGGTTTTCAGCTCACTACGTGCAGCCCATTCAGCACACAGATGCAGTTCATGATATCCACATAGTCATACACAGGGCTCGCCAAGCCATGGCAAGCCCCACTTGCCAGCCGCACTGTCCGGTGATATGCGCATGCGCAGATCGCCCAAACCAGGCTCTTCCGGGTTGTAATCTACTCGCCACGGGCGAGTAGATTACATAGATTGTTGAGCCCTGGTCATACAACCAATATGCCTTGGCTTATTGGTTAATCTTGTCAACTATATGCATTCCTCCTCTCCCCCGCTGCCTCTGTATCAAAGATAATAAAGGGTAGAGTGGTACCTGTGAGGAGCTGGCTTAAAGCTGGCTCCCCAAGAGCACTGGATCCACCTGGCCCTCAACCCTTGTGCTGCTGCCTCTGCTAGAGGCAGCAGCATGCAGGGTGAGGGGGGTAGGCTGGAGCCAATATGTGTGGGGAACTGGCTTTCAAGCCAGCTTCCCATGTGCATCAGCTCCAGCAGGCCCCCCTCCCCCTTGCTGCCTCCTACAGAAGCAGTGTGGGGAAGGGGGCAGGAAGGAGCTGGTTCTGGGGCAGCCAGCTTACAAGCTGGTTCCCCCCAGCACCAACTCTTCATTGCTGCCTGTCCTCCCAAGTTGGCATAGCATGTTTCTATCCGCGGGGAGCTCGGGCCCCTGACAGACAGGGCTGCTGCTGCCACCCCACACTGCTGCCTCTGTATTAGAGGCAGCAGCACAGCATGGCAGGCAGTTGGTCTGCATCGAGATCTGGTTTTTAACTCAGCTCCCTTGCCAAACAGGAGCCAGTTTGCACTCTGCACTACTGCCTCTGATACAGAGGCAGCAGCGTGGAGTGGCAGGGGGCTCCCTGATAGTGGGCCAGGAGTGCACTGGCTGCCAGCCCCACATCCAAGGACTACTGAATAGTCATTTAACCTCATGCAGTTAGACAACTATTCAATTACACGATAACTAACAGCCCTAATGTAGGTAGTTTATATATAGTTTGGATGTGACCCACATAATGCAGACAGCTGCATGAGCAATCCACAATGGTAAAGAGATTGAGAACCTCTGGTTTGGAGCAAATTTTACCCCTTCATTATTCACCCCTCATTCCAGATCATCAGCATAGCTTGTAAGAACATAAGAACAGGCACACTGGGTCAGACCAAAGGACTATATAGCCCAGTATCCTGTCTTCTGACATCACTTAATGTCAGGTGCCCCAGAGGGAATGAATAGAATAGGCAAATCATCAAGTGTTCCACCCTGACACCCATTCCCAGCTTTTGAGAGACTAGGGACACCATCTCTAACCATGTTGGCTAACAGCCATTGACGGACCTACCCTCCACACATTTGGCTAACTCTTTTTTGAACCCTGTTAAAGTCCCGGCCTTCACAACATCCTCTGGCAAGGAGTTCCACAGGTTGACTGTGTGTTGTGTGAAGAATTTAAACCTACTAATTTCATTTGGTGACTCCTAATTCTTGTGGTATGGGAAGCAGGAAACTTTCCTTTCCCTAGTTACTTTCTCCACACCAGTCCTGATTTTAATTGATCTCTATGGTATCCCCCTTCTCATTGCCCTAAGGCAAGCGCCAGCAGGATTCCTGAAAGCATCCCCTTGTTAATCTATGTCCTCCCTGAGAAGTGACCATTCATGGTTCCTCTGTGGGCCCGATTCTCTCGAAAGCGGGAGTCATGCCCGGGACTAGTCCCTGAGGCGACAGACGCGCCCCGCAGAGGCGGGGAGAGCAGCGCCCGGTCTCTCGGCGTTAGAGTTGCGCCCCCAGGTGAGGAACTGGGGCTGTGTCCGCCCCGCACTGCTCCTAGCGGGCCCGAGCCGGGCCTTCTGCTCGCAGCGAGCCTGGGGCGGGTTCCCGCTGCCCCGGCTCCCGCCCGCACTGCCAGGCACCTGGCGGTATCCGCTGGGCGGCTCCAGCCCGCGCCCGGGAATAGGGCCCGCCTAGCGCGTCAGGGGCAGCCAGGGCCCAAGGGCGAGTGGGAGTAACGTGGCCACGGTTGCTAGGCAACCTCTCCCCCCCCACCCCCCGCAAGGGGCCTCTCAGCACCGGGGCTCGGACCTGGCCCACCCCCAGTGAGCTCGAGCCCGCCTTGGGCCGGGGCTCAAAGGTGGCCGAGGTCTTCCAGGGCAGGCGAGTTCGCAGGGCAGAGCGGCGGTTGCGTGGGCCGCTCTAGCCCGGCGCGTGCGGGGGGGGGGGGCTCTGTGGCAGCCGCTTCCGGTGGGCGCTGCTCGGTGGTGGCGGGATGGTGGGGGAAGAGGAGGAGGCCGAGTTCCCCGAGCGCTTCCGCGCCTACTCGGAGAACGAGCGGCACTGGCAGGCCCGCCGCGAGTTCATCCTGCGCAACCTGCCGGCGGGCGGAGCGCCGGAGCCCGCCAGCCGCATCGACCAGCTGCTCTCGCTCTCCATGGTGTGGGCCAACCACCTCTTCCTGGGCTGCAGGTGCGGGCCGCTAACCCTGCCCGGGCCTGGGGCAGGGGCCCCTCCGCCACCAAGAGCGTTGGAGGCCGGTTTCGTCCCCAGAGGCAGCTCCCTGAACCAGCACCATCCTTAGGATGTAGGGGGCCCTGCGCAGCACTGAGGGCCCTTTGCGGGGGGGTGGGGGGGAGTGTTTTTAGAGGTGTGGCTCTATAATTTTCAGCAGCACACTATTTTAAACTAAGGTCCTGTCGGCTAACGCAGTAAATTCAGAAACGGAGAGTGTGTTATCTCGGATTGGCAAATGCCCGTTAGCTGGCTCTTTCACAGACAGGTTCAATGTCTGCTAATAGGTCTGGCAGGCTTTTTCACTTTTAAGTTGACTAGATCCTCTGGGAGGAAGCAGAGCCACAGAACAGATAATAGGGTGAGACACTGGGTGGATTTTAAGACCCAGTGGTACCCCAAAATTTCAGGTTCCTTTTGCAATTGCATATAGGTAAAGATGGCCCTACCCTGAACCCACGCTGGGGCAGAAGGTTCTTGGGGAGAACTCTTATGCCCAGGGATGTTGCTCTTGCATCTCTCATTGGTTGCAGTTCCCTGCAAAACAGGCACTTGGGTGGGGGCTGGGGCAAACAGGGACCTGGCAGCTGCTTCTAGGAGCTCCATGGAATGAGGGCAGGTAGGATGCCATCTTAGCCCTAGGAGAAGGAGGACTTGAAGGGGAGGAATTAATCAGCAGAGCCTAAGGACCCCCAGTTTGAGAAATGCTGTTGTAGAACTAAAGCACCTTGTCATCAGTATGTGTGTACCTTGGGATAGCTTACATGCATTTATTACCACCAAGAAAAAAAAACAAAGCAGCTGTTCGTCCTAGCTGTGTTAAATTGAATTAATGCATCTCAGCTGAGCCTAGCTCCAGTCAGTATTGCAAAACAACACTTAGCAGCACAGAAGGACCAGATTAGCACACAGCTGAGTGAGCAGTGCATTATGAGCGCCAGTGTCAGTAGCATCCAAGCTTCAATATGTATCCCCAAGTTGAAAGCACTCCTTAACTCAAGCTAGAGATGTGTGCGCTTGGACAGCAGCAAGCTAACACTGCAGGGAAAACTTTCTATCTGAAACCCACAATCAGGACTAGTACTACTGTGTGGGTGCATCTAGACTGGCAAGATTTTGCGCAAAAGTAGTCGCTGTTGCGCAAAAACTTGCCAGCTGTCTACATGGCTGCTTGAATTTGCGCAAGAGCACTGACTTTGTAATGTACAAAATCAGTGCTTCTTGCGAAAATACTTTCATGCTCCCACTCGGGAAAAAGCCCTCTTGTGCAAGAGGGCCAGTGTAGACAAGGAAGAACTGTTTTGCGAAAAAAGCCCCGATGGCTAAAATGGCGATCGGGGCTTTCTTGCGCAAAATTGCGTCTAGACTGGCCGCGGATGCTTTTGCGCAAAAGCACTTTTTGCACAAAAGCACCCGTGCCAATCTAGACACTCTTTTGCGGAAATACTTTTAATGGAAAAACTTTTCTGTTAAAAGTATTCCACAAAATCATGCCAGTCTAGACGCAGCCGGTATGTATAGATGTGCAAAAGGTGGTTGTTATATAACTTTTGTTTCAATGCTGCTGCTGCTGCAGAACTAATCTGGAACACCTGTGCAAAAAAACTTTATGTATTTAAATTTTGATAGACCCACACTAATTGAGAGATGCATGTTTCATTCAGTTTTATAATGGAGCTGAATATACATCCTTGCTATACTGAGATATTTGAGGATTGGTTTATAATACAGTGCACTGTAGTTTCTTAATGTGGGATCAGTAATTTTTCACAGGCATTTATCTTTATTATACAGTTACAGCAAAGACCTTTTAGACAAGGTAACTGAAATGGCTGAGGGGATTGAAGTTGAAGATGCACCACAGTTTACTTCACGAGATGAAATAATGAAAAAGGTAACTATTCACTTCAGAATTTTAGAACTTGTTTTGTGAGGATGATGCTATCAGAATTTTTAGGTTTGTTCAATGTACAGAACCAATAGGTCTCAGGAACAAGGATTGAGCATACTTTTAAGTTCTGCTTTACTACTCTAAAATTCTTTCCTCTCATTCTTGTGCTACTTTGAACATTCTTCCTAACAACATCCCAGAAGTAGAAATATATTAACACAAATTGGTGGTGGAGCTACTAGCAAATTCGCAATATTTATTAGGTTTTAGTTACTAAGAAAATGTTGGTCAAATTTATTTCTACAATTTTTAAAAGCAATTTTATCCATTCTGCTGATTAGAAACCACTAATTTCATTTTTATGTATTTCACTGGAAGAATTGCACTGCAAGCTTTGCAAGTGCTATGTTCTCCAAAACATACAGCAATGAGAAGCTAATTCCCAGAGGTTTAAGGCCCCAATCCTGAAACATTAATGCATATGCTTAATTTTAAGCATGTAAATAGTTCTATTGATTTCAGAGACTACTTATGTGTTTTGAAGTTAAGTATATATGCTAGTGATGGCAAGATCAAGGCATAGTCTTATTTGGCTGGGGTGTGGTGAGCTAGAACACTGTGGACAGAGGCTGCTCCATGAGATGCTGGAGCAGCCTCTGTGCACGGGAAGCTCAGGCCCCCTGCTGACAGGCGCTGCTGCCTCTGTATCAGAGGCAGCAGCGTGAGTGGCAGGCAGGAACTGGTCTGCATGGGAGCTGGTTTTTAAACCAGCAGAGGCAGCAGCACAGAGTGGCAGGAGGCTCCCCAGAAGTGGAGCCAGGAGCGCACTGGCTGCTGGCCCTGCCTCCAAGGACCATTAAGTAACCATGTAACCCCTAAGAAATGTAGCAATTATTTAAAATAACCCACTTTCTAACATCCCTAGTTGCTTGCAAAGTCACTTGAAATTTCAAGACAAGACTCTGTGCGCGCACACATTGATGCACTTTTGTTCTCATTTAATGAGGATTAAATAACTACCTCTTGAAAACTCTACACATTACACTGGAAAGAAATGAAGTTGTGTTAAGTCTGTATTCTGTTATATTAAGGAAATCTTCTAAAACTAATAGGTAAAGTCTACTGTGCATTCCTCATGATGTTTAAAAGTTGTTGAAAACAGGACGTAAATGGTCATTAAGTGCCAAAAAATATTGAGCAGGTTGGTTGTTTTACTTTCTTGATGACCATATTTTTATAATTGGAAAGTGCATAAAGTTCAAATCCCACAATTATTTTACTCAGCACCACAGCCAAATTTGAAAATTGCTCTATCGGGTTTGCTATTTTTAATTTAGAACAATGTAATCATTCAAGTTACTGTACTACTGGCTGATTTGGGAGTACGCTTTTATTTCAAATATTTTTATTTATTTCCTGCAGATGCAAAATATGTATTCTGCCTTGTGGATAAAAATAAATAGGTTCTAGCTAACGAAAAGAAAATCTGCAGTATTCTACAGTGCTTTCTGGTGTAAAATATCAAAGTATTCATATCTTCTTCCTAGCTAATGGAGTAAAAATTCAAGTATCATTTGCTTGTATTACAATTAGCATTTTCATATTACAAACACATTACTTGTTTTCTTTTTCTTTTTAGCATCAGCATTAGAACATGAAAGAAGAGATCTCAGGGTTTTGTCATGATACAAGATCAATTTATATGGAGGACCCACGGTTAATTTAACATAAGATTTCTAATATAAGGACTTTGTATGCTGGACCCTAGGGACAGGATTTTTTTCTAAGCTTGTTCCATTATGATTATGGATATCCACTTCCAAAGCTTTTTTAAAATGAATCAGATTTTTAAACAATTTTACAACTCAGTGATTGATAGTACAAAGAAAAATATATGATGAATGATATTGACCCCTTTCATGTGAAGATAGGAAAGAGTAATAATGCCTAGAAAAGGGGTGGAGAGGGAGCTGTAGCATTCCCTCCTCTGTTTGGTCATTAAAAAGATTACAGAATTGTAATCAATGAGTCCAATGTAGGATAAGAGATCCTGGGGAATACTTGCCTCAAAGCACACACCCAGTTAGGAAAGTGGGGGCTCACACTTCACTCTCCATTGAAAGTAAGAGGCTGTTATAATGCTGTTTTTACCTAGGACTCATTCTGTGTAACAGGGAAAAGGGAGGGCATGGTACACGAAGTGGCCATTACCCTGCTCTTCCCCTTCTCTTACATGCTCCTTATTGGTCTGTGGTGATGTCCGACAGAGCTGATTTCCCCCTTTGCATGCCTGTGCCTTTCTCTTTTGCAGGAGAACCCTAGAGTCTAAAAATAACACCGAATATTCTCTTAAGTCTTTATTCTTTAATATTTTATGCCATATTTTAAAAGCTTTTGGAACACCTAACACCTGGATTCATTCAGTCACTGGAAGAAGTGGGTCTTTGCCCACGAAAGCTTATGCTCCAATAAATGTTAGTCTATAAGGTGCCACAGGACTTCTTGTTGTTTATGCAGATTCAGACTAACATGGCTACCCCTCTGACATTGTCACTGGAATGAAAATTTCAGTCATGGAAATCTGGATAAATGTCTTGATTTTTATCAATAAAATAATGTTCCTTTCATGTAAAGTGAATTCCCTCTCTAGAAGATTTATATGTATCTACTGCTGTTCTGGTGCTTGTCTCTCTTGTGTACAGTTCTATGAGATGCAATCCCATTTCAGGCACATCATATTTTCCTGGTAAAACCACATCCTTACCTTGCTTTAAGTTATAAAAGGAAGATATATACCAAATTTGGTGGTCCAAGTTCTCACCATTTAGGTGTTCTTGAACAGACAAACTCTCACATATATAGTAGATTTAAACATCCTGCTCTTAAAGTTTTGTTTTAAACGAGCAAATAGTCATAGCTTTCACATTTCTAGAAGTAATGAAATTTATGCACCCCTTTTGTTATCAGCATCTTTGATTAACACATTTCTTGGACTGAAGTTATGCATTTTTGAGAGTGGCTGCTGCAGCCCTAGAAGAAGAAACTTTCATTGGCAGTTTGGTTTTTAAACATTAATAATGTAGCCCATGCCATCCATGTCTGAGAGGAAGGTCAAAAGTGGTAATAACACTCACTCTCATTCTTCCTACAAGAGAACAGGTTTTAAGTGTTATGGTAAAAAGATGTAGCCAACAGAGCAGGCTGACCATTGTTGTATAGTTGACACCCCCATCATTCTTTTCATCCTAAAGTATTTACAAACTGGGATTCTGATCCTGTCACCATTTAAGCACACAAGTATATTTACATGTTAGTACCAGTGAAGTCACACACTGCTGTCATGTATATGCACAAATAGCATGCTGCTGCTTTAATCTACTTTTGAAGGATTGAGGGTATACATCCACCTACCGTTTGAACCTATGGATGCACAGAATATGTTCTAAACTGATACCTAGACCAGTAAGCTATTCCTTTCTAGCTATCCTGCATGCCCAACTCTCAGAAGTAGAAGCTGTATGTACATCATAATTGCAGGATTGGGCCCTAAGTGTTTTTCAACAGTTTTACTTTGTATTTCCCAATTGCTTTGTAGGCTCTTTTGCTAAAGAGCAGCAGCAATCTTGCACACACAGCTTTTTGTAAATAAATACACGCTTTAATTTGCATAGTTATTTGCATTCACTTTCCTGTAGGTGGCTAGTGGTCTGCTTACCTTTGAGACACAGAACTACGTTGACAGTGTGTGTCCTGGATTTTGGGAGCCAAACCACTTTGCTTTCTAAAAAATACTCCTCCCTAGAGATGGCACAGGTTTCTTCCTAATTTATTCTCTTGCACCTGTTTTACCAGAAGGGAAACATACAACTGAGTATATTTATTAACTTTCCAGTAGGGGAGATCAGCATTAATGGTCATGTGACCACCTTTTTAGAAAAATCACGTTTTTTAATCTTTTCCCTTTTCTTGTGCTTCGGTAGCAATGAAGAAAGAAAGCTATAGCTGAAAAGTTACTAAAGTTGGTACAGTGACAGACTAACAATTGGCAAGGACTTTTAAGTGGAAGAATGTAAGGTCTTTATTTTACATTTGTTCAAGTTACCGTTCCTTTAAAATAAGATGCAGAAAGATCTAAAAACACCTTCACTATGCTAATGTGCATCTTAGAACAATTTCAAGCAACTACGAGCAATGATTTCTGTAACTCAAGAATGGAGAGAAATAGTAACTACTCTAAGGCCAGGTTTACACTAGACCCAGAAGGTTGTCTTATGGTAAGCAAATCCAGCAACATAAATAATGTAGCTGGAGTTGACATCCCTCCCGCGCTTGCTACCATCTTTACAGTGGAAGGCCAATGGGATCAAATGTTCCTGTTGGCTTCCCAGTTGCGAGGAGTACCAGAAGCACCATCAGTGTTAGATTTAGCAGGTCTTAATTAGACCTGCTAATCTCCGGAGTGTAAGTATAGATATGGCCGAAGGCAGTAGTAATTATAGTAGACAGTGGAGGGGAAGCTCCCATTACACCAGCCAGAGAGGGAAAGCAGTGATGAACTCTATTTACCAAAGTCAGTAAAAGCTGCTGTCCCCGCTCAGCATCATAAGAACAAGTAGACGGCGCACTGAAGAGGTTCCGTGTACTGGTCTTCCGTGCACTGGTCTTATAGCCTTCACCTCATTTCATCCTTCCCTCCTAAAAATTAGTACTTATCTTTCTGTCCATCATAACCATTTGAACCACTCATCCTCATTTTTGCTCACTCCAAAACAGCACCTACCTGATCTCAACAGTGATCCTGTTTTAACTCCCAGTGCTGATCTAGATTCCACATAAAGAAATGTCCAGCGCACACCCTCTCTCACTGCTGCAGACCAGTGCTACCTTGGCAGATGGAAAGGTGTCTCATAGAAAAGGTTAGCTGAGGAGAGGGAATATTCCTAAGTAGGGTAGGTAAAGAAAGAGTGGGACTCCCTCTGGGCAGTAGGCTTCAGCTAATCCCTCTTTCCAACAGACAGACCCAGTTTTATCTCTATTATGATGCCTCAAAGCCCTTCCAATTACCTATTGCCCAAATTGCATCCCCCAGTCTTTTAAGCATTATGGATCTGCTTCTGCAATGGCAAACCTCTCCTTGAATGGTAATAGGATAGTAGAAGGAGAAGGCCTTATTTGGCACTTCTGTTAATATAAAAATTGCAAGTGTGACACTTCTACATCCACATCTCAGTCTACAAGTATTGCTCTGCAATGTTATCCTGAACATAACAAGGCCCATGTTTGGAGAGTAATCAAAATAAAACTGTTATATTTGCAATGGGCTAGCCCAAAATCTGACTTCTGTACAGTCATCTTTCTTGGATATTATCTCTTAAATAAGCCACCTGGATTACAAAGACGACAAATAGTCTGTTTAAACAGATTATATCCAATTCAAAACATTCCCATTCCTCAAAGTTTCTCAGTATTTTTAAAGAAAAGCATGTATTTACGAAGAACTTGAAATATAGTACTAGTCTAAACTTGTGGCTATACAGGAAAGTTACATTAATAAATTACTCATCTAAATAGGTCTTATTGTAACAGAATAGAACATGTTCTTCAAATGATTTTAAGATTACTGTAGGAGTCTTAGGAGCTTAATTTCTAATATCCCTGCTGTACACGAGATTCTCCAGAAACAACTCTACAAAGTACTTTTTTTTCAAATAATTAATTCCAACAGTCCACCCTACCCTTTCATCTACAAGTGGCTTCTCCAGCTCATTTTGAATCTGAAACATAGCTGCACCTTAGTTCAAACATAACCAGCACTCTGGAACACTCCCTATTGTTTTAGTATCTTTTTGAGACAGTGACTTAACTATTATTTGTACAAATATTTCCTCATAAACTGAAGTTGTCTTTGGCTTATTGCCTACCTGTAAATTGATAGCTTCAAAACACCTATTATTGGCAGGGCATTATTTTGAAATGCTGTGCTGTTCGGAACAGTAATTTGAGGGGGGTTTTCCAATGTGGAGCTATAGTTCAAATTTATCTATTATCAGCTATAAGCCTTCAACGTCCCATGCTTCTGTTGTTATTTGTGACAGTAGCACTGATGGACTCCAGTGATAGATCTGAGCCCCTGTTCCAGTCCCCCATAAACACATAAAGAGACTGTCCCAAAAGAAGAGTTTGCAACTTAAGCATTAGATGAGAAACTATGAGCAAATACCTTATGCTTCCCTCTCTACTGTAACAATGAGAAAACACAGGTCAGTGTAATAAGCAGCAGTCACAGGAAACCAACTGCCTAACCATTCTCAAGTTTTTTACATACCCACAGCAGAGAATTAGAAGGACAATGAGGTGGACTTCATTAACTATTCTAAATAAATACAGTCCATCTGTGGTTGGAGGGATGAAGAGGAACATGTTATGGATGACCAACACAAGTTTATTTTCACTATGTACCATAACTGGCTGAGCAAAGTGAGGTCCTACACTAGATGGCATTTCTCTGTTGGGCATATATTGTTTGTCCTAGTTTGACATCTAATATCAATAAATGCAAAATTCATGTAAATAATTCATGAACAATAATAACAACTATTATACAACTGTTTACTGCTTCAGTGTACCAATAAAAGCAGAGATTATGTTTATCTGCCAGCATTTCATAGTCTTTTCGCTCTTAGCTCTGGCCAAATTAAGCTTCTGTTTTTAAGGGGAGTATTGAGCACTATGCTAGCATATATTTAGATTGCTCCCTTTTTACTACTCATTCATACAATGTCAAACAAATTAGTCCTTAAAATGCAGTTTGGCAAAGTGATTAACATCAGTACCTTTGTTACATTGATTCCCCATATATTTTCAATGTATGTCATGAGCCTGTCTATGTGAAATTAAGTTGACAGCAGCTGCTGCACACTAGCTATTCTGCATTGCTGGCCCCAGTTGACTCTCTTACTGCACACTCAGAGTGTCTTTATGCACAGTAGTTTACTGCACTTTGGAAGTTCATTAAACTAAATTATCCACAGGTATTCAATGCACAGTAAGTGTCCACATGGGTGCCTGGTAGGCAGTAACTAGTGTGCTTTAAATTCACACCCTAGCTTAGTTTGCACTTGCTTTCCTGTATAGACAAGTCCTTAGTTTAATCATGCATCCTCAGCAAAATTGTTAGCTGACAAATGCAGTTTATCATGACTTATACTTGTGCAACCCTCTTACAGATTGTGTGGTTGTGCACAGGTAAGGGAGAGTGGAATCTGAAGACTAAGAGATGGCATGTGCATCACTGGGAATACAATAAGGCCTGTAAAATCTTTATTACAGAGGATGTGATATTACAGGGACTCAATCTAACTTTCGGCTTGCTGGGAGAAGTTATTAAAAAAATAACCTCACTTTAATTATAAACTGAGCAAGTTTGATCTGCAGTCTGTGAGAAATAGACACGGAACTACATAATGTCACTTTCACAGTCATATTTAAAATGCAATTCTCTGAAATTTTTGTGTCTTGAAGTAGTTTGTTTTCTAAGTGGAATGGCTAGGAGACCCAAATGTTTAACTGTCTACATTTAGAAAATAAACATATAAAATAAATCTCAGTAACAGTATGTGATGCCTGATAGATTTAGGAAACATTTTTCAATTTGATACTATTCAGAAAATCCCATACACACAACTCATGTAAGAATATATTATTATTATTATCCCATTATGTATCAAACCTGTACAGTAATACACAAAACTTTTTATTTAGGAATTAATACATTTTGGGCCAGAGATCAAATTATAGGGAATCTGTTTCATATACCATGTATACTCATTCATTAGTTGACTTTTTTTTGGAAATAATTCTGCTGTGAAGAGTGGGGGGTCAGTTTATGAATGGGTTCTAGAAGGCAGAGCAGCAGCAGGAAACCCAGTACAAGCTGGCTGTGGCAGCACATCAGGGTTCCCCTGCCTTCATGCCACTACAGGGATGCAGAACAGACTCCACCAGCCAGTAGAATAGAGGGAGTTTATTGCTTCTCCAGGATACAGCACAGCATAGATGTAATCCGGTTACAGGGCCAGGCCTAGGATGCCTCAGCCCCCCTTGAGATGGGGGAGACTGGGCCCCTAAATCCCAGCCCCTTGCTTAGGCTACCTCCTCCATGATTCCAGCCAGAAACTAAAATTCTCTTCCAGCCCTGCCCACCAGCCAGGTACTGGTCTCCACCTTCCTCCCTTTGTCTCCCTCCCTGGGAGGCTGAGCCTGGGTGTTTGGGTTAATACACATTTGGGAGAGTCAGTGAGAATCTCCCATCACAGCGCAGGGGGACCCCGGGTCACAGAGCAGACAGCACCCCCACTACGCCACACTGACACACAGCAGTCCCAGCTTGTGCCGGGGCTCCTGCTGCCACTCTGCCTTTTAATGGAACCCAGCGCAACCCCCCAAACTTGCAGAGAAAAAATGGTAAAAAGTCACTGGCCTGTTTATAAGGTCCTAGACCACTGTATTCTGGAGTCAGCTTATAAACGGGCCAGTGACTTTTTACCATTTTTTCTTCTGTAAGTTTGGGGGAGGGAGGTTTGGCTTATAAACAAAGTGGCTTATGTTCAAGTATATATGGTATGTTAATGAGATGTGAAAGACCTGATATCATTAACATCTTCCCTGCAAGTGAAACTATTAAGCATCTTATATTGTATGTAACTGATTCTAATAAAGTTTATATTAATGAGAAAAAGAATGGCCTGGGGAGCAAAACACAGGACAGAGCCAGGTGATATGGGTTGTTTGCAGCTGTGCCACCAATTTGCATCATGACTTTGGACAAGTCACTTATCTGTGCCTCAGTTTCCCTATCTGTAAAATGGGACACATACTTCCCTAACTCATACAGGTGAGAAAACTTACAGGGTCAATTTATGCTCCAGTGTAGGTAGGCATGTCTCCACTGAAGACTATTAATGAGTAACACATCACAGCAAAGTCTTCCTCATATTTGTAAAGTGCATAATATTAGTATTTATCAAGAGAAAAAGATTCAACTCTAAAACTAAGCCCTTTGAAAGAGATACAAAGGAAGGTAACAAAAGAATGTCTTGCACTGAGGTTATGTATTTAACAGTTTTACATGTAATATTTATATATAAAAACTTTAAGTGCTTTTCTCCAATTTAAAAATCTAAAGAATTCAAAAATAAGGCATTCAATATTTGAAAAAGTACAGATTTACAAAATGTGTATATTCTTCATGAAAACTCCACATCAACATTATACACTTGGAAAAAAAATACAAACAGGATATATTACAAATTTATGTAGCAATAACTTAGTTCATACCATGCAATAAAAAGTACATGAATCAAGATACACAAGCTTTTAAAGTTTCTAAACTGAAGGGCTTAATTTTTTTGCAAACATGTTTGTACGCAAATCTTTAGAACTTGTGTGGCACTTAAAATTTCTGGTAGCCTTTCTACTGAGTGTTAAATTGTACACAATGATTATGAGGAGGAAGATTAACAAAGTAGTTATCTATTATGAATCATTCCAGCTTTGTTCAACAATAGCTGAAACTCTTTTCTCATATTCACGTTTGTTTTCCTGATAAAGTTGTGCTGCCTGACTGTTTGCAGGACTGTTTGGATTAGGTTCATCAAGCAGAGACTGTGAGAGGATGGGGGAAAGAAAAAAAATTAGATACTTGTTCTAGATAATTTCATTTTTAAAGAAAACCATAACCACTAGGGGGAACAAAAAGATGTTGATGCTACAACTAACTCAAGCCCTATACGCCTGGGGGAATTCTGTGCCACTACACAATTCAGAATTTCATGTTTCCCCTGAAAATTTGGGGCTGCAGATTTGCTGGATGTCAACAGGGACCACTGGACTCTGCTGAGCTCACTCACAGTGACACATCCATCTTCCTCATTCTGTGGACAGGAGTGGGCTTGGAAAACTCGGGTCTGGCAAAGGGCAAGGAAGGGCAGGGCTGCCCCACACCATGTCCCCAGGGGGAAACAGTGAAGCTGGGAAACTAAAGTGTCTGGGGATGTCCCGCAGCTGAGCTCTGGTGGATAGGGGTGCTGGTGCCTGGTTCAAAGAGTGTCCCAGGGCTGGGCCCTGAGCAGAGGGAGTGCAGATATCTGGGTTCAGGGGGCCCAACACAGTTCTCTCCTACACTCCACAACGTGAACTAGATTGTCATGGGTGTTCTTTAATTCTCCACTCCTGAGGAAATTTCTATTGTTGTGTGTGTTGACGACAAGTATTTTGAAATAAATTACCAAAATAATTGAAACTGGATTATATTGTATTCTTTTGACAAAATATGTAAATTTTTGCAAAATTTTTTAAACATTGTACACAAAGTTTAATTTTTTTTTTTTGGTGCAGAATTCCCCCGAAAGTAGCCCTAATATATGAAATAGTTCCCTTTTAAATTAATACAGTCCAATTAGCTGGATTCTAGAAATACTGGCTCCCTAAGAATTTCATATGCATAACAAAAACATAGGCTTCAAAATAAAATAGTTAAAATTTCTCTCACATACCCTGGCCTTCAATACACAAACATTACAGACACCAAATATCATATATGGAATAATAATGGTCAAAAAAAGAATCTAAATAAATGTCCTCCTATAAACATTCCCTGCTGGGATTATTTTTATTGCTTAGAAATATAGCGAATATATGTAGTTTATCAACTAACTAGTCTTTCAAATAAGTTTACAAGCTCTTGATTGTTTCAGTTTTTTGGAGTACAGTTCATTGGTGTGGATGCTGTCTGGCTATGTCTCTATGTCATCAGTTTTGTGAAGAATGGTAATCATCATACATTTAGCTTGCTAAAAATTACCTGAATTGAAGTTAAAATAGATGAAACATCATATGTTGGACTCCAGCGATTCTGAAGGATGTCTAAACATATGCTACCATCAGCATAAACTGTAAACAGAACACAGGGATTATTTAAAAGTCTTGCCATCTTAAGTCTGTTGTGATTAAACACTGCATGAATGGATGCACTATTTATATTGTAATATGACAATTCAGTTTCTGTTTCACTAAACATTTTAGGAAGTGTGATAGAGAAATAAAGTGTATTTCTAAGGAAGCATCTCTGTAAGAATCAGACACTGATTTTATATCTTGTATTTAGCAAATAAATACTTTACTTTCACTAACATAAGAGCATTGTAAGGATAGTCCAAGTCATCTGGGCTAGAGTCTGAAACTTGGAAGCTCTGGGTTCAAATCCCACTTTCATTTGTGTCACCTTAGGTAAGTCTATAATCTCTGAGACTCAAGTTTCGCATCTATAAACCTGGGATAACAATATTTCCTACCTCACAGTTATTGTGAGGCAATTATGTTAAAGGATTGTGAGGAATTCTCATACTATGGTAAAATGGCCATATGAAATACCTAAAAAAAGAGATACTGGAACTATTCATGTTTCACATTGGGGACAAAGAAATGAGGAGGCAGATTTGACTTTGGGGAGGGAATGCCTACATTACTCATGGCCCATGTGATGGAAGAACCTTCCTAATACTACATCTGCCCTGTGCTGAATCAATCTGATGTGATGCCAGTGATCTTCATTCAGCATCTGCCCGACAGGAGCACTAGTATTCTAGAGAAACAGGGATATAACTACACTCCTTTGTTGTTTATTAGAGAAGAGGAAAAGATACAATGTATCTACCCCAAGGCCAAGTTTCATATGAAGCACTAAGGATGAGGCACTAAGGATACAATCCTACTCCCAGTGAAGTTAACATTTTTTGCTACCTTTGAATTTGTGTAGGATTTTGACACACATGAATATATAATAGGAATGTCAAATCCTGTTTAATTGGTTAACCAGTTAATTGATTAAGGCGGGGGAGGCCATTTCAGCCCAGCCAGGTTGAAGCAGCCCCCCTGCTGTAGCTAGGCTGGAGCAGCTTCCCCACTGCAGGCAGGGGACACTCTGCCCTCTTTGGACAGGGGCTCTCTGGCTGGGCTGGAGTGCCCTTGTCCACAGCAGGCCCTGCAGAGCTGGTGCAGCCCCGTGCCCACAGTGGGTGGGGAGATGCTCCAGCCCCCACTGGTTAACCATTTATCACATCCCTGATACATAAAGAAAGTGTAACCTTGATGAAAGAAGAGAACAGAGAAAAAGAACTAAGAGCAAAGGAGAGATGTGCACAATAAAGGAAGTCACAACTCAGGTAACCAGTGACAGGGAATAGGTAAGGTCTGAATTCAGTCCCTTGCTGCTTGGGCCAGCAGTACTTCAGAAATAGTTCATTCAGTCTTTCAGAGCATAATTATATCATCATTCTAGCTGGCTGAAGAAGCAACACTGGTAAGCTTTGTCAATAAAATACAACACACCACAGTCTACTCTGCCAAACAGAAGACTCCTCCTATTCAAGACAGGTACATGCAGTGGAACAAGGAAGTAAAAAAGGATGATTCAAAAAGACCTTCTAAAAAACAAAGCAGCAGAAGGGGGAAAAAAAGGAAAACAATTAAATGTTTGACTTTATTTCTGAGTCTCTTGTCTCACTAAAGCTTCTTGCTAAAATGGAGAGTTCCCAAATACAGGCAGTCCCCGGGTTACGTACAAGATAGGGACTGTAGGTTTGTTCTTAAGTTGAATTTGTATGTAAGTCGGAACTGGTACATATTGTAGGGGAAACTCTAGCCAAACATTTCTCCAGAGCTCAGTTTTATTCTCTCACACCTCACTTCCCTCAGTCCTTTATTCTCAAGCTGAGGTGTCTGCTGAGAAAAGTCGCTCTGCGTCTTCCTGGTCTGCTGGGTGGGGCGCTAGCTTCGCGTCTCCCTGGTCTGCTAGGGGGAAAAGCAGCTAGTGCGGGGTTGTCTCACCCCGTTTGTAAGTAGGGATCTGATGTAAGTCGGATCCATGTAACCCGGGGACTGCCTGTACACACATTGGCTATAAGAAATTAAGATGCCAATAATCTTCAGAAATATTTCATTTCCTCATCAGTTAATATTTGCATTAGCTAACAAGGCTACACAATGGTTACAGAATACAGGAGTAGCTTCTAACTAACTTTCCTAGCATCAGGATTTTTATTGAACATCTGATGTACTGTATATCTGCCTTGAAAAAAATGTTAAACATTGCTGAGCTTCACAGGATATATCACATCACACTATCCTATTAAATATTTGGTTTGGCTATACAAGTATGAATACTCACCATTTGGATGAAACATTTTTGATAAAAACCTAACAGTTGGAGGCTTATTTGGATATTCTTCTGAAAATTCTATTATTAGTTTAAAAGTACCTGTCCAAAAAAGCAAAAATACAAACATCATGTAGCTATAATTGTATCAAAACATCTTTGTGCACTTGACAACCCATTATTTATATTTCAAATGCTAATAAAACTGATATGTATTCCTATGAACAAAAATAGCACCAGCATCTTTGTAAAATTTAGAAGCTTACTCAATGCATAGAAAAACAGCTATTTAAATAGAGTACAACTTCAGTTATCTAAAAATTGTAACTGACACTTAGTTCAGACCAATGGAGGATTTTCTATGTTATTACCAGATATTGGGAAAATGCCAGTAACAGGAAGTTTTGGATAACCATATGCTAGGGGTCTCAAACTTCCAGCCTGCATGCCATCTCCAGTTGGGGGAGCCGGGGACAGAGCAGCTGGGGTGCTCTGCCCCCAGCTTCCCTAAGTCAGCTGCTAGTCAGTTTCAGCAGCGGGGGACTTGGGAAAGCCGGGGGCAGAGCAGCTCCAATTGTCTGGCTGGCCGAAGCACTAGTTCCAGTTGGTACCGGACTATCAGGAGTGCTGAACCCACTGGATGCCGGACAATTGGGAGTTTTACTGTATGTATTAAGGACCAGTGAATATGTTTGCCACATATCACCAATTTCCATCCACTTCCACCCACCCTCCCTTCTCACCCCCCATAAAAAAAACAACTCAGTAAGTCATTTTCTGACTTGCATAAAAACTAGAGAGCTCTCTTCTTAATCACCATTCCTGGCAGTTCATTGCAATGAGTTTCTGACAAAGAATTCTTTAACTAACATATACCCTTTTTTGCACATACAGTAGATATGACACTTACGCAGCACTTTCATGTTCGTTTACAATTTGATTTTTTTCATTAAAACTGTTTTATAAAGAGATCAAGATTATTTCCTCCTGCTCTTAATGAAAAGAATGCAAATGTGAATCAGAATCATGTGCTAAAGACAAAGCCATATGTAGCCAGAGAGTGTGTGAAAATCTTTGTGGTTAGGCATAAGATATATGAAACTGTCTAATAGTTTAGCCTCAACATTCCCCTCTCCATGTATATAAACAGTTCTAGATATGGCCATTGCTTCACAGGTTTACAGTTAACCACCAACCACTACAGAGGTTAGACAATGCATTGGCAGGAGTTTTGATCAAAATACTAAAGTCTCTGTTAGACAGCAAGCCCTTACCAACTCACGTTGTTTATTAGCTTGCTTTTTCTAATTCAGAAATAAGTTCTGTGTGCATTATAAAAAAAAACCCCAACACACAGCATTATATATAGGAAATATGAAAATCCTTCTTGAAAGCCATTTTGGAACCATTTATGAAAGAGGAAGGGGATAAAAAATAGTTACCTACCATCCTCAAAAGGGGTACCTTCTGGCCTAGAAATAAAAAATTTAAATATATTATCTACTTCTATACAGGCACCCATACCCACCCACCCACACCCTTTTCAAATTAGAAACAGAGATAAAATTTAAAGAGTAAATAATTGAGATGTAACTCCTTGATCTTTCCGAGGTTACTCTCCTAGTGAACTAGAAACCTAGTTTTTAATCCAGAAATTGGGGATTTCTCACAATGATCTAAGACAATACATGTATTTCAAAAAATAAGGATGACCAGAATCAATGGGGATATTCAGATTCCACTAAAACTGCAATAAGGTTACTAGCAAAGTACTAGAATTCATGATAAAAGAAAGACTGAATTAGTTTCCAATCTAGGGGATATGTAATATAGCTAGACAAGCTCTGCTCATAGAAGTGTGTTGGAAACCGGTCTGGTCAATACTAACACATCTAGATTTGTCTGCTTGGAACATGGAATGTGTATGTGCTTCTGAGAGGGAATCCTGCATTTTCTTATTTTCCTGCCCTATCTTCAACATAACAATCACCTTACTTTCACTATGAATTGATATAAAATTTTAAAAAGACAAAAAAAGTACATTACAAGGCTACATCAGAACAAAAATGTAGCTGTTTTGTTTGCATGCTCTATTGCAATGGTTCCCAACCTTTTTAATACTGTGGACTGGCAAACCCATTCACAAACTTTTGGCGGACAAGTAACATCATATGCAAATAAAATATTACCGGTCTGCCAAAAACCCCAGCCCCCACAGTCACCGCAAACAGCCATGAGGTAGGTGGCTACAGCAACTGAAGCTGGTTGTTTGCAGAGACTCTGGGGGCTGGGGTGTTCCCCATCCCCCTAAAGCCCCCAGTGCCAGCCCTAACCCCTAGACACCCCAAGCACCAGCCACTGACTCCAGAGTCCCCTGCACCTAACTCCCCAGTGTCAGCCCCCATCTCAAATGCCTCAGTGCCAGCCTCCGCCCCTTAAAGCCCCCCGACCAGATCCCCTCCGTGTCAGCTTCCTGTTTCCAGAACCCCACTGAACCCAACTCCTCTAGAATTCCCCCCAGTGCCAACCCCCATCCTCAAAATTAACCCCCTACCCAGAGCCACCCAGTGCCACCTCCCCACCCCACATGCCCTAATACGCCCCAGTGTCAGCCCCCTGCCTCTTAGAACTCCCCACCCCTTAGAGCTTCCCAATATTAGTTTTGTCCCCAGAGCCCACCAGTGCCAGCCCCCCACCTCCAGAGCCCCCCCAGCACTAGCCCTGCTCCCTAGAGTCCCCAGTGTCTGCCCTGCCCATCTTAACAAGCCCTGCACTGCCTCCAAGCAACCAGCTGAGGGCTGCTGCCCAGGTCACAGCTGCTCTAAGGCAGCAGCACAGCAAACTGCTCTTCTGCTCGGCACTGGTTGGCTGAGTGGTAGAGAAGGACACACCTCTTCCAACACCCGCAGCAGAAGGAGAAGCGCTGTGAACCTCAGCCCCGGCCCCCAAAGCTGCTGCAGCCTGGCATCCAGCAGTTTTGCAGCCCGGCACCGGCCAACGGACCAGCAGTTGGGAACCACTGCTCTACCGTGCCTCAGTATTCAAGGCTAGACCCATACAAACCTATTTCCCCATAAAAACATACTTCTGACAGTTTGTCTCAGACTCAGGATTTTGACTTAGTACATATGCCTAGTCTCAAGCATTTCCACAGAATAGGAATGTTAAGAAGCGGGAAATCTGCTAAACGTGTGTAGTCAATAGAATTTTTATTGACTAGTCCAGTGTTTCGCAACCAGTGGTATGAGTACCTTAGGGGTACTTGAGAGAAGTCTGGGGGGGTATATCAACACGACTGAAATTTGGAGAAAACTGAATTTTTGTTTTAAGTTTTACAGTGCTTTATTATTTTTGTTCTTTTCACACTCAAAAATTTAATCACCTGCCTGGCTACGATTAAGTTGTTTAAATAAATGTGTTGCAAAGGTAGAAAAAAATTGTGTGTGTCTGAAAACTTTAGTTACTGGGGGGACTTACAATTTTTTTTTTAAAGGGGGACTTTATAAAAAAAAACGTTGAGAAACACTGGACTAGTCGATAAGGGAAGGCAGCCTGGCTCAGTCCCAGCTCATGCCAGATCCAGGACCAACTCCCGCTGCGGCTCTGCATTTAAAAGGTAGTAGAAACAGGCAGCCCAGCTCCTACCACCATTTAAATTCAGAGCTGCAGCGGGGTTTGGTCCCCCGCTGGGGCTCTGTATTTAAATGTGTCTAGTTGATAGCATTAAATGATACACGCTTTTGCTTATCGGTTAATCGAGTACACTATTACATCTCTACCACAAAATCAGCCATTTTTTAACTTATATTTAGCCCTTTAGTATCATCTCTACAATGAGCAAAAATCCTCTTACCCAAATATAACTGCATTCCATTGCATAATGTTATTCTCAGAGGGTGCACCACTGACACCCACAGGAGGGTCTTCTTGCAATCTAACAATTAAAAAAATTAGACTATTAAAAGATATACATGTTACATTTATAAATATATACACACACGCAGGCAATACAGGAAAATACTCAGACAGAAAGGAGTTAAGCATCCGGAGTTTGTACCCATTTTCTCCTTCAGGACAAGAGAATCCAGGCTGTGCTTTGGAACACAGACTACATACTTCAGTGTTATATGTACGTTAAATATTCCAGAGACAGAAGCCTACCAAGATCAGGATTTTCTCTTCTATATAATGAAACAAATCCACACGAAATAAATAAGTGAAGTATGTGCGTCCTCATTCATAGAGCACAGCATCAAATACAAGAGTAGTTATAAAACGTCTTGTACATCTGGGTTTACAGTCTCACATAGCAAATGATGAAATGAACATTCAGAACAACACTTGCTGGCTACAGCAGTGAACATTATGTATAATCACAAATTGATACATCTAAGCTGTATCTATCTATTGTGGAAACCAATCAGTTGTATTTGTGTGAAAAAAATATTGGTACCTAGTAGAAGAAGAGACACATGTTTTTTTTATGTTTCTGATACTATTGAACAAATTGAGTCAGACCACATACTCCTATTTTGGCTAGTAACCTGTTCTCTGAGAAAGTTCAGTTCAGACAGCTAGTCTACCCTACAGCATGGGCTACCTACCACTTTGGCCAGGAAAAAGAGTAATATGACTTCTTCCTACCTGATTGCCAGACTGCATGCCAAGACCTAAGCCTCAAGCTCCATAAGTGTACTTCAGAGATAGCTTTGGCATTTAAATCAAAATTTCACACACGGAAGGTTTTTAACTACAGAGAATGTGTGGCCTGAACTGGAAGCTTCACTTGCTTGAACAGAGTCCAGAAATATTTAAGAGCTACGAACAATATGGTATTTATAGCATTCACATACCTTTTCTATATGCAAAACTAAATGCTCTAATTACATTCGTTTTTCTCTGTAGTTTTATGCAAATGAACCAAAGGGAGGGAAAAAAAACAGTATTCAGGTATGGAATCTGTCAAATTTCTCTCTCATCACCACTTTCCTGGTCACTGTACAAACGTTATATTCACACAGTAATCAGAGTTAATAGCCAGACAGGGAAGTTGAATGGTCCTGACTGCTATGTCTGCCTAAAGTAGGGGTGGGAAACCTCAGACCTGGGCTTTCTTGGATCCAGCCCCCCGAGAATCAGGGCTTCCCCCGCAGCATTGGGGAACCTGCACTGGTGCTCCAGCCCCTCTAATGCTGCACTGCAGGGGCTTGAGAATATAAAATCTACTAGCTTGGGCCCCTTGTGCAAGGGGATTGTCTTTCTCCTTCTCAGTCAGAATTGATTTTTCTGTGGGTCAGTGGCTCTGACCCAAAGAAAGTTCACCACCTTTGACCAATGTTCCCTCTAATACTTTCCACCCAGAGTGAGCAGAGTGAGTTTTGTTTTGTGCACCAGTATTGATTTTATGTGCATGTGTTCAGCTGTATGCCATTGTGGCACCCAAGTTATTAATAAATATCTTATAAACCTCTCCTTTTTCACCTCTGCTGCCATATCTTCCATCCTCCCCTCGCCCCATCTGCTCCTCTGCTGCTGCCCTCCACCCCTCACCCTGCTCTGCTGTTCTGGCTCCAGCCTTTCTCACTCCCCTCAGCCCTTTGGAGTCCTGCTCCCCTCCTCATCCTCCTTGAGCCCTGCACACACCCTTCTCTTCCCCCATGCCCACTCCTACTCTAGCACTTACACATGACTTGCTCCATCTCCTGCCTTTCTCATGCCCAGCCCTCCTTTTAACCCCTCTTTTCCTGGCACCCACTCCTCCCCTCCCTCTTGGCCCCATTGTCCCTCCCCTTTCCTCTCCCAACATCACTCTGTTCCCTCCCTTCTAACACCTCCACTGAAACCTTCCCTCCCCTCCACCTGCCTGCCCTTTTCCTCATTGTCTCCTCTTGGCCCCCTGGCATTTGTGTCTCCTCCACCCTGCCCCTTGGTATCTGACCCTTCTTCTCCTGTTCTGCCCCCTCCACTTCCCTCAGCACAAGCTCCTTCCTCTTCTCACCCACCTTCCCCTTAGTTCTCCTCCTGTCCCCTTCCCTCACCTGCTGCCTTCGACGTGGAAAGCAGTTTGCAGGGGCTGGAGCTGGGGCCGCAGTGCTATTTTTAGCACGGTCCTGGCCCCAGAAGCTCCCACAGCCCCAGACCCAGCTGCTCCCGGGGCAGGATCACGTGCTGGGTCTGGAGCAGAGGCCACCCATGGTGCTATTTTTATTACCGCAGTCCTGTTCCCCATTGTACTTCACCGCAGGCAACCCTGGCTCCAAACAGAGTAAAGCAGCAGCTGCACAAGGCCCGTTCCAGCTGGAGCAACCTCACTGGAAAAGCCTCACCTCACGCTCCTTAGCTCCAGGCTAAGCAAAAGGGCAGCTGCCCGCCACCAGGAACTCACCAGCTGCTGCCACCACCACCACCACTCACTTTCCTTCTAGCAGGAAGGTAAGCAGTGAGTGCTGCTGCAGGGCTCTTAAAATGATGTGGGTGGACCTAAAATTTGTAGTGTGCAGCCACACAGGTGCGCACCTTAGAGGTAACACTGCCCTCGGCCTAAAGAAACAGAAAAATGACCTCCGCCTGGTTGTATTTTAAAAATGTGTGATCTCAGTTTGCAAGCATACTATGAGTAGATTGTAAGTCTGATAGACTCCATTCCATGTTTCATGATATTTATTTAGATACTTTCCCTTCAAAATTTAAAATCTCCCTTTTACCTCTAATTTCAATAAGAAAATAATTATTTCCAGCTATTCCTTTTCATTGGTGTCATAATTACTTTAATTTTTACCCTCTATACAAACCACTACAGGTTAAACCTCCTAAACTCTCTGGCCTGGCAACATGGGGAGTGAGAGCTGGCCGGGAGTCCAGTGGGGAGGAGTCCCACCAGCGGGGCCAGCAGCAGGCAGGGGCCCCATTGCTGGGGAGCCCCATCTGGGCAGGGCAGGAGGGGGAACTGGTGAGCTCTATCCCTGGGTAGTCCTGAATAGGCGAGGCAGCGGTGAGGCTAGCAAGCTCTGTCCCCAGGGAGCCCTAGCAGGGCACAGCTGCAACAGAGCCAACACGCCCCATCACCGGGGAGCCCCAGCCATGCAGGGCAGAAGCGGGACAATGACAGCTGGGGAGCTACACCCCCAGGGAATCCCAGCCAGTCCACTGCACCTGAGCCCGGTAGCAGCGGGACTGCAGCTCAGTACCATGGGGCTGGAGCAGAGCCAGCCACAGGGAGGTGCAGCAGACTGGGAGGCTGATGGCTGGGGACCCCCCCTCATCGAGCAAATTCCCTCATTTGGAATAGGTCAGGTCCAAAGGGTGCCGAACAGGGAGACCCAACCTGTATAAGCAAAAAGATGTAATAGCCTATTTATGTTTAATGGGAAATAATGCAATGCCTGGATGCAACAGGTAAGGTAAGTAGCAGCTAGGCATCAACTCAATGGTTCCTAGTTTTGTAAGTTCAAATCAGGATTTTAATATTGTTTTAGAAAGTTGTGTGTAAAGCTACATATGTATCATACACATATGACAACTGCTTACAGATGTAATTTTGCAGTACCTGCACATAGAGCTATCCCTAAAAAGAAACACTATCAAAGTTAAATTATTGGAAATAAGTCATCAGCTACGTTAATTCATATCATGTTGAAACAAAGCATACAATTTAAAGCCTATAACAATTAGCTTTTAATTTTTTTCTACATGCACAACAGATGTAGTATATAACATGTAATTAAATGACAAACTGGAACAGTTGCTAAAAGAGTCTCTCTAGCTCAGCATGTACCATTTTTAAACAGTCTCAGAGGCTATGTCTACACAGCTTCCCTCTTCTGCAAAAGCCTATATTGAAGCACATATTAGCATACTGCAAATGAAGCACATAGCCATGCTTCATTTGCATAATTAGGAGCCCTTTTTGCACAAAAGGTTTTTGTGCAAAAAGGCGCCATCTACACAGCGCCTTTTTGCGCAAAACCCCTCTCTTGAGCAAGAGCCGTTCTTCCTGAAAAAATGAGGAAAAACGGCTCTTGCACAAGAGGGGGGTTTTTGCACAAAAAGGCGCTGTGTAGACGGTGCTTTTTGTGCAAAAACAGCTCCTAATTAATTATGCAAATGAAGTGAGACAGTATGCTAATCTGCGCTTCATTTGCCCAGGCTTTTGTGGAAGAGGGAAGCTGTGTAGACAGCGCCAGAGGGGTAGCCATGTTTGTCTGTAACTTTAAAAACAACAAGTGGTCCTGTGGCACCTTCTATTTCCATTTGTATATTAGCAAAAACATAGTTATATTCTGTTTAAAAATGATGAGTAGTCCTGTGGCACCTCAGAGACTAACAAAAATATATATAGTATCATGAGCTTTCGTGGGAAAAACATACTTCATCAGGTGATGAACAGAGGAGCTGATGAAGTGGGTTTTGCCTATGAAAGCTCATGATACTATTTATACTTTGTTAGTCTCTAAGGTGCCACAGGGCTACTCATAATTTTTAAACAGAATATAACTATGTTTTTGCTAATATATAGCAAAAGGTCCTTGTTTACACAACATTTTAAACAATGTGAGACAGAAGTTATCAACCAGAATAGTATGTACAAGAGTCCAGAAGTGTTTATCAGTTCAGTGTGCATAATTAGGTGCCCAGACTGAGACAAGCTTTCATTCAGAAGGGCCAAGAATCTGACACTTCTATTCACTTCAGCTGGAGTTGTGGCTCTTCAGCAGTGGGAGGATAGCGGCAGGAAGGGTAGAAGACCACCAAAAAACTATCTCAAGGCAGGTTCCCAAAAACTGAGGACTGTCCCACCCATGAGGGAACTCATCTCTGAAAAATTTAGCTTTACTCACTAAGCATTTCACTTCCAGGCCCACAAAAAAGTTACTAAAACCAACAAGAGAGAATGTTGATGCCGGATCTCCAGAGATGTTTTTTAAAAAAACCAAGATATTTGAATAATGAGAGTACAGATGGGCATTTGAAACCTGCATAAATATTTACAGGCTCAATATTCTCTCCTCTGTCAAGTTCCAGCCTGAAGCAAAGTTTGACATCATAGAGCTAATTCCCTTATATTAGAGAGTTACTGCATCATGGAATCTCTGATATAATTATAATGTACTACTTTAAATGTTATAAATAAACGCTTGGTCTATAAACAGTGGCTTTTAGGAATGATACAGGCTGTCTAACAGACCACATGCAATATAATGAAAGGCTCTTTGGACATTTCTCATGTTGACAGAAAAAGGAGAGTGGCTATTGCTTTAAAGACATAAGGCATCCTGAAGACAGGAATGAGCAGAGAACTTTAGAGGAAGTAACTCTAAATAAAAACAAAAACAGACTCCTTTCTACAGAAGCAGAGGTTTAACCAATATCTTTAGTGGGATAGGAGATGTTAACTTTCTTATTGATGTGCATGTGTAGGAACAGCATTTACCATATAGACCCAAGTCCTTTCAGCATCTCCGTCCCAAGGAATTCAGGGGTAAAAGGCTGCTTATCCTGTAGTCCCAACTCCAGTAACAGACCTTTGACAAACCAGCATTTTCCTTTACCAGCATAAAGTGAGGTTTTTGCATTCTAGATCGTGTCTGCTCTCAAGGAAAGTGAAGTTTGTTTCTGTGTTATTAACTCTCTCAAAGAACAGTCCAGCATAGGGGAGGAGAAACAGGACAAAGATAAAGCAGATTAAATCCTGTACCTGGAGAAGCCCTAGACTGAAGTACATACTTGATGTAGTGGGGGGAATTAAGGGATTCAATGTAGTCCAGTGAATAGGGCTCTAAACTGGAAGTCAGCATATTGGATTCTATTTCTAGCTCTGTTATTGACTTTGGGCAACTTGCTTCACCTCTGCAGACTCCATTTCCCCATGTAAAACACAAGGCAGCCATATGGACCTGTCCTTTGAGGAGAGTGCTGTTCAAGAGCCAAGTGTTACTACTGGCCTCCAGACCAGGTCAGGCTGGTCTTGAAGCAGATACCCAGGATTCATGATGGATCTGCCTACACCCTGCACGGATCGCAGGCTTGGACGGGGCACTTCCTGGGTGCCAGCCTGAAGTGGGTTTGGGACAGCTCCTTAGGCGTTACTCTCCCAGCTCACGGGGCCAACCTCAGCTCAGCAGCGGGCGGAAACAAAACAGGGAACCCCCTTGCATCTCCATCCCCACGCCAGGGAGAGGAGCTGCTCCCACTCCTCAGCGACAGGGGGGCTACCCGCCGAGCCCTCCAGGAACACACAGGGGGGGGTCCTGGTAGTATGGGGGATGCACCGACCCCCTGTCTCCCCGCTATTTTAATTGCTGAGAGGTGGCCCCCCCGCACTGCCTCCCTTGGGATGCAGACCGAAGGGGCTCCTACCCCTCTCCCCACACAAAGCAGCTCCAGGAACTTGGAGCTCAGCCCCGCAGGGCGGCTCCTGCCTGGGCCCTGCTCCGCGCAAGGCATAGCGGGGCGCCAGCGAGACCCACGGGGGGGAGCTTGGTGCCCCCTCGGGGAGGGGGGGGGCGATCCCAGCGCGCAGCCTCCCAGGCGAGACGCTCACCTCTTGAAATCCCTCATGAGCCTCCGCCTGGCCGGAGTGGACATGATCCTCTCTGGGAAAAGAGTCCCTGCCCCCACGGAGCCTCGGCACCGCTCACCGCGCCGCGGTCTCCCTCCCCAGCCCGCAGCGGCTACACAAACAACCCTGCAATGGCGTCTCCCTCCGCCGGGGGGAGGGAAAGTCACAGGCTCCTCCGCGACCGTACCACTCGCTCTGCCGAGGGGAGGGCGGAGAGAGAGGAACGCACCACTACCGGGAGGGGGAGGGAGCTTCCACCCCTCCAACGTGCCGCTGGGGGGCGTCAAGGTGCAGACGGTCGAGCCGCAGAACGCGCAGCGGCCCCGCATGGGGTGGGGGGAGCTGCTGCGCTGTCCGCGAATCGCGTCCCCGGACCTGCCCGGCTTGCAGGGAGCAGCCCTGGAGGCAGGAGAACGCTCTGAAGGCGCCACTCAGACCCTGCCTGACAGGTTCCCCGGGCTTTAGGAACATGAAGAAATAGCTCACACCCATGTAGGTGCCGCTGGAGCTGGGGGTGTTGCCCATCACCTGGCTTGAAGAGGCTTCCATCACAGAGGGGGTTTACAGCTTAATTCATTGGCAGGGTCTGGAAGAGAGTTTGGCGGCAGGAGAGGGGGTGGGGTGGGGGTACGAGAGGGAGTTTGGGAGCCGAAGGGGGCTGGGGGAGTATCGCAGAAAAGGTGAGAGGATGAGCATGCAGCCAAATAGCTAATTGAGGAGGGAGGCAAAGAAGTGGGGAGTAAAGGAAAATGCAACTTCTGCAAAGTAAAAGTGTCATCTTGCCTCTGTTCCAGCCTCACTCTCCCCTCTCCCCCATCACCCCATGTCCCTCTGTGCAACCCCGCCCTGTGATGGGATTTGCAGCCTCCTGGGAGTAGCACTGGGGCAGAGTCTCTTCCCTGCCTGGATCAGCCCTTTGCCTGCTGGTAGTGGTTCTGGGGTTGGGGCAGGCAGAGCCCAAGGCTGGCTCCATGCAGCAGGGCACTGGGGAAGGGGCTCCTCAACCCCGCACACAGCCCGCAGGGAACAGCGTGGCATAGCCCATTCTCTACCATGCCACATGTGCCACCCGCCCAGCCCTCGCTCTGCAGAGCAGGCCCAGCTCTGCCCCCTCCTGGAGCAGGAGACAAGAGCTGGGGATGCACGCCTCTTCCCATCCCCCTCACCGGCAAGTTAACAAAGAGGGGCAGCCACCTGGGCGGCTTCCCCTCTTTGCTCCAGCCAGGGCTGGATCAAAGAGAGGCAGTTGCCCATCGACTCCTAGGGGCGCTGCGATCAACTGGTCGATCACGATCGACTGGTTGGTGATCACCATCCTAGGCACATGAGCAGTCTTGACAAATTCCCACCTATCCTACTCTCAACAGCCAGGTGTGGGGCTGGGCATGAAAACTTCATAGATCAGTAGGGTGGGGAAAGTGGGCAGCAGCTTCCCCCGGCCCTTCCCTGCCTTTCATGCTTTGTACCTGGATTGAATTAAAGCAGAGAAAGACAATTTCATTCCAAAATAAAAAAATCCAAACATGGAGCTTTTTGAAAATAGCTACTCTGCTTTAAATTCACACTTATTCCAAAATTGCTTTCATGTGTAAACCAGACCTAGTCGGGGATATTATACTCAGGACATAGTTAATGCTGCTTCCAGCACAGTTCCCCAAGAAGCTCATATTGTTGAAGCCGTGCTTATGCTACAGGGACTATACTGGTATAGCTATATTGCCACAACATAACCCAGTACTAAAAACTCAACCTACACTGATAGAGGGGTTTTCTCATCTGTATAGAAACAGTAACTCCCTGAGTGACATATGTTAGGGCAATGGAAGCATTCTTTCAATGACAAAGATGTGTCCACACTAAGGGTTAGGTTGGCATCTCAGAAGTATGGATTTTTCAAGTCCTAAGTTAGGGATGGGCAACCGAGGCTAATAAGTGGGCTGCATGAGTGGCCCTCCTTCATCTCAATGGGCCACAGGATTGTTGTAACAAAGACAGTCTCTTTGGAGTGGGTAGTTTTGGTAACTGCACTTGCGTACCTAGAATTTCCAGGGTGTGCCAAATGAACTGTAGCAGCCATTTGATGAGCTGCAAAGAGAGCGCAGGGTTCTCACACATCACTTTAGTACATACATCACTTCATGTGCCCTTGCTTTAAGCTTAAAAAACAAGATGGACAAAACCCAGCAGAATCTGGCAAGCTTGTGTGTGGGCAACAGTAAACAAAATGTCTTGTAGGTCCACACAGAGCCTCAATGGGCTGTATGCAGCCCTCGAGCTGCAGGTTGCCCACTACTGCCAATGTGGCTACATCAATATAAATTTTAAATGTAGACCATGCTCAAGTCTTAAATTGCCATACCGTAATTACCATTAAGCCTCTTCCCCCGCTGCATCATGAAGGGGTTTCTGTGGTGCCCAAAGGCTGTGGGGTAATGGGATGTGCAACTTAATTGTTTCTCCCCCTTTCTTTACAATAGTGCCAATCCTAAGCATTCAAATAAACTCTGGTCATCTGAAGAAGTGGGCTGTGCCCACAAAAGCTCATGATACCATCTACATGTTTTGTTAGTCTATAAAGTGCTACCAGACCATCTGTTGTTTTTTAAGTTTATCCTGTACAGACTAACTCAGCTATCCCCTGAAGCATTCAAATATTGTGACCCAAGGCTCACAATAGCCTTATAAATAATTACATTTAAAAATAATATATTTTGGGTAATACAGTTTTGATATAAATTTGTTTTGGGGAGTATTTTTGTTTCTTTTTTTGACAAAACAAAAATTCACAGTGTCTGTTTCCAATGGAAATTTTCTAGGTGTCATATGAGAACATTTCAGTTTTTAGGTTTTTGATACAAAGTCAAAATTTTCAACAGAAAAAAATCTTAATTGTCTGACCACTTCTAATTGTAGGGTTTTGTTTGTTTGTTTATCTAGTGTTTAAGCCTTTGACGTATACTTGAATTACATTTCAAAACTTCGCCTGCAAACATGAGGACTAGAAACTTAAAAAAGAAATTATAGCTGAGTTTCTCATGTAATGATATGACTCCAAAATAGGGCTTAAAGAAAAATTCAAAAAATCAAGAAGCAAATGGTCTGGCAGCACTTTATAGACTAACAAAACATGTAGATGGTAAAGTGCTACCAGACCATTTGCTTGCTGATTTTTTTTGTAACAGACTAACTTGGCTACCCCCTGAAGCACCAAAAATCAAGAGAGGTGTGATAAAACTGTAAGGCTACGTCTACAATGCAGGCTACTGCAATGTCTCTGGGGAGGACAGGATCAGCGTCTCAGGGTGCATCTACACAGCAGCGTTATTTCAGAATAACGACCGTTATTCCAAAATAACAATGCAAGCGTCTACACAGCAATTCCATTATTTCGAAATAAATCTGAAATAACGGACAGCTTATTCCGACTTCTGTAAACCTTATTGCATGAGGAATAACTCCTGTTCCAAAATAGCTATTTTGAAATAGCAGTAGTGTGGATAGTCCACTGCTGCTATTTCAAAATAGCTCCTCTGCAGGGCCATTCAAAGTAATTACTCCTCAGTCCATCCTGGGGCTCTAAATGGAGGTAGCAAGTCTACATTAGGGAAGCCTGCCTCAGACTAATTTTGAGGATTCCCTATAGCAGTGGTCTCCAACCTTTTTACACCCAAGATCACTTTTTAAATGACAGAACAAGCCAAGATCTACCACCCCGCCCCTTCCTTGAAGCCATACCCTCTCTATTCTCCTCCTCTCCATCACTTGCTATCCCTAACCCTTATACTGCTGCTTTTTCCCCAATTCTTCTGTAGGAAGAGGTTTTTCCAACATTTGGCCTGTCTAGACTGGACCAAATGTCAGAAAAACCCCTTATTTGGAAGCCCCCTTATTCCTCGTGGAAAGAGGAATATAGGGGTGACCGAAAGATCATGTTTGCTCTTTCACTAAAAAGCGGAAGAACAAACTCATCCCTGGATGCAGAAGAGCTTTTCTGGGATATCTCCAGAATCATGAAAAACTCCTGCAGTCTAGCCGTACCCTCACTGGGTTGAGACAGGATGTGTAGGCTCTGGGGTGGGAATGAGGGATTTGGGTGTGGGAAGGGGTGAGAGGTGCAAGCTCTGGGAGGAAATCTGGATGCAGGAGGAGGTGAATAAGGGGATGCTGGCTCAGGGAGGGGGCTCCAGGCTGGGCAGTGTTGGGGTCAGATGTAGTGTTAGGATACTAAGCAAGCCACAGACTTCTGGATGTTAGGGTTCAGGAATTTGGGTTGGAGTATGTGAGGGGCTCAGGGCAGGGGGTTCCAGTGTATGATAAGCTCATATGTAGGACCTAGGGGAAAGGGGAGTGCAGGAGTGTTATGATGCTGTAGCCAGATGGGGGCTTGGCCCCAATTGGGGGTTTGTTGGCCAGGCTTCATTTTTAAATAAAATACTATGTCAAACTCAACAAGTTTCTGCATTGTCTTTATTTCTGAGAAGGGCAGGGAACCTGTTTTGAGTCAGGGGTCACTGACCCACAGAAAAGTCAGTTGGGGCCACACAAGTGAGGTACAAAAAAACCCTTCTCCAACCCCCTCCCCCAAGCTTCACTAATGTAGCCCCAACTGTGTTGGTGGGAGCAGGGGACATAGTACTGGGGAAGGGTGCTAGTGGGTGCTTTGGCAGGGGACAGGGTGCCAGTGGGTACAGAGTTCTGCGGCTGGGGGCAGGGGAGAGGGAACAGGGTTCTGGGAGGGGAGAGGACAGGGTTCTGCAGCAGGCGACAGAGTGCCAGTGGGGACAGGTTTCTGCAGCTGGGAACAGAGTGCCACTGGGGACAGAGTACTGTGGCTGAGGACAGAGGAGTGGGGACAGTTCTGTGGCTGGGGACAGGAGTGGGGACAGAGTTCTGTGGCTGGGGAATGGGAAGAGGGGGCAGGGAAGAGGGAACAGGAAGGGCAGAGGGCCGGGGTGCCAGTGGGGGCAGGGAGTCTCCTGCACCCGCCCCCTCCCAGGATTCCCTCCCTCCCCCGAGGGAAGCTGGCATGCGCCTCTTCTGGGAGGGATTCCCCGCTCCCGTGGGGAAACCCCCACACGCACCTGCCCTGGAGCCAACTCACCCCTCCTGTGGCGCAGGGAAGCCACTGCGCTCCTCCTCCGGGGCCGAGCCACCCTCTCGTGTGCCTGCCCCAGGGCTGACCCCCCTCCCATGCACGCCTGCCCCGGACCTAACTCACTCCTCCTGCTACGCAGGGAAGCCACCGGACTCTTCCTCTGGGGCCGACGCCCCCTCCCGCAGCGCGCCGGCATGCCTCAGACCTGTGGGAGGGGAGCAGTCAGCACACTTCCGGAACCCCCAGAAGTGGCGCAAAGCTGCAGGACCTCCATCCACTCCGCGGGAAGCCGGCACTACCTCCATTGTTGCTGGAGGTAGGCAGTGGGGCTTCTCGGTATAATGGGGGGGGAGCGAACGCCTCGCGATTGACTGGTCAAGGCTTCGCGATCGACTGGTGGATCGTGATCAACCGGTTGGTGACCACGGCCTTATAGTGTAGACATGCTATTTTGAAATATGCTATTTCAGAGTATTTCTTCTGAAACAGCTTATTTTGAAATAAGTGTGCAGTGTCGATGTATCCTCAGGGACAAGACAGTTGTCTATAATCCTACACTCCCCAAGCACCTAACATCAAGTGAATGAATAATCAGAGACATTGTCATAAACTTAATTTGTTACTATAACACCTAGTGAATGTCTACACAGCAGAGTTATTTCAGAATAACATCCCTTATTCTGAAATAACGTTATGCGCTCAAGACACAAGAAGCCGTTTATTTCGAAATAAATTCAAAATAATGAACTTCTTACTCTGGCCTCCTGTAAACCTGGTTGTACAAGGACTAAGGAAGACAGCTGAATAGCAATTTATTTTGAAATAAGCGCTGTGCGGACAGCGCCACATTTCAAATGTAAAAAATAAGCTCACTTTGAGTAGCTTATTTCAAGGTACACTACGGCCTCACTTTCTGCATGTAAACAAAATAGGCTGAGCGAGCTTGTTCAGTAGGCCAGGTTAGTTCCTATAGAGCGAGAGAGACGGGCAAGAGCTGATCAGCGGTTCATAATTGCTGTTTGTATGCGGCACCAGCAGAAACAGCGCAAACTCCCGGACAGCCTCAGGCTCGGGGCTTGCCTGATGGGCGAGCACACACGGCGCTGCACCTCTATGGCTGCGATGACGTGACACGCGTCCTTTGGGCAGGGCTGGGGGAGGGGGACAGGGTGGCCCTGTCTATTAAGCCCAGCCCCTCCGCCCCATCACACCGCCCAACACCCGCAACCCCGTCCACACGCCCTCCGCCCTCGTTAGCAGCCCCGCCTCTGCCGCCCAGGGCCCGGCGCCTCGCCGTCACTTCCGGGTGGAACGCGGTGAAGTCACGGAAGCACCACGGCCCGCGGGGCGGAGCCTAGGAGCGCGGTTGCTGTAGCGGGTGGTTGCTATGGGAACAGGGCCGGTGGAGAGACGTGCCCCGCGGGGATAGAAGGGCCCAGCATGGAAAGCGGGCTCGAGCAGGTCAGGTTAGCGCAGGCAGGCTGGGGCTTGGCACTGCCCCGGCCAGGGGGAGAACCGCCGAGCTGGCAGGGCAACCGGGAGCCTCCAGGAGGCTGTGGTGGCGGGTTGCGTCAGAGGGGACAGGTAGCTAGACCGGGCGAGAGGAAGGAGGCGGGTGCCCTGGAGGGGTAGCGGGGGCTGGGGCAGGAGGTTGGTTGCTAGGCTAAGGGTTGAAGTGGATGGGTAGCTGGGAGCGAGGGGGGCTGGTAGCTAGGCCAGGGGAAGGGCTTGCCCTGGAGGAGTAGCCAGGGCTGGGGGAAGGGGCTGGCAGCCGGCTGGGAGGGAAGAATGCCCCGGGTAGGGACTGGTGACTGGTCCGGTCAGCAGGAGATGTTGCCGAGGCGGTGGGGGGAGAATAAGGAGATTTTGCTCTGGAGCCTCAAGAGCAAGGGCTCAAGTGATGAGTTTTGCCATGGTCCCTCTGGGATTCGGGGGTATCTGTCACTCAGTCAGGGCCCTCCTCAGGTGTGTAATAAACCTAATAACACGTAGAATGGAATTGTTCTCTGTGTAGAATCCTAGTGACTGGCAAGAAGGGCCGGTTTGGATTCCTGAAGAATCATGTGCCCCCGTGTGGGGGAAATGCAGATACTACACTAAGTAGCGCCTAGACAGTTAGATCAGGCTTTCAGGGAGGATTTCGGTCTCTTTTTTCAGGCATTGTGGGGGTGGGCGGTTCCTGGGAAGAGTTTCAGGTGAGAGACCCATGTGGCAAATTCTAGGCAGAGTTCCTTCCATTAGGTAGTCACTGTCTGTCTGAATTCTTAAGAGTCACCTGCAACCCATAAAATGACGTAGGGTAGGTAGGGTATGTCTTAAATGTTTCCAGATCATGGAATTTGAGAGTGAATGATAGTGTTATTCTGTTTTGCTTTCACCACACCCCAATAAATGTAGAGATTTTTGGTCCCACTGACTAGTCAGTGAAAGGACTGTGATTTTCTTATTCTTACACACCTTTTTCATGAGTAGCTAAGAGCAAATTTAGTCTATTCATGTAATCAGTGGTACAAATTATGTAGAAGTCGTTATTCTTGCCGTGGTTAAACCCTCCATATCTTGTAATAGTTGTTCAAAAAGTAACTCAATCTTATGCACCTTGGCTATACTATGAAAAGAAGATAAACTTTTTAATAACTAAAAATGGTGTAGGCTATACATTTAGCATAAAGATAGCTAAATTAAAAACTTGTGGTGATATTCAGAAATTCCAAACAGAGATTATAAGGAAAATTCTGCTTTCTAAACTAAAGAGATTCCAGTGAAATAATTTTTATCAGCACTCTTTGGACTGTGATGTTTATTTCATTGTTGGAGTGAACCTTCCAAAATATGTTAAATTTGATTTTATTTTGGTTGTTCAAAAGTCTTCTTGTTTGTTATTTTTTGCCTTACCCTCTTACATTTTTTTAGAATTGTATAATGATATGAATATTATCACACTAACTGTTGCATAAACAATACTGTTTCATTGTTTATTCCTTTACTTTTGATAAGTTAAACACAAAAATTGTTTTAAATGTAATGTTATTTAATATTTTCTAGATATTATCTATGAGCCAAATCCAGTAGTTAATTCCTTTATTGAAAGCACATTTGAGATAAGATGGTAAAATAAGGCTCCATGGGACTATTACAGTAGTTACTGGCATAAATTTCATACATAGAAAAACATATTTAAAATTTTATAATGGCATTATTACTATCTGTAGAAGTAATTTCACCTTGCTAGTGTGTCTGCATTTTTTAGTTTAAGAAAACTAAAAAACAGTGTTTGCTTCAAATAATTTTTTAATATTTTCTCTTTCTATGAAGAAATAAAAATCAGACTGGAAGATGGAGATGTATGAGACCCTTGGCAAAGTGGGAGAGGGGAGTTATGGAACAGTAATGAAGTGCAAACACAAGGAAACAGGACAGATAGTAGCCATTAAGATATTTTATGAGAAACCAGAAAAATCTGTCAACAAAATTGCTATGAGAGAAATAAAGTTTCTAAAGGTTTGCCTCTTTTGCCTTAATCATTTTGTAAATCAAAAAGGAAAGTGCTTGGAAATCAAATTGACATCATTATTGGCATATATCTATCACTCATGGGCTATTATTAAATACATAAAATATACCAAGAAAAAACGTGTTGTTTGCTTGATTTGTTTTATTGTCAAGACTTTTAAAACAAAGTAAATGTAAAAAGTAAAGTAAAAATAAAACTTGTGGTTTTGATTTTACATGAAATTTAATAAGTGAAAAAGTCCATATTTAACATATTAACCCCATACACCTTGTTTCTCTAATATTTAAACCAGTAGAATGCACAAGATGTGAATTTTGGTGGGGTTTTAATTTGACACAGTTTTGCAAACCATTAATCTGATGTGTAGTCCAATGGACTTTTATACACTGTCACAAAGGTCTGCTGATGTCAGCTTTCGATGTAGCTGATGTGGATATATTTGTAATTTCTTTACCACTTGTCCCCCCAAAATTATATGTCAGTCTATTAGAATACATGGAAGCTTTGCTGAAGATTCTCAACTGTAAGAGAACTATAAAGTACATTAACCTATTTCTACCAATCTACATATATATTTGAATTACAAAATTAAAACCTTCTCCATTTTTAATATTGGGTTGGAAGTCATGGAGTCCCATGCTTGAGTCTGCCATCGATTTACCATTTGTCTTCAGCTAGCTCATGTGGATTCTCTTTGGGACTAAATCCAAAGCTGCATCAGGCAAGTGTTTAGAAAGAGCAAAAGTGGCTGCAATACCACGTTTTGTGACTTTCCAGTCCAACTCCATGTTTGCAGCTGGATTCAGCAGCCCATAGGAGGCTGTTCTGGGAGCTGCTCATCACTGGAATACATCAGTACCCAGGTCCCTTCTCCAGTATCAGTTTCCTATACCATCACAAGGGGTGTGATATAGTCATTGTCCCAGTTCTGTTTCACCTAGGAACAGATGAGGAATCTCTGACTATTCTCTCCCAGAGATTCCCCAACATCATTTTGTGACAGTGAAGGGGTTTCCTACTTACCTACCTACCCTGAACCTTGTGGATTTATGAGAGGCCAAAGCAGTACACCAGGAACATTTGCAAAAATGCTAATGCAGACATGTTTTCATATTAAATATATTAGAGATGGCCTGGGTCAGATTCCTCTTTCACCAGGCTTGCCCTCCTCTCTCAGCCAATCCAGCAAATTCAAAGCCTATTATTTAAATTCATTTTTCATAATTAAATAACTGGTTCAGAAAGTCTGACTTTCAACGCCAACCCCACTCCTTGCCCTTACTGGCCATTTATTATTAAATTTGATCCTTATCAATTTTTAATTAAGACTTGGCAAATATACAATATGCTAGATTATGCTAAGGGCCTGATATTCCAACTTGGATAGAAGTCAATGGGAATAAAGTCTCTAGCTATAAATCTAGACTAATTTCCATGTGCCTAAGTAGTATTAATCTGAATGAGTACCTCTATAACTGAGAAGGTAACCAAAATTATTCAAGATGGTTATCATTAAAAAGTTGAGACGCATCATCTTTGTAGACTGTTAATAAACAACTTAATAAAACTTTACAAATATTAATACTATAATATAAATAAAAATAAAATATGGCGCTTAATATGAAATTGTGCATATTATAAAAAGTTTTAGCTTTTGTTCCACAGAAGAGGCTGATTTTCTGGGACCTTTACAGCATGGATTTTCTTCTTAATTAGGTCTAATGGCAACAGCAAAGTTTTAGCAATTCACTATAATATTTCAGATTCATTTTGGTGATATAGCTGAATAGCAATGTTTTAAATATTGGATTCAGAAGGATAACTGAGTTAGTCTATAACTGGAAAAACTTAAAAAAACAACAAATAATCTTGCAACACCTTTAACACTAACAAAACATGTAGATGGTATCATGAGCTTTCATGGGCTCAACTCACTTCATGGTACCCATTGATGGGTTTTTTATGTCATTAGGATGTGGAATGTAGCAGGCCATCCAGCCAATGTCTTTAGTCACATCTTTGTGATAGGAATCAAACCTTTAAATGAAGTTAAGGCAGGCTGGAACAGAGAGAATACAAAATTTTGAATATTTGCAAAATGATGTGTATCTTTCATATCTAGCTTTGCAAGCATATCTTAGTCAAGGAGAAAAACTGTCCCAATGGAAATAAATATGGAAAAGCTATAGTAGAATGTTTTATTTTCTCTCACCAACAGCAATTTCGCCATGAAAACCTGGTCAACCTGATTGAAGTATTTAGACAGAAAAAAAAAATTCATTTGGTGTTTGAATTTATTGATCATACAATTTTAGATGAGCTACAGCATTACTGTCATGGATTGGATAATAAAAGACTTAGAAAATACCTCTTCCAGATCCTTCGAGCAATTGAGTATCTCCACAGCAACAATGTAAGTGCTCCATAGAAGCCACAAAGTAAGATTAAAACAAAATGGCACTATATTTTCTGGTTTTACATCGTGTTTTGTCTTTCAGAGTTTGAAAAATTTAATTTTTTATTTAAGGAAACTCTAGTTTCATAATAATGACCTACATGCTTCCAACTGAATTTTAATTTTTAAAAGTGAAGCTCTTGTGCACTGAAAGGTGAAATGCATTAAAAGGTTATGTACTGTTATTCTCAGTGGTGGGCTTTGTCCACATTGTTTGAATTCAGATAGAGCCATTCTTAGGATTTATGGGGGTTTATGCAATGTTATAGCAGTTCAATAGCAGCCGAGGAGGGGGCAGTTTTTTAGAGATGAGATTTTACAATTTTCAGCAACACACTAATGAAATATTTTTAAAGCAAATTTTAAACTAAGGTCCTGTAGACTAACATAGAAAATTCAAATTCTGACAGTATGTACTGGGGAGGGGGGGGAGGGGGGCTGGCAATTTCCTGTTAAATGGTTTCATTACTATTTGAATTGCTCTTTCATGGGTTCAGTGTTCTGCTAACAGGTCTAGCAGGCTTTTTCACTTTTAAGTTAAATAGATTCTCCCCATAGGAAGCAGAGCCACAGAATAGGGATAGTGATAGAAATGTAGCCGTGTTAGTCTGGGGTAGTTGAAGCAAAATGCAGGACAATGTAGCACTTTAAAGACTAACAAGATGGTTTATTAGATGATGAGCTTTCGTGGGCCAGACCCACTTCCTCAGATCAAATAGTGGAAGAAAGTAGTCACAACCATATATACCAAAGGATACAATTAAAAAAAAATGAACAAATATGAAAAGGACAAATCATATTTGGAAGGTAAGTAAGTGTCTGTGAATTGATGATATTAGAGGTAGGGAGAGTGGGATGTTTGTGAGTTAATGGTATTAGAGTAGAGTAGTAGAATAGGGATAGGAAGACATGGGTGAGTGGACACTAAGACCCAGTGGTGCCCCAAATGTTCAGGTTCCCTATGCAACTGTGTATTCTGTGCCTAGGTAAGGACAACCCTGGGTCCAGATCTGGACTTTGGTTATGGTTCTTGTCCATTTCTAATTATTTATTGCTTTCTTATTAACTGACTACACCATTGTAGCTTCCAGTTTCAGATTTTCAGGGCAGTTTCTTTACAGCACATTGCTTTACATCCCCAGCTCTGTCTCTTTTTTGCAGTTTCTTTCCTGGCCTTCAGGGTAACTATTTTTTTCTTTATTTTGAAGTGTGGGTTGGCATGCATTGTTAGTTCTCTTTTTCTCTTCACCCCATACACCAGAGGTGGGGAACCTAAGGTTCAAGGGCCCGATGTGGACCCAGCTTGTCTGGATCCAGCCCCTGAGGCTCGGGGCTTTCTCCTAGTATTGAGGAGCCCATGCTGGCACTCCAGCTCCTCCATCACGTCCCACTGAAGGGCTAGAGCACACAAAATCTATTAGCCTGGGCCCCCCAGGGTGTGGTGTGCAAGGGGAGTATGGAGAGTGTCTTTCTCTTTCTCATATGGGGGCCACTTCAGTGAGGGTTTGTTTTTTCTTTTTTGCTTCTCACTAGTGTGCAGCCCCGGACTGATTTTTCTGTTGGTCAGCGGCCCCTGACCCAAAAAGGCTCCCCACCCTTGCCATACATGTTAGGCTGTTGCTGTTGCTGTGATCAGAAGTGGCAACATTTATGTGTTTGTTTCAGTCCATGCTCTTTGAGAGTAATCTTTATTTACAGAATCCCTTTTATTATTAAGGTAAATTTGGCTTTCCTTCTTTTGTCCAGGTCATACATCGTGATATCAAACCTGAGAATATCTTAGTTTCACAGACGGGAATTACTAAACTATGTGATTTCGGTTTTGCTCGGACATTAGCTGCCCCTGGTGATGTGTATACAGATTACGTGGCCACACGATGGTACAGGGCTCCCGAACTGGTATTAAAAGACACCACATATGGGAAGTATGTGTTTTTATTTATATACCTTATTATTAAGGTGGCATGGAGAACGATTTTTAGACCTTACATTTTTTAGTGCACTATAGTACTACAGGTGGTCCCTGAGTTACGAACACATCAACTTATGACTGTTTGTACTTATGACCAACCTCCCATTAAGCGCATTACAGCCGATCCCCAAGTTATGAACGCGCGATCCACACTTACGAACAGCGCGGTCACATTTAAATGAATGGAATCCAACTTACAAATAGATCGAGTTACGACCAAGTGTTTGGAACGTAACTCGTTCGCAAGTCGGGGACTATCTGTATTGACAAAATCCAGAAATTAATTTACCCGTATGTGGAATAATTTTCATATAAAAATCATGTTAAACCAACAAAGCAATTTAAAATCACTTCAACAAATTAAATCCCTAGTGTCTGGGCATAGTAGGGGCACCTTAAATATGCTCTGTCACATGTTTTAAAGAGTGGCTTTTGTTTTGTTAGGGGAGAGTAAAATAATAACAGAAATGCATTCCCAATACCCAATAAAATGTTCACATATATGGGCTCACTTATATGAATTTATGGCTTGATCTTGAAGCAATTGAACTTTTACTGACTTCAGTGGTGCATAGTCTACCATTAAACAGAATACTCTAAATTTGTAGACTATGCAGCTTCTCAATACTTGTTGTATAGTTCCTAGACAGATGGTAATCCTTTAAGTGTTACTATACCAAAATCATAATCTTTAATCAGATTAGGGATATTATCTGAGTCACAAAAAGAGGATTAAGAGAAATGTCATGAAACAAGATACAGAAATATTTAGCAATTCAATATGAATATGCTAATTAAAGTTCTGCTGTTAAGTATAGCTTTTGGAGAGTAATATGCCAAATTCACTCATAATACATGTTAATGCTGCTACACACATGTAAGGACTGTCTTACTAGATAGTTTTGTAGCTCTTCATATACAATTGTAGGTCTTCATATACAATTACACAAACTAAAGGAATTTCTCAGTGAAATGCTGCAATATTATTTTTTAATTGGGAAGATATTTTAAAGTGCGGCTAAGTCTGTTTTATCCTTTTGTATTGTCAAATATTTTGCTATCTTAGGGTGTGCACTCGGAGCTCGAAATAAGATATGCAATTTGAGCTGCACAAATTGCGTAGCTTATTTCAAGTTAATTTTGAAATAGAGCACTATTCCTAAACGTCCCTTCCTTCTTGTGGAATGAGGCTTACAGGGACGTCGGAATAGCGAGCCTGTTGTATTTCGAAATAACAGGTTTGCTCAAAAGACGCGGAATAGCTATTTCGGGATACTTTCAGTATCCCGAAATAGCGCCACAATATAGACATAGCCTAAGAGATATTTTAATTCTTTTAAAACATTTATTTTAAAATATCAGTTCTCTTCAAATATGTTTTATCTTAGCATTAGTCTTTATGTATTGTTGAACACTTTGTTCATTTCCTGATCTTAGACCTGTGGACATCTGGGCTTTAGGTTGTATGATTATTGAGATGGCCACTGGAAATCCTTATCTACCCAGCAGCTCTGACCTAGACCTACTCCATAAAATTGTGACAAAAGTAGGTGAGTATTGCTGGGGTATAATGCAGACAATATTTAAGAAAAACATTGTTACAGTATATCCATTTGATTGATGATTCTATAAATCATAGAAATGTCAGGTGGAAGGGACCTTTAGAACTCATCAACAAGTAGTACTCCTTGACCTGTCCTAGACCAAGCCTTTTCTTTCAAACCTCCAGTGATGGAGATTCCACAACCTTCCTTGGAAGCGTATTCAATAACTTAATTACCTTTATAGTTAGAAAGTTTTTCCTATTATCTAACCCAATTCTCCCTTGCTGTAGATTAAGCACATTTATTCTTGTTTTACTTTCAGTAGACCTGAAGAACAATTGATTCCTGACTTATTTATAACAGTCCTTAATATATTTGAAGACTGTTATCAGAATCCCTCCTCCATCTTCTTTTCTCAGGATTAAACATTCCTACTTTTTTAAAATACATCCTCGCAATCAGGTTTTCTACACCTTTTATAATTTTTTTGCTCTCATCTGGATTCTTTCTAGTTTATCTAGATCTTTCTTAAATTGTAGCACCCAAAATGGACTCTGTACTCCTGTTTAGGCCTCACTAGTGCCAAGTCGAACAGGACAGTTCCCTCCCATGTCTTACATACGACACTTCTGCCACCGTGGAATGATTTTAGTCTTTTTAGCAACTGCATCACATTGGTGATTTATATTCAAATTGTGATGCACTGTAATCCCCACATACTTTTTGACAGTACTACTATCTCATCAGTTATATCCATTTTGTAGTTGTGTATTTGATTTTTCCTTCCTAAGTAAAATACTTTGCTTTTATCTTTATTGAATTTCATCTTGCTGAATTCAGGCCAATTCTCTTATTTTTCAAGGTTGTTTTTAATTCTAATCCTTTCCTTCAAAGTGCTTGTGTCCCCTCCCAATTTGGTGTAATGTACTAATTTTATAAGCATACTCTCCACTACATTATACAAGTCATTATAAAAATAACAAAACTGGATCCAGGACTCACACCATTATGACCCCACTGGATACATCCTCCCAATTGGAAACAAATAATCACTACTACTATTTGAGTACTGTCTTTTCTCTTTTGCACTGAGCTTCAGATCTGCAGCAATGTAAGTCCTGTTTATTTTATCCTCAGAACACTGAAACTATAAGAAGGAGAATTCTAATTGTAAAAATCCTTTCATAGTGAATATCCTTATTCATGCTGCTGGAGTAGTTTGTTCTGATCATCATCAGCAGCAGTTATAGATGCAAATACTGGACAGATCTGCTTTTTATGTAGTTTGCTACAAGTCTGAAACTATATAAAAAGCAGATACCTTCAGTAGAGAGTTGTTCTACACTGCAGATAATATTTGCTTTCCTCTTTGGGAGGGAAAGCATAGAGGGAAAAACAGAAAGCTGACATTGTTGCTGAATATTTTTCATCTTTACTTTGAAAATTAAAGGCATTTTTGCTGAGAGATTTTAAATTAAACTAATCTTAGCCATCCTTATGAATAATAGAATAAGAGTACTGTATTTATAGTCAATTATATGTATTTTAAGCACACTAATTTATTGACTGTTCACAGTGAATTTTGAAAACTGTATTTTCTTTCAGGGCATTTGACACCTCATCTTCAGAGTATTTTTATAAAGAGTCCAGTTTTTTCAGGGGTGGTCCTTCCAGAAGTCCAGCACCCTAAAAATGCAAGGAAAAAGTATCCTAAACTCTGTGCACTACTGGCAGATATGGTTCATGTATGTTAGAAGAGGTCTGAGTATCATGCTTGCTGATGATTATTATTTGTAACTATACATAATGTGTAGTACAGGGTTACTCAATTTTGGAAGCCCCGGGAGCCACAATGAGACTCACAGCACATACTGAGGGCTGCAACTTAAGTGTGGTTGCATATCCATGCAAATATATATGCAAATAGTTTCTTTCACACTGACGAGCATGAATACAAAATACTTCCCACAATGCCCCGGCATTCACAGCACCTCCTCTCTGGGGGCTAGAAACGCCAACACCCTGTACCCGTCTGTTCCAGCCAGCCCATCTGCTTGCATCTTTCAGTGCTTACCCCGCCTGGGAGATGCCTCACCATTGTGGAGTGTGTTTCCAGTGGAGACCTTGTTCAAAGGATCCCACCCTGAGGGCTGCAAACAAATGGACCGCATGTGGCCCGCAGGCCACACGTTGAGTAGTCCTGGTGTAGTATCATAGAATCATAGCATGCTAGAACTGGAAGGGACCTCGTGAAATTATCAAGTCCAGACCGCTGCCCTCACGGCAGGACCAAGCACCATCGAGGTTGTATTTCCCTAGTTTATTGATAAGAAGGTCATGCGAGACCTTATCAAATGCTTTACTAAAGTCTAGGTACACAACATCTACCACTTCCCTATTATCTACAAGACTTCTTATCCTATCAAAGAAAGCTATCACATTGGTTTGACATGATTTGTTCTTTACAAATCCATGCTGGCTAGCACCTTATTATCTTCCAGATGTTTGCAGATGAATTCCTTAATTATTTGCTCCATTATCTTTCCTGGCACAGAAGTTAAGTTGACTGGTCTGTAGTTTCCCAGGTTGTTCCTGTTTCCCTTTTTATAGCAGGACACTAGATGAAAATAAGATGTAAAGGAGAGGGCACTTAGGACCTCTGAGGAAGATGAAACCTAGATAGAAATGATGGGCTTCACCATAACCAAAGTGCTAATAAATAGGGTTGCCAGATGGTTTCAACAAAAATACGGGACACACTCGACATTACATCACAATCTACATTACATCTTATTTAGAAAATACCGGACATTTATATTTTCTCATTTATATTTTCTCAATTTGTTTCCCAAACAGAAAGCTCAAATACTGGACTGCCCGGTTCAAAACCGGACACCTGGCAACCCTACTGACAAAGGAAGCTACCATGATTTTGGGCTATTATTTAAATGAGGACCTGAGAGAAAATCAACAGGTGCCAAGAAGCACTCTGATTAGGGATGTCACTGGTTAACCCGTTAACTGAGAGCCCAGCTGGGCTGGAGCAGCTCCACCCCACCTGTGGTGGGTCTGGCCCAGCCATGACAGCCCACGTCCACAGCAGGCCAGGCCTGGCTGGAGCAGCTTACATTGCAGCAGGCCTGGCCCAGCCCAAGCAGTCCCCACCTGTGGCAGGCCTCACCTGGCCAGAGCAGCCCACAGCACAGCAGGCCCAGCTGAGCTGAAGCAGCCCTTCACCCATGCCATAGGCAGGGGACTGCTCCATTCTGACCAGGCTTGCCATGCCATGCCATGAGGCCACTCCTGTCCCCCTATGTTGGAATGGCCCCTCGCCCATGGAGTCCATTTAGCAGTTAACAGTTCTATTTAAGTATTAAACATTATGTTTTATCAATTACTGATTAAATGGGATTTTACATCCCAAGCTCTGATTGGACAAAGACATCTGGAAAACATCTAAGGATGTTAGTAATACAAAGAAAACTGCATCCTATAAAGGATAGGTCATAAATTATACACAGCATAGAGGAAGGCCAGGTTGAGACTGCTTAGTTAAATTCAAGAATAGCAACAAGGTATCAGAGTAAGGAGTTAAATGAACAAAGGCACACAATCAAATATAATTATGGAAGGGCCAGATGCTTGGTCACTTAGGCTTCCTTGATAGTGTGAAAACTGCCCTAAAGAGAAAGTAAAGGCACCCCCATTCCCACCCTGATGGGAGAAAATCCTTGGTTGGTTTAAGTTGCTAGAACCTGCTTGATGTCACTCCCTTTTCCAACCCTCTTAAGTAGGAGGAGATAATGATGGCTTAGAGCCATCTTCCACCCAACTGACACTGAACAGAGTTTGGTTACAGCTAGAGATCTGTTCCTAAAATATCTATACCAACACAAAAAGCTTTACAGTGAAAATAATTGAACTGGATTGTATAGCTGTAGAAGAGGACCTAGATGTAATAGGCAATACTGAAGCATGGTGCAATAACAAAAAAAATCAGTGGAATAATGTTATAGAGGACTTTCAGCTGTATAGGAAGAACAGATGAGAACATAGAGGCAGTGAATAGTGAAATACCTGAAAGATGCTTGGACTCTTAATGAGACATTATATCTAACAGGATTGGACTATACTATAGAATTTGTATGGCTACAAATCTCAGGTTGTGTGAATACAAATATACTAACAGCTCTAAAATTTAGTTAATTGCAAGCCTGTGTTACACTATTATTACAGGCAGTAATACACAACATTGCTTATATCAGTGGTCTCCAACCTTTTTACACCCAAGATCACTTTTTGAATGACAGACCAAGCCAAGATCTACCGCCCCACCCCTTCCTTGAAGCCCCGCCCTCTCTATTCTCCTCTTCTCCATCACTTGCTTTCCCCAATCCTTATACTGCTACTTTAAAAAAAAATTCCCACCATTTCTCGCAGCTACTCATCTGTGCTGTTGCTTGGTGAGTAGCTGCTCCTCAAATGAGGAAATCTAATGTAAATGTACTGCGCAGGTGCACAGTTCAGAGAGGGCTCAAGAGCTACTCTTAGAGCCTCCGAGATCTACCAGTAGATCGCGATCTACTGGTCGGTGACCGCGGGCTTATATTATACTTAACATATGTGATTAAAAATTCCTTCTAAAATAATCCTTCTAATGTTTTACAGGCATGTCTACAAATGGATCCCAGTGATAGGATCTCTTCTACAGATTTGCTGCAGCATGACTATTTTACTAGAGATGGATTTATTGAAAAGTAAATATTTTGTTGGCCACTACAACATCAAAAGCCTTTTCGGATTTTTAATAATTTATATGAGTGTTGTAAGAGCTACAATACATAAGGAAGTATGTGATATACAAATATACAAGGGTAATAATTGAAACCAAATGTATTTCTGTGAAGTTATAGGAACATTCAATGACTGTCTGTTTTATCCTTAAGATCTAAAAGAATTCAGCATCCTTGTAGGTAGTAGATCATGATGAAAGTTATGCTTCATTTATTTCTTGAACCCACTCTGCCCAGTTGGTGGATCTAGAGTAGATGAGGACATAAATTACAGCTGTTCTTCCTGCCAACAGTAAACCAGAGATGGGAATAAGAATATGGAAGTGTCCCCAAAATTGAAGATGAGGCTTTTAGGAAAAAAGGTCTATAAGATAAATTGAGAAATGTTAGCTGTTATGTCCTCCCAAAAGGCTTTGATACAGGAGTGATTTCAGAAATTCTGATCATGGCCCTATTATAGTGGGCCAGCTCCTCCAATGTGGTAAGTCATCATGATTGTGTTGACTTTAATAGTGCTGTGATAACTTACACTAGTTGAAGGACTCAGCCCTTTGTCCATCATAAAATAATCACTGCTAATTCTGCATAAATCACAGAAAATGAATTTTACCCCCATATGAGATATAATTGAATATTCCCAAGCCTTTATATAACATAAAAACAAGGGACATTTTACTTCTCTGTCATTTTGATTTGGTGATTCGTTTATAAAGTAAAAATAGCAAATTAAATGGAAGAAATCCTGGAATTCAAAGCACTGATACAATTACAGAAAATCTGAAAATACTGCCAAGAACATAAATAGTAACGTATAAAGCTACACATCTAACCAGAAAAACTACTGTATAATTATAAGCGGGGGTGGCAGCACTCTCTATTATTAAGGTTGCCCAACAATTCTCACTATAAGACCTGGTTTTCAGTTGCTTTAACTTCTTGGGCTAATATTTTACATGCCAGGTGTCTACCACTGGCCGATTGTTTTTCTTACAAATTTTAGTAAAAATGGTTCTGTTGTTTTTGAGACTGAAGGAAAAGAAAATATGTTTTTGCCTGTGTTAAAAAATACTGGCAATTTTTGCTTTGAACAGCACTGTCATAGCCATTGTTTGAGAACAAGACCTTGACATTTGTCTCATGGATATACTTTTTGCTATCCTAGTAAAAATCCAAGTCTGAGCAAGTTACAAGCCTTTGCAAAATTACTTTGTGTGCGCTTGAGACTTCTTTCATTTTAGTAGCTAAAATTTCCAAAAATTCCATCCTAAGAATACTTCATCTACTCCTAGGTCCTGGTATTGACCAGTCTCTGCATATGCATTGCCACAGAGTGCCTGAGCATGTTCCCTTCTTCCCAAAGCTCAGGGGCAAAACTGGGATTTCCCTTAATGGCTCTCATCTGCTCTGGGATGAGGTGAGACCAGGCAGTGGTGCTGAGAGCAAAGAGCCTGTCTCTTCACAGCCTTCAGTGCCCCCTGATCTGGCTGACACCCAGGCAGGATGGAGGAAGAAGCCATCTTCAAATGCAGTGGGGACAGAAGCTGGACCATGGGGTAGGAAAAGAGTAAAAAGAGGCAAGCAGTCAAATGGGATTGAGAGTGGGGGAGAAGGAAGAGAAATGGAAATAGGTGGGGCAAGCAGATTAAAGCTATGAATTGAGGGGAAAAGAATAATGAGACTGGGAGGAAAGTCTGGAGCCTGAGGAGGGAAAGGGAGTTTGGGACTGGAATCTGGAACAGGGTGTAGTGGGAGGCTGAGAAAGGAGATTAGGATTGGATAAGTAGATGGGGAGAAATAAGCGTGGTAAGGGGAATTTGGACTCAGAAAGCAAGTCCCAAAGCAGACTGTAGGATTGGAATGAGAAACTTGTGGAAAAATACTATGTAATCATGTTATTAAAGACTGTATCATAAAGCATATGCACAGGGGATCCAAATTAAGGTCACCTTAATTCTGGCATTTCCTAATTTAGGCTACGTCTACTCTGCAACACTATTTCGGGATGCCTGAGTATCCCAAAAAAGCTATCCCATATCTTAATAGCAAGCCTGTTATTTCAGGCTCACTATTCCGATGTCCCTGTAAACCTCATTCCACGAGGAGTAAGGGACGTTTCGGAATAGCGGGTTATTTTGAAATTTGGTGCTGTGTAGACAGTGCCAAATTACAAAATAAGCTATTTTGAAATCTGATTGAAATAAGACACTGAATTTGCATAGTTCAAATTGGGTATCTTATTTCCAACTACAGTGCGGTGTAGACATAGCCTTGTAGAGCTTGACTTTGCAACCTTAAAAATGTTTCAGTAGCATTTTACAAATTCTAAAGCATTTTGGAAAATAGATTTTCTCTAATACGTAGGCTAAGTCTAGACTGTAGAGCTTTGCTTTGCCGCATCCAAGGAACACGTTTGCTTTTTTGGAACAATTTCTGAAAAGGTGGACGCATTTTTTCACCATCCCTGTAATCCTCGTTCTACAAGGAAGAATGGATGTGCTGAAAGAGGAGGTTTTTCCGAAATTTGGCACCGTATAGAGGGGCCAAATTTGGGGACAGCCTCTTTCAAAAGAAAAGCAGAAAAAGATATACAAATTGCAGTTTGCAATTTGCTTATATTTTTCAAACTTTTCTTTGCAGTGTAGACCTAGCCATACAGAGGACATGATGGTGTTGGTAGAATAAAGATTTTATCAAAATTCTTTTGGGCTAGCCTTTCTAATTTACTCTTAATTTCATCACTCATCGGTAATGCAGCCATTCCTAAAACTTTGTTATACCACACTGCTTTATATTACACCACACTGTCCGGTATGTCAGTAGTTAGCCAGCTTTACTTATAGGACCTGTTCTGATGCCCACTGAAGTTGGTTGGATTTCTGGAGTTTCATGGTGTTGTAATTATAGGCTTCCTGACCCAAAAAAGGAGTTGGGGGGCGGGGGTCACAAAGTTATTGCAGAGAGGTTGCAGTACTACTACCCTGACTGCTGTGTTGCTGCTGGTGGTGGTGCTGCCTTCAGAGCTGGGCACCCAACCAATCGTTCTCTCTCTCTGGCTGCTCAGCTCTGAAGGCAATACAGGAGTAAGGGTGACAGATCGTGACTCCCCTGTAACTCTCTTGTAACCCCACTGTAACTCTTATTTTGTTAGGGCCCCCAATATGAGAAAAATTGGTCTCTATCATGAAACTGGTACAGTATAGGATAAAAGCACACAAAAGACCATATATCACTGTGGTGGAAGACCAGATTTCACTGTGTGTGATGCTTTTTCTGTGATCATGAATTTGGTAGGGCCCTGTTTTTGACCTGGGGATGCAATTCCCAATGCGCATACACATTGACTCATTAATTCCCATTCAGCTAATGTGCTAAAAATAGTAGTGTAACCATGGTAGCATGTGCAGTGGCAAATATTGGCATGGGCTAGCCACCCAGAGAATGTACCCAGGAGTTATACTTGAGGTGGCTAGTCCTTGCTGCTGCTTGCCACTGCCTATGCTACAGAAGCTACACTTCTGTTTTATCTCAGTGAAACCTAATGCAAGTATGTATATGTGAGCAGGGGAATTACATTCCTTTTGCATGCAAAAATGTATATTTTTTCCCAGTATACACACCCTCAGAGAAGCAGGCATAATGTCTACACCTAAAACACTACAGCAGCACAACTGTGTTTCAGCTGAACTGCTGTAGTGCTTCATGGGGTATGTCTACATGTAAGATCCTACAGCTGTCTACTCTGGGGTTTAAGTCACCTTAGAGTAGTGATGTTAAAATGTGTTTAATTATGTGATTGTATAACTTCTGAAATTTCAGCAGTTATACACAGGAGGGGGCAGATGGCTTCTTCCTCCCACCCTACACTGCTGCCTCTGATGGGGGCAGTCTGGAGTCGGTGCGCATACATGGTGGGATGGGTGTCTTCATATAACGTGTAAACTGTTACACTTTCATATTCCTACCTTAGGGGCATATTTTTTACACCCTTGAGTGACATAGTGCTGTTTTAGCAAAGACAAAACAAGAGTAGACATTACTTATGCTGAAGGGAGAGTTTCTCATATCACTATAGATTATTTGCCTCCCTGAGAAGCAGTAGCTAGATTGATGGAAGAATTCTTTCATCAACCTAGCACTGTCTACACTACAGGGTAGGTTTTCTATAGTTATGCTCTCAAGGATGTGGATTTTTCTTGCCATTGGAAGATGTAATTATACAGATGCAAGTTTTGAGTGTAGATGAGCCATAAAAGTTTGATATTCCAGCTGTCTGTTGTACCAGTTGTGTACAATAATTTCAATAGTTTAGTTTCTCTGTGTTATAGTTCTGAGAACTAGTGTCAGCCATGCTTCTTGAAACTGATTTCTAGTGGCCAGAAAAAAAACAAAACAAAACATGAAATTGAATTAATGATTTAGAATAACACCATACTTTTCAGTTTGTAAGTATAACTAACTGCTAATTAGACCTGATGCAAAACAATAGTATGCAAACTATATAAGTGTGAAATTTCCTTTTTGCAGGACTAATTATGCTGGTTTCAAGAATTTAGGGGGGAAAAAGAAACCCTAAAGCATATCTTAAAAATGTTGCAGAGCTAGTGAAACATTTGTTGAATCAGTCAGAGCTCAAAAGAGATCTTGTTACTATGTGAAGTCAAGAATTTTCCTTGGACTTTAGAACAACAATAAATAGGCTGGTACATAATTTGTCAACATTAAAATTGAACTTGAATACATTTTGCTGTGTGAAAAAGATTTTATAAGGATCATAGTTTGCTTAATACCAAACACTTTTTGAAAACCTTTGTCCAAAGAGCCAAAATTAAATTTGTAAAAGATACTACGTCCTTTATTGACATGCTTTATAGTTTATAGCAAATATAGTGTCATCATGTATATATCTGCTAATGAGATATTGGGCAGGTAAATTTGTTATGTAAAGAATTAAGTATTGGCCATAAAATGTTAAGAAAAAAACTATATATATGAAAATAAAAAGAACATTTCACTTTATCAGATTCTTACCAGAATTGAAGGCTAAATTATTTCAGGAAGCAAAGTTAAATTCTCTTTCAAAACTCAGAGAGAATAATAAAGAGATTGAACTAATAAAAGATGAAAAGAGAACTGTTCAGATTAATATCTCTCAGAATGGTCCAGTGGCTGGGAAGGTGAGAATTAACTTTCTTAAAATATTTATTGCTGGCCTAAATTATCATCTTAAACTGTAAAAATACAATATAGAGGTATAATAGAACCTTAGAGTTACAAACACCTCATGAATGGGGACTGCTCGTAACTTTGAAATGTTTATAACTCTGAACAAAACATTACAGTTGTTCTGTCAGTGGCTGAACATTGACTTAATATAGCTTTGAAACTTTACTATGCAGAAGAAAAATGCTGCATTCCTTTTTTTTAGTAGTTTAATACAATAATGTACTGTATTTGCTTCACGCCCCTTCCCCCCCGCCCCCCGCTTCCTGATTGTGTATTTCTGGTTCCAAATGAGGTATGTGGTTGACTGGTCAGTTTGAAACTCCTATGTTCATAACTCTGAGGTTCTACTGCAATAGATTGGACTGTGTCTTTGAAGTCAGTGTAGTTACAGTAAGAATTAATGTGGCCTGTTACATTTAGAGAGACGTATGTTATCAAAATGAAACAAAATTATTAATCACTACAGCCTCTCCCCAAGTTACGAATGAGTTACGGACCAAACACTTGGCCGTAACTCAATTTGTTTGTAACTCGGACCCCATTGAGTTACATAGCGACCGCGCTGTTTGTAAGTGCAGGTCACGTGTGTAACTCGGGGACCGCCTTTACGACCGCTTCATGGGAGCTTTGATCATAAATGTGAACAATTGTAACTCGACCGTTTGCAAATCGGGGACCAGCTGTATTTTATATTTTGATATATTCATTGGGGCCCTAATTCAGAAGTCAACCCTAATGAAGCAAAGCATTTAAATACATGCTTAACTTTAGGGAAAGTCTTAAGCAGATGCTTAAATTCTTTGATGAACTAAACGTCTAGATGTCTGTAACTGGAGTAAATCTGATGAAAAGGCAATGAAAGAGGGAAGCTTCAAAGACATTCTGAGGGTCCTCTGTGACTTCCTAACCTACATGCTAGCTACCTGTATATATAACGCTTTCTACTGCCATTCATACTACAGATGTTTTGGGACAATAATACCAAAGATACTTCCAATTGTAAAGTGATCCTCAAACTAGGGAGCAGAAAAGTTTTCTTTGGAGATTTGCAAATTATTATTTATTCATATTGTGATAGCACCAAAATTGTGCTAAACACTTTCCAAAGACAGATGAAAACACATACCCTGTCTTGAGACCACTGCCATTAGAGTAATCTATAGCGTTAGTGTTGTTCAGAAACACCAATAAAATACAAATAGCAACACTGACACTATATGGAGATGCTAGGTTCTGGAATAATCATAATATTCCAGAAACAAATAGCACTGTCTTAAAGAGACATCATTAATCTAAAACCCAGTCAATTTCAAAACAAATTAAAAGTACTTCGCAAATTCTATGGTTTTGCAATCGCACCTCCCTATTTGTAAAAAATTTTTTTGTTTAATGTTCTCTGTTGTGTGAATGACCAACACAAATTAAACAAGAGTTTGACTGGTTATAAAAAGATGAACTGACCTTACACGTAGTACTGTCAAATGATAAAAATAAAAAAATAGAGGATTTTGTCTTTAATTGCTTTTAGTTACAGTAAGTAATTTTGGTTGTTACTTGTAGCAGTATTCTGACAGAAGTGTTAATTTTTTTGTTGACTGCGTGTCTCTTTAAAGCATGTTCCTTTTGTTCCCCTAGCTACACTTTTCAGGTTGGAGAGATCCTTTAATTCCAGATTCCATTTAGAGCAGTAGAAAAATATATTCAAATGAGTGGTCTAAATTTAGTTAACGTTTTGTTTTTCTCAGGCCACATCCTATTTCCTAGATGAAGGCATTTATGAAGGTTATTCTGCTGATAACATCCTGACCAGAAGCTAATTGCCTACTGTTAGGTAAGTGATATTTTCCCCTCTCCTTCCCTTCTCTGGGTCTAGCGAGGGTAGACAGAGAGGAAGATCAAAGTGTTAGGCTCAGTTTGTGGGTGGGAAGCCAAAAATAAAAGTGAGTCCTCAGCGGGAAGGAAGCCTTTGACAGGGCAAACAGCTGCGTCTGCCTACGCACTCTCTCTCTCACTCACATTCACTCATTCTCTGTTTCTCCCCTGAGTAGCTCCTGTTCTGTTCTTCCTTCTGTTGGCAACATGCTTCCCTCACCAGCTGATCTACAACTTAAAATTGGGGGAATAAACCTATTTGGGGAATAGGAGATGAGCTGGTGAGTGAAGCAAGCTAGTGCTGATCGAGAGCAGTGAGGCCTAGGAATGACCTGACTTCTGGCACTAGACTCAGAACCCTTCAAGAGATAAAGGCACTTCCTAATCACTATGTATAGAAGTGATTGTTTGGCCTGTCAGCAGCTACCTTTTGTACATATGTTTGGTTCATTTGTTATGTCACCCTCCAACCAACCCTAGGACTGTAGTCCTCCTAAAAGACACAGAACAAGAATCAAATCAAGGGAAATATGGGGGAAACATAGTTCTAGTAGCTTGCTAGACCTTCATTTAAGAGATGGGGGAAATGTCACTTACCTGTTGTTGCAATGTCCCAATATTATTGTTGGTATCCTATCTGCTCTGGCCAGTCATCATCAACAGAGTAACCTCAGCTCTGAGGAGCAAGGACTGGGAAAAAGAAAATGAGATCTCACATTAAACTACTGACTTGAAACTTTTGTTGTTATTAATTTTAAGCGGTAGCTGGAGTTTTATTCTGCTATGTGGCTGCCAAGTTAAATGGTCCTTTTATTAAAACTTTGATTTTTAGAAGTTTTCAAGCTATTAAATGGCAAAGGAGTTTCCATGAAACAAACTTGGTGTAAAAAATGCAGTTTGTTTTCCTCTAGTGGGACAGCTATATAATAGTTTATTATTATTTATTTTAAAATGGTAAAAGGGTATTGGCATCATCATTTAATGCTTGAATTTGAAAAAATGAATTTAAAGGTTCTAAAAATAGACCTTTGTTGTTCTGAAAAGAGCATTAGGACTTCCAAAGCATAAACAATGGTAAGGCCCAGACTTGCAGGGCAGTAAGTACTCTCCACTCTCACTGAACTCAATTGGAATTGGAAGACACTGAACCCCTCACATGACCAGGATCTAGCAGACTCAATTTGGTGACATTTTATGTTTCAGACTGTATATATATTTTGATGTAGTATCTGTTCCAGGACATTGAAAAGGACAAAAAATCCAAGGACTTAAAAGTAAAAGGTACAAAACTGAAAGGTGGGAAACCAGAGATTACAGAGATAAAAAAGATTGAACAAGAAGATGCAGTTAGTCAATGGACTCCCTCCTCACAGAATCCTCCCAGTTTTCCTCAAGAGAATAAACCTGCAATCACTGATATAACCACCACTGTAGCTGCTAGCCATGATCCCAGCGGTGTGAAGGAAGATGCTCCACTAATAGCCGTTTGTATAACAATGCCACCCATCAATCCAAATTGTGGGAACCTTACAGCTGCAAATTTCAATTCACCTTTCCCACACTCCAATACAAGGTTAGAGCCGATTGCTTACATGGTGAGGTAATGCTTGAATAAATAATCTTTATTTAATAAAAGTATATTTTGAAATTAATTCAGTTTTACCATATTTATGTACCTAGTGATGGTTCGATCAAATGAATAATTCTTTCATTTGGATAATGTTCTGTATGACTTAGGCTCAAAGGCCAGCTGTGACAGTGACACTTGACAGTGCATCCCTTGTGGCTGCTTCATCTTTAGTACAGAGATGGAGCCTGGGAGATTACCCATCCTGATATGGTTTGAGCCAGGTCAGGTTTCTTGGGTCAAAGATAGAACAGTCATTTCTACAGGTCACACCTCTATTGAAATGACAGCAACTGGTCTTTCAGAAGAAGATCCCTATAATAGACTACTTTTTTTTTCAAATGTAGCTTTTCAGATTTTAACAGGTTGGCAATGTGGTCCTCTGGCTGGAGGGTGAGCAGTGCAAAAGTGGCTGCAGTATGGTGATGGTGATGGGTATCTGTAAATATTATGGGAGATGTAGATAGATGCATTGTCAGAGGAAAGGTCTCAAAGCTGGAGCTTCTGCATATGAATCCTTTCCCTAACCGTGACTCCCTTTATGATCTTAGATCAGTGACCTTAGCCTTTCTTTTGTCTGTTTCCCATCCTATTGGGAATAATATTTCCTATCATCTTACAAGAATGGTATAAAATGAATTAGTTAATGTCATTAAAATAATTAGAACATGAATGTTGTGTTTAAATGCTAAATATTACTATTAAATAGCAGCGTCCAGGGCTTTGTTGAGATATAATGATAGAGATGCAGCCATGTTAGTCTGGTCTAGACACTTCGCCAAAGAATCAATACACACAAAACAGACATAAGACTCTCTCACAGAGAGAAAGCTGTTGCTTGCCATTTCAGCCATACTGACCATTCTCTCAATGACCTTAAAACATGCATATTGCTTCAAAGAGATTTTAACTCCAGACTTCAAAGAGAAGCTTCAGAATTGTCATTCATGCTTAAATTTGACACTTTATGTATGGGTCTCAACAAAGATTCTAATTATCTCACCCATTACAAAGATAGCTTCCCTAATTATCACCCCTACTATCATTACCTCACAGACACAAACCTTCCCCCTTCACTCCCACTCTGTTCTAAAATTTGATTTTTCAATTTCATATGTGTTAATTTTTTTTTATTGTATCACTTTGGTGTATATGGTTGTGCCAACTTTATTCCACAAATTGATCTGAGGAAGTGGGTCTGGCCCACGAAAGTTCATCACCTAATAAACCATCTTGTTAGTCTTTAAAGTGCTACATAGTTCTGTCTTTTGTTGAGATATGTCTGTTCTCAGATGCAGACACCATCCCCACCAGCAAATCTAATTTAGAATACATTTGTGAATGTGCATGTTTGTTTACACAATGAGAGCTTATAGTACTTAGCCAACAATTAATGTTGCATATTATAGTCATATTTATTTATAATAGGCTACCCGAAAAAGCAAAGAAAAGGAGAAGCCCTTGGCAGTCAGTGGGACAAATAGGTCCAAACAGACAGGATGATGGAACACTGGCTCAAGTATGTTTACAAAACTGGTAACTTATAAATAAACCTGTTCTCCTTTCCATAATAGTCTGCTTTTTATCCTATTGTCTTATCTATTTTTATGTTTCCTGTAGACAAATAATAAGATGTCTACATTGTGAAACTCTTATATAAGAACAGGAGAGATAAGGCTTCTGGAGACTCCCAGGTGAAGGGGGCAGCTCCAGAAACTAGAATAAAAGAAATTCAGACTCTGGATGAGATCCTGGACCCATAAATGGGTGTTTCACCATTGACTTCAGTAAATCCAGCTTTTCCCTTATATTTCAGAGAGAGTTTTACACTTTCACTTACATCTTTCTCACTAGCATTCAGTTTTCTCCATGATAATCCTTGACCAATTTTCATAACCCTATCATCCTCCCAACAATCCCACTTTTTGGTATTAACAAATACACTTATCTGCTGTGTCTCAGGTCAACTGACCATTCCCACCTGCAAAGAGGTATGGCAAAATAATTGCATGCTTCTGTTCTTCATCTTTAAATTAGTAAGTTGGCTAACTATACATGGTGATGTAAATGCCTATGTCCCCAGACACCATCACCTAGAAAGAAGCAAGATTTACAGTAGTATGATAGACCGTTTTTGAAAGATAAAAATTCTAAATGTTCTCTTATCTCATAATGGTGATTCATAACTGGAAGTAATATATAGTTAGCTTTCTCTAGCACAGTGTTTCTCAAAGTGAGCTGCAGGCTGCACCGCTTTGTTTACCTAAAGTGTCCATAGTCCATTGACCCCGGTTTGCTGTTTTCAGCCAAGGGGAGCCGTAGGAAGTGGTGGCCTAGACCATGCCACTTTCCGCGGCTCCACATAGCTGGAAACAGTGAACTGGAGCCATTCGGAGCTGTGAAGTTCCGTGGTTACCTACCCTTTAGGTAAACTAAGTGGCACAGGCCCACTAGTAGCTTTCCAAAAGTGGGCTCGTGGCCCAGTTTGAGAAATTGTTCTAGCACATGAAGACCATGGCTTTTGGAACACTATTGACATTTGAACTTTTAATGTATTTTACTCTGTGTAGTTGAAACATGCCAAGAAACATACAGATAACAGCCATACTCATATCAAATACAGTTTTAAATATATTGTGATTTCCATTTAGACTCAAACAGAAAAAGTCACAATGTATGAACGAGCTGCTCAGATTGAGCAGACAGCCAACCGAAAGAAACGCAGTATTTCAAAATCTGAGAAGAAAGACATCCATTTCCCAGAACTGACAACAACAGCACAACAAAAAGAGATGAAAGGAATGGAAGGTATGAAATTATAATTGACTTTTGCTGTTTTCAAATCTGCATCAAGTGCTAGTTGAAGAGAAGGGTTAATCTAACCAAGACTTACATACCAATATGTGATTTTGATGGAAGGTGCTGAGGAAAAAAAGGCATCAAATTAGACAAAATCACTGCTGTGCATTCATCTGAGTCTTTGAACTGGATAAGCATTCTCATTTGCAAATCAAAGTTAGCACCATCTTTTAAAGAGGTCGTTTATTTTTAACTTGTTAAATAAACCTTCAATATAGTTCGGAATTTTTTGTCAGATTATTTTTATTTTATTTTATTTTATTTTATTTTATTTTATTTTATTTTATTTTATGAATGTGAAGTGCCAGACAAATAAGCTTCAATGTGGATTTCTAGAGAAACAGCAATATCTTCCATTGTTATAGGCAGTTAAAATGTAGCTATGCTGGTACCAGGTTATTGGAGAGACAAGCTTGGTGAGGTAGTATCTTTTATTAGACCAGCTTCTGGACAAGAGATCTGTGTAAGCTCAAAAGCTTGTCTTTCTCACCAACAGAAGCTGGTCCAAGAAAAGATATTACCTCACCTACCTTGTTTGCTTTTGGAAAATAATGACATCTAGAGTCCAATTTAAGTAACAGCAGGTGTGTTTCCAAATGGACACCTTTTATAGTGTCCTATAATTGGATTTTGTAATTATAAAATGATCAGCCTGAATTTAAATGGGAACTGAATCTCATATTCAGTTACGGTTGTCTTCTTCTGTAATCTCCATACTCAAATTTCAGTATGACCCTGGTTTTCTTCCTCAACACTATTTCAACAGTAATGAATTAAACGTAGAAGATGAAACTGAAGGAGCATGTACAAAGGAAAAATACAATATGTGGAAATAATGAGGTATCTATTTGTAAAAGTTAAACAGGTAAAAGTGCTGAAGAGAGAGTCAAAGAAATCTGAAGTATCTAAAATACCATCTTTATTAAATGTGGATCAGAATCAAGAAAAACAAGAGGTAAATTAATACTTTATCTTGAAGCTTCAGGGGGTAGCCAAATTAGTCTGTACTGGATAAACTTAAAAAACAACAAATGATCTGGTAGCACTTTATAGAGTTTTGTTTTTTAAGTTTATTTAATACTATATGTTTGTTTAGTAAAGAAGTTTTGCAGGCTGGGCTGTTGACTAACTATGTGAACATGAGAGAAAATCACCAAGTTTTGTGTTTTAGTCAACTTAGCTGGAAATTGGATGAAAACTTAAAATCAAGAGCTCATTAAAAACCAGATATTGTATCTCTAGTCCAGCAACCTTGGGACCTGATTGGTGCTGAACCAGAGAATTTGCCAAACTACAGGATGTCAGTATTGTCCCTCTAGCAGCATTACCAATACTTCCACTGCTTACTGGGCTCTTAGAAGACATTTAGGAGTAAATTAGAGCTAATTAACAGCTATAAGTTTCCCTTGTTCAGTAACTTTCTAAAAAGTATGTTGCATAATTAAGTTTTAAAATAATTATAGCGGTTATTAGCCACATTTCTAACAAAGTATCAGAAAACATAGCTACTGCTTCAGAATGTAATGCATGATTAAGAATGGGAACTTTACTTAAGGTGAAGATAAATTACTACAACTGGCAAACAATTGTTCTACTGTCAGAATCCATGACTGTAGAGAATACATTGAACATAATATACAATAAACCAGTTCAGACTTGGTGTCATCAGGTGCCACTAAATAGACTTTACTGAGCTGGTAGTGATTTTGTTCACTATTTCCCCCTGAAACTACTTGCTTCCCATTTTCTGACAATGCAATCAAAAAGGGTAACTGTTCATGCTACTGTTTGGAAGGTCCAGAAGCAGATCTGCCAATTGTCTGAAGGTTTCTCTGCACTCAAGCAGGTCATAAAAATCAATCCAAACCTTTTTCTGCCCTGTAAAGGAAAGGGATTTTCAAATTTGCATTGCAGCCAAACACATAGTAATTATTCACTCCAAAGCTATACAGGCAGTCCCAGGGTTACATGGATCCGACTTACATCGGATCCCTACTTACAAACGGGGTGAGGCAACCCTGCACTAGCTGCTTCCCCCCAGCAGACCAGGGAGACGTGAAGCTAGCTCCCCTCCCCTCCCCCCCGCAGACCAGGGAGACGCGGAGCGGCTTTTCTCAGCAGACACCTCAGCTTGAGAATAAAGGACTGAGGGAAGTGAGGTGTGGGAGAATAAACTGAGCTCTGGAGAAATGTTTGGCTAGAGTCTCCCCTACAATATGTACCAGTTCCGACTTACATACAAATTCAACTTAAGAACTAACCTACAGTCCCTATCTTGTACGTAACCCGGGAACTGCCTGTACAAATCTGGAGGAGGATAGAAGGATCAGAGTATGGTATCCTAGATGCTAAACACAAAACCATCTCCCTTCAGTATTTCCCAATCTAAATTTATACACAGTTCTAATATTTAGCAGTTCATAGTTCTGAAACACTGTACAAATATTAAACTTCAGAATATCTCTATAAAGCAGCAAAGTATCATTTTCTCCATTTTTCCAGAAGGTGAAATTGAGACCCAGAAAAACTCAACACAGGTCGCTTGCCCAAAGAATCATTTTTAATCCATGTAGACTAGGATTCGAATTCAGGAGTTTCTGTTCCACTAGGTCACACTGCCCCTGGGTATCATAGGGCACGTCTAAACTGTGTTTACTTTCAAAAGAAGATATGCAAATTCGGTGGGAATTTTCATATCATCTTCCGATCGCTTTTTCGAAAGAGTTTTTTTCAAAAAAGCAAGCAGTCTAGACATGGTTCTTTCGAAATCCCTCTTCCCCCCTTTTTTTAAAGAACCTTCTTCCTCAAGAATTGCGGTTTACAAGTTCTTTCGAAAAAAGTTTTTTTTTCCTAAAGAACTGTGTCTAGACTACTTGCTTTTTAAAAAAAAAAAAACCCGAAAAAACAATCAGAAGAAGATATGCAAATTCCCACCAAATTTGCATATCTTCTTTCGAAAGTAAAAGGTAGTCTAGACGTGCCCATAATTAGGTACTGTATGAAATCCATTGATGTGTGTGCAAGAAGACCAGAATTTCAGTAGATAATGCATTGTTCCATGATGGTTCATTTTTAGCATAGACAGTGTTTAATAGAAGGACATGATCTTATAAACCGTCACCTATAAAAAGAATAGATCTCATGCAGTGTCCCTTGTGCTAGACACTCCATTAATTCATGTATACTGTCACCAACAGCTTAGGCTTTAAACGTAATAGAAGAAAGAACAAGCATTGCAACATTTGTGGGCATGTCAGTGAATAAAATAGTGTACCAAACACACCTTCTTTTTGCCTTTACCATGCTAGATCACATGGTTATGAAATTATATTAAATATTACTTTATGGTAAGAAAGACTGAAAACATAGATTTGCAATCCATTGTAAAATGCATACTTTATGCAGAAATTATTATAAAGTCTGTAACTTATATGTACTGCATATTTTGTAGTATAACCTTAAATTCTCTGTATCGCAGTTCTCTCGGACATAAAATGAAATGATCATCCTTAGCTAATCTTTTTTGAGGAAAAGTGATGTATAAATGTCAGGTTAAGTAGGCCATATCCTGAGATTCTTACTCCATTTTTATTGAGGTCAGTTCCTACTAGAGACTTACTACTTACCTGAGTAAGAGCTGACAGAAAAATTGAGTAAGGGCCTAAAGATTTTTTCCTTTATTATTTGATTGTATTTTCCATAATTTTCAGACTTCATATATTTACACAGTGAGAACTGAACTGTGCCAGATAGAAAAGTCCAGCCAGCTTCCATGATATAAAATGCTTCAGGGGTAGGGATGTAAAATTTAGATTAATGGGCTAATCGAATAGTTGATGCAATTTGCATTGACTATTCAATTAGTCCATAAGGGCACCTTTGCCTTTGAAGTGTAGCAACCACTCCAGGGTTTAAAGGCGAAAGCATTGCAGGAGCACAGGGCCAGTGGAGGACTCAAGCAATCCTCCGCTGGCCCCGAGTTTACTGTGGTGTTTCAAACTCTGAGTCCCCAGATGACCCTAGGCTCCATGCGGTGCTGCTGCTTTGAAACGCTGCAGGGAGCCTAGCATCAGGCTCCATGCAGCATTTCAAAGCAGCAGCACCACATGGAACCCAGGTTCAGCTGGGGAGTCCCCTGCAGACCCCGGGCTCAATACAGCTCTGCCACTTTGAAATACCACGTGCAGCATAGGGCCAGCTGGGGACCTGGGCTATATGAGGTGTTTCAAAGCGGCAGACCCCAGGATCCACGTGACGCTGCTGCTTTGAAACGCTGCATGCAGCCCATGCAGCTTTTCAAAGCGCAGCGCCGCGTGGAGCCCAGGTCCTAACCCCAGGGTCCGTGCAGTGCTACTGCTTTGAAGCACCCTCTTTTTCATTCCCCCCCATTTGCTGCCTCTTTCTGATAGAAGCAGCAAGAGGGGGAAGCCACTAGTTGACTAGTATGTTGACTGTCTGATAAGCATTTGCTTATTGGATAGTTGAGTAGTCCTTCACATCTCTGTTCAGGGGTATCCTTGTTTCTGTGGGTGTATACTCTGAAGAATTGTTGCACGCCTGAATCCTAACATCTTCATGCACAAATATTACAAGAGTCAAGAAAGGCATAAAGCTGAATATAACTATATGCATTTACATATGGGACAATGTTATATGTTTTAAAAAATGCGACATTGAATGAAATGTTTGGGGATGACTGCTGAATGCTTCATAAGCAGTACCTACTCATGACACCAATAGTTATTAAGTGACTAATCTGGCTGGTTGGGTGGAAAACAAAAGACACCATTATCTTGTCAAAGGCTATAATCTTTATAATCAGATAAGGTTTGATGGAAGAAATGAGCTATAAGAGCATATACTGCTTTATTTAATCAAGTTTGGGTCTCTAATAGCTATTCACACTAGTGAAGAGGAGTTTGGGAATGGTTAAAAGCATCATTTTCTATTAATTCAAAAATTTGACAGCTTTTTAGCACTTAGTGCTGCGATGCAAAAACTGTTAATGCATTATATGGAGAAATAGTGTTAATATAAAATAATATATACATAAATTAATAGTTAATTAATTAACTTATCTTATCAATTTAATTTTTAGAATACTGGAAATACACCAAATGAAAATAAAACCAATCTGCCAGATGTGGAATGAGCAGTTTAGCAGCATGAAGCTTGAGAGACTGCAGACTCACAGTACAGTAAAATCTGTGCTTTTCTATTAACCTTTCATAAATGAAGATATTTGGATATTTCTGCAGAAAATTTTATAGACTTCATATAATATTGTGGTTATTCTCCAAGAAATTATTTTAGATGCATTAGTCCTAAAATGGCTTATATAAATGAAGATTTCATTAAACTTTTATGGAATATGAAACACATAAACTTATTTTTGATGGCTAAGTACCAACATTAAGCTCCTTCCAGTGCTTATGCATAAAATCTGTATATTTTACTAGATGTCCAGCTGATCTAAAATTGGCTGAAGATCATTAATTAATCTAAAATTTCTATAAGAGCCTGTTACTATTTTCTCTGATAGATGATGACCTAAGACTTCTGTAATAGTATATTGGATAACAAGGGATCATGAAATCGGTTCAGATATTTTAGGGTAGCAAGGACCACATTTTCTGGCTGTTTAATTTTAGCACCCATTTTTTCATAAACAATTTATTGTGACTGCATATGTGGTTGTGTACCCATTTTACATGTGCGGATTGGGCATTGACCATCTACCCTGTTTTTAAACTGTTTTTGTATGCAAGGCTGAGGTATGTACATTTTAGCATGTACAAAATTGGGTACAAAAATCAGAGATCAGAGATAAAAACCAGGTCCTTTGTGTTTTCAGATTTATCATTTAGGACAGTAAGCTGCATACATCCTTTGCTCATTAGGGTTCTTTGTACTATTTCTGTTGTGATTTCTGAAAATTAAAGAAACTAAATCCAGAAAATTATTTGTGCTGAAAATACTCATGCTCTTTGAGTAAGCAACTGTTAAGATAACTTACCCTAGGTGTAACACTCAGATAAAAATATTTGGCTCGTATAATTCCTGAATTAGAATAGTCAGTGCAATCATTTTAGTTGAGTTTTTAATATTTTATCATTTTAAGGGAAACCAATTGAAGGATGGAAAACATTTTCCTTACATGCACTCTGAACAAAGACTTTGGAATAGGTGTGATATTTAAACAAAATATTTTTACAAAAGGTTTCTACAGAACATTGTTTCACAGCTACATCTTTTTTTTATTTATTTATAAAAGGATCTGGGAAACATGTAATAACAAAGTTGATGTTAAAAGGGAGAAGGAATATATTTTCTGTATGTATGCAGAATATAACCAAGTTCTTGCTTCACAGTATCTGCAGGGAAATACTACAGTTAACTGTCTGTTCTCTATTATTATTTTTTTATTCCATTGAACCATAAGAGTTCAATCTATGTTGAAATTTGTCTCAGGCAAGAAGGAATATTTTAAACTAAAAAAAAAATTGTTAAAGTGTGTTTGTAATTCTTAGAAATAAAAAGGCTTCCTCAGTTTATAGACTTCTTGTGCTCTGATATATTATTTCAAAATCTTTAATTTAGTTAAATGGGTTTCACAAGCTGGCAGTCCACACGTGACTTGGCCATTGTGGTATTTAAAATAACAAAAATATATCAGGCTTCTGATAGTAATAGTAATATAGTAATATTTTACTATTGTAATATTTTAGCTGTTTCTCTAATTTGCATGTCTGAATTAATTTAACACATTCATGGATTAGACTCATTAGAGGGATCAATATACATATGTAAGAGGAACCTGCATAAACTACAAGTTTAACAAACAATAGCACGCATCTGTGCAAAGGAAAATGTACTTCAGGAAAAGAGATATATACTAAAGAACAGAGAAAGAATATAACAGATCTTTAATAGATACTTTGTATTCCTTATTGTTATTTCCTATGTTATTACTCCTGTCTTTATTGACTATGGGTCATATTCAACAACAATGCAAACAGTTACACATCATGTGCAAGAGGGTGTGACCATGTGCAAGAGAGTGTGAGAGGTGAGGTAGTGTAAATTTGAGTGATTTGGCATTTAGCAGGGCTATGTTTACAAAGAAGCATTTTGGAATGTTATTCTGAAATAACACAGTGCACATCTACACAATGAGCCTTTATTTTGAAATAATGTTGAGCTGGAGGACTTCTTATTCCAACTCCTGGTAACCCTCCTTTCACAAGGAGTAAGGGAAGTCAAAGGAAGAGTATTTTTCCCTTAACTTCCTGCTGTGTAGACAGCTCCAAAAGCCGATATAAGCTATTTCGACTTCAGCTACACAAGTGATATAACTGAAGTTGTGCATCTTAATTCCATTTTAGCCCTACTGTGTAGATGTACCCTAAGTGTGCAAAATTAATGCAAATTGTAGGCAGAGGAGATGGAAGGATAGATGGCATGTCAGGAATTAGGAAGCACATACTAACTCTTCCTTCCCTAATTCTTATTATTACATATTTTAACTTCTCTATTAACTATATTTATTTTATTTTCCAGAAGATCATTGGAGCAGCTGGAAAAGTTGTTAGATCATCACTGACTGGATGAATCAGGATTTCCTTTATTCCTTGTCTTTGTCTTTTCTCCCAAAACTATTATTAGAGCACAATAAACAGGAGTAGGTGAAAGCTTCCTTATGCTATCCATACAAAGGTGTAGCATCAAAATTTGAAGTTTCTAAGTTCTATAAAAACAATTTAGCTAACTGCATCAATGGTTTGTGGTTTATCTTAACCACTGCAAGCAGGGAGAAGAGGCCATGACTACTTGATAATGAGGACCTTGTTTTCCTTCTTGTCTTTTTCCTTAGAGACAAGGAAGAAAAATACTTGGCAGTGAAATATGTAAAACTTTGTAGTGAAAAAAACCCAAACAGGGAGAATTAAACTTAACTTAAGGCTAGGCATTTGTGGCTAAGAGAAATCTAAAGAAATCTTGATGACTTTTTAACATTGTGACTTTAAATCTAGCAATTAAAATCTAGTACTGATATACTGCGAACATTTTAAAAGGAAGATTTTATGGTAGCAAAGCAATCAAACAAATATTACTTCAGAATAGTTACATTTATTTTTATTTAATGACTGAGGTATGCAGATTAAATAAATATGTAAATATACCATGTTTCATACAGTTTCATCTTAAAATTTGCTGTAAGCCAATTATGCAGCAGTGACATGTTAGCTGTTCTGACATGTTGACAGGTTTAAATGGGAAGTATTTGTCTGACAGGCCCTAATTACAATAAAAATCAGTTGTTTTTGTGGGTTATCTCAACTGTGAATGTGAATAAACTGTACAGTCCAGTACACAATGCAGATTTGTGGTAAGCAAATATGCAATGATATCACTAGAGTGTAACTAAGAGTTTGAAATTTCTGTCCAATGTGTGCTGGATGTTCCATTGCTGCCTCCTCACCAGCAATGAACCAATACATTCCTAGAGTAGTCCTGCGATTATACTCAATGCTCACATAGTGAGGATATTTGAATTTAGAGATGATAGACTATGTTGAGATTTGGAAAGGTGGGCGATATTCCTTAGATGCTAGATCTCTCAAATATCATCTTTTTCAAATCTCTCTCCTTGCAGGTCTAGGGAACCATTTCTTATTTTAGAGGATGTGTAGTAGGCCCACTGCAGCCCAATCTGAAAAAGGCCTTCTTGGAGCTGGAGGTCAAATTTGGGAGGAAGAAGCACACTAACTACACACCCAACCTCAATATAGAAGATGGGTGAGCATCTGATGCTCAGAGTAAAGGAACTGAGCGATCTGGCTCAAACACATGGTGGGGGGAGAAGAAGGGGGGAGAGGCTGCAAGAATAAACAACTACAGATTTTCCAGTTATAGCCTACTGTAGTCATCTGGAACTCAGGGTACATAGATTCTGTTCCTAGTTATGTTAAAGGCCTGTCAGCTAATGTGGGATAAGTGACTTTGCTGTGCCATGCCATAGTTTTCTCAGCTGTAAAATGGAGATGACACAGACATCCTTTCTAAATTGCCTTGAGACTCCCTAATGAAAAGGGCTTTTAAGATGTAGGTATTATTTACTGAAAACAATCAGATTCCCAAACAGGGCTGATATTTGGACTCTTCTGGAAGTCTGTTTGCCCATCCTTGTTAAATACAGAATTTGACAGGACGGGAAAAGAAGCCCTGATGAGAGACATAAACAACTTGCCAGTCTGTTTTAAGAAATTCTTCCCATAAGAACAGCCATTCTGGGTCAGATCAAAGGTACATCTACCCCAGTATCCTGTTTTCTGACAGTGGCCAATTCCAGGTGCCCCAGAGGGAATGAACAGAACAGGTGATTCCTCTCCTGTCACTCATTCCCATCTTCTGACAAACAGAGGCTAGGGACACCATTTCTACCCATCCCAGCTAATAAGCATTGGTGGACCTATCCTCCATGAATTCATCTAGTTCTTTTTTGAACCCTGTTAAAGTCCTGGTCTTCACAACATTCTCTGGCAAGGAGTTCCATAGTTTGTTGCATGAAGAAATACTTAATTTTGTTTGTTTAGAATCGGCTACCTATTAATTTCATTTGGTTACCCCTAGTTTTTATGTTATGGGAGCAAATAAATGACTTTTCGTTATTCACTTTCTCCACACCAGTCATGATTTTATAGACCTCTATCATAGTCCTTCTTAGGGCATCTCTACACTACAAAATTCTTTCAAAATAACTTGTTTCGAAATAATAACTCCTGAAACAATTTCAAAATAGCATGTTCACACTATTGGGAAGCATCAAAATTAGTCCAAGACAGGTTCTGTTGATGTGGATGTACTACCTTGTCTTATAGCCCCTGGAAGCACGGGGGAGTAATTAGTCTGAATTACTTCTGGGGAGTAGTTATTTCAAAATAGCAGCATCAGAGCATCCATACTGCTGCTATTCTGAAATAACTATTTCAAAATTAGTATTATTCCTCATGAAAAACAGGAGTTATTTCAAAATAACCAGCTCATTATTTTGAAATAACGGGTTTGATAGTGTGAACATGCCGCTTATTATTTTGAAATAAGAGGAATTATTTATATATATATAGTAGCCCAATGTCTGTGACTCTGTAACGCTGAAATGCTGGCTGTTCCTTCTGGGCAGCACTGTTGCCTCCATCCTATCTTTCGCCTCCCACCATGGCGCTTGGCTGACTTCTGCACCGCTCAGCTGGGCCACCATGCAGGAGCAAGTGGTGCAGATGGCCGTTTGGACCCCACGTTCCCCATGCAGCACGGGAGTGCTGTATGGGGAGTACGGACCTCAAACAGGTGCTTGCATCTCTTGCTCCCCCACAGCGGCCCGGCTGAGTGGCGCAGAAGTCAGTCAAGTGCCACGGCAGGAGGCAAAGGGGGGCGGGGCAGTCTTGTGCACGGCCAGGGACAGGGCCTGGACGAGCGTTTGTCTCTGACGTCACAAAAGGGTGCTGGATTCAAAAGGAGGAAAGTGGAGCAGACACAGGACATGGAGGAGACAGAGAGGAGAATGGAGGACAGCAGAGACAGACAGAGAGAGAGAGTTAGAGAGATGCAGCAGGAGGAGGAGAAGAGAAACACAGAGTGAGAGGTGGGAGGGGAAGAAGATAAAGAAAGAGATGGAGAGAGAGGGAGTAGAGCTGAGAGAGAGAGGGGGCAAGACAGTAGGAGGAGAGAGAGAGAGAGACGGAGTGGAGAGAGAGTGAGAGGCAGGAGGGGGAGGAAACCTGAGGGGGAGGAGAGAGAGAGAGAGACGGAGCGAGAGACCAAAGGCTCAGGAGAGAAGACTGACGTGGAGGAGAGACCTGAAAATCCCATCTTATGACGGGCTAATTGGCTAGTTTCAAAATAACTTCATAGTGTAGAGGCTTAGTCTCCTCTTTGATAAGCTGAAAAGAACCAATCTTTTTAATCCCTCTTCATATAGCAGCCATTCCCTTTTCTGGACTTTTTCCAATGCTAAAGTATCTTTTTTTTTTTAGATGAGGCAACCACATCTGTATGCAGTATTCAAGATGTGGGCGTACCATGGATTTATACAGAGGCAATAAGATATTCTCTGCCTTATTCTTGATCCTTCTTTTAATGAATCCTAATATTCTGTTTGCTTTTTTGACTGCTGCTGCACATTTAGGGAATGTTTTAAGAGAACTATCCACAATGACTCCAAGATTTCTCTTTTGAGTGGTAATAGCTAATTTAGTCCCCATTTTTTTGTACATACGGTTGGAATTATGTTTTCCAGAATGCATCGGAGAATACTCAAGGAGCTGATAGAGGAGGTAACTGAGTCTTTAGCTATCGTCTTTGAAAAATCATGGAACATAGGAGAGATTCCAGAAAACTGGAAAAGGACATATATAGTGCCCATCTATAAAAAGGGAAATAAGAACAACCCAGGAAACTACAGACCTGTCAGTTTAAATTCTGTACCAGGAAAGATAATGGAGCAAGTAATTAAGGAATTCATCTGCAAACACCTGAAAAATAATAAGGTGATAGGTAACAGCCAGCATGGATTTGTAAAGAACAAATCATGTCAAACCGATCTGATCACTTTCTTTGATAGGATAACAAGTCTCGTGGATAAGGGAGAAGTGGTGGACATAGTATACCTAGACTTTAGTAAGGCATTTGATATGGTCTCGCATGATCTTATCAATAAACTCAGAAAATACAACTTAGATGGGGCTACTATAAGGTGGGTGCATAACTGGCTGGATAACTGTTCTCCGAGAGTAGTTATTAATGGTTCACAACCCTGCTGGAAGGACATAACAAGTGGGGTTCCACAAAGGTCTGTTGTGGACCGGTTCTCTTCAATATCTTCATCGACAATTTAGATATTGGCATAGAGACTACACTTATTAAGTTTGCAGATGATACCAAACTGGAAGGAGTTGCAACTGCTTTGGAGGATAGGGTCATAATTCAAAATGATCTGGACAAATTGGAGAAATGGTCTGAGGTAAATAGGATGAAGTTTAATAAGGACAAATGCAAAATGCTCCACTTAGGAAGGAACAATCAGTTTAACACATACAGAATGGGAAGCAACTGACTAGGAAGGAGTACTGCAGAAAGGGATCTAGGGGTCAGAGTGGACCACAAGCTAAATATGAATCAACAGTGTGACGCTGTTACAAAAAACAGCAAACATGATTCTGGGATTCATTAACAAGAGTGTTCTGAACAAGACACAAGAAGTCATTCTTCCGCTCTACTCTGCACTGATTAGGTCTCAATTGGCGTATTGTGTCTAGTTCTGGGAACCACATTTCAAGAAAGATGTGGAGAAATTAGAGAAGGTCCAGAGAAGAGCAACAAGAATGATTAAAGGTCTAAGAACATGACCTATGAAGGAAGACTGAAAGATGACCTATGAAGAAAACAGTTTGGAAAGGAGAAGCCCGAGAGGGGAGATGATAGCAGTTTTCAGGTATCTAAAAGGGTTTCACAAGGAGGAGGGAGAAAAAACCTTTAACCTTAAACTGCAGCAAGGGAGGTTTAGGTTGGACATTAGGAAAAACTTTCTAACTGTCAGGGTGGTTAAATACTGGAATAAGTTGCTGAGGGAGGTTGTGGAATCTCCATTTCTGGAGATATTTAAGAGCAGATTAGATAGACATCTATCAGGGATGGTCTAGATGGTACTGGGTCCTGCCATGAGGGAAGGAGACTGGACTCGGTGACCTCTCAAGGTCCCTTCCAGTTCTAGTGTTCTGTGATTCTATGATTTATCAACATTAAAATTCATTTGCCATTTGGTAGTCCAGTGACCTAGTTATGTAAGATCCTTTGAAGCTCTTTACAGTCTGCTTTGATTTTAACTATTTTGAGCAGTGTAGCATCAGCTGGAAATTTGCCACCTCACTGTTTACCTCTTTCTCTAGATCATTTACGAATATGTTGAATAGGATTGGTCTCAGAACAGACTCCTTCGGGACACCACTAGTTACCTCTTTCCATTCTGAAAACTTTACCCCCAGGAAGAATGTCTAGCAGACAACTACTGCCACCCTTTAGAGTTAACCAGTGTGTAAAAACAATATTATCCAACATCATGAATGTAGACAGGAACTTCTCTCAAGGCAAAAATGTACAACTGAGAATAGAACTTTGTCAGTTAGTAATATGAAAGTAACCATATTATTATCTTCATTAGTAGACATTAAAAGAGATGGTTTGTTAATATTTGCTTCATTTGTTTTAAAATGCAGTTAGGATACATTGCTTTGTTTTACATGATAACTGCAGTTATATAGAGGAAGTAGGATGCATTTAGGCTAGCACGAACATACATATGCAATATATTGGTATGAAGAAATACCATTTTTATACTGAACTGATCATATGATTGGTATTTGGCACTGACATGACCCCTGACAAAGCCTCAGAGGCGCGGGACCGTCCCCAGCAGACCACAGGCACCCAGACTGAAGCCGCAGCCGCGGCGGGGTCCCTCGCCTCTGAGGCTTTGCCAGAGCAAAGCCTCAGAGGCGCGGCACCCCGCTGCGGCTCTGCTCCCCGTGTCCCTGGTCTGCTGGGGGGGGGGGCGCAGCTAGTGTGCTCCCCCCCCCCCAGCAGACCAGGCTTTTGTTTTGGACTCTGGGGCAGAGCAGCTGGGGCGCTGCCGATTGGTCCTGCAGCGCCGCTCTGGGCAATACTGGACCAACCCGGCAGCACCCCAGCTGCTCTGCCCCAGGCGTCCCCAAGTCAGCTTCTGCTGAAACTGACCAGCGCTGACTACAGGAAGCCCCAGGCAGAGTTGCTCTGCCCCGGGCTTCCTGGAATCAGCTGCTGATCAGTTTCAGCAGCAGCTGACTTGGGGACGCCTGGGGTTCTTAAGTTGATTCTGTATGTAAGTCAGAACTGGCAGTCAGTTTCAGCAGTGTCTGAATCTGGACGCCAGTTCTGACTTACATACAGATTCAACTTAAGAACAAACCTACAGTCCCTATCTTGTACGTAACCCGGGGACTGCCTGTATAGCATCATCGCTAATAAAAAAATATTCTTTAGGAGTTTCAGTTGGTTAAATAGGTAACTCCCTTCCCTGAAAATTGTGTTCTCCAGTGTTCCTGCTTTGTTTCTTTGAGACACAGCTGCTTTAAGGGTGGGAAATGCCATTCTTAGTGAACCTTCTGGACAAAAAGTGACAGAGAAATGTAATAAGGCGACAGCCACATTTGGGCAGTATTTTCCATCCCAAACTACCATCCACAGAAATAATAAATGACCCTATTTTTCTTAAGCTTAATTAACAGTATGATTTTGTTTTGTTTGACTTAAACAAGTTTACCTGACTCTGATCTTATGGACCTCACATATTATAAAACATGACCATGTTATTTTGTTTATGGCAATAAAGCATCTACCATAGTATTTTTCTTAAAAATGCAAGAAAATACATAGCAAAGAACCTTGAACAGAAAATTCAGGTTTGTCTGAATAGTGGTGAATTAATTTGGTTCCTAAAATGTAGACCCAGGCTTGATTAAAATTTTAAAAAATCTGTCTGGAAGGTGGGTCCTGGCTCATCTCTAACATCTGGTCAGACCCTTCCTCTTCTTCCTAATGCCAGCTACCTATTCACTGGGCATCTTTCTGACCATTTATGGCATGTGAAGGGTTCCAAGTGGTATGAAGAGTTATAAGTAAACTGCTAAAGGCTGGTGGACATGGGAAGAGCATTTAAATTTTCAAACAGAAAAATAAAAAGGTGGATATTTCCACTTGTCATTAGGGTCACATGTCATTGTCATCCTGTTGTCCTGTATCTAAAACTGAAGTAGAATGTATCAGAGGGGTAGCCGTGTTAGTCTGAATCTGCAGAAACAATGTGAAGTCCTGTGGCACCTTATAGACTAACAGATTTATTGGAGCATAAGCTTTCATGGGCAAAGATCCAGTTCGTCAGATGCATCTGACGAAGTGGGTCTTTACTCACGAAAGCTTATGCTCCAATAAATCTTTTCGTCTGTAAGGTGCTACAGGACATTCTCGATGTTTTTTAAGTAGAGAGCTGTTTTTTCACTTAATAATTAGAGAAACATGGTTTTCTTTTTAAAGAAGTGTAACCCCCTTTTTCCTCCCCGAGTTACTGGGAAGCAGGTCACACTCACAGGTGTGCCTGGGCACCTGATGTTTTAACCTAAAAGAGATCCTGAGCACCCCAGTGGTGATGGTGTTTAGTGGGGAAAGCCCTATCCACCCCCTTGCTGCAGTCCCTTGCTGGCAATGAATGTAAAATGGCGGTGCCTCCACCTGGCTGGCCTTGTACACACTCACTGGTGTGCCTTGAGAGCCTCCAGGAACATAGTCATTCCAGCTATAATATGGATCCAAAACAACAACTACAAATCATATACATCTAATATAATACTTTAAAATAAATAATCTTTACTTAACTTAAATAAACAGGGATTAACAGATTAGCAATGAATAGCATTAACAAAACACATAATAATAATTTAAGTTTATATAGCTACCATTTGTACTAATAGTGACCCCACCCCAGAGTGTGCACACCCCTAGACTCAGTCCCAGACTTGCTTGCGTGGGTGCGCTGATGTTGGAGCTGTAGTGGAGATGTGGTCCAGGCTAAACAGCAGCTCTGTCCCAGGCAGCACTTTTCCAACAAGGCCCAGAAACTTACTGCCTCGTGCTGTGCCTATCAGAAGCAGCCTGCTAAAACCCAGTTCCAACAGGCATCTAGTAGCTGCATCCAACAGCCCCTGCACTGGATCAATGTCCTTGGCAGCAGCCTGGCTCCCCCTTTGGTTCCAAACTCCAAGGCAGAGTCCCAGACTGCTAAACCTCTTTCTTCAAGCACATGGAGAGAACAGTCTTCTCTCCCACCAGAGTCCTTCCCTGTTTTTTTTCCAAGGGCTCATGGGAATTGTAGTCTGGCTTGTAGCACACAGGGTCTTTTCAGAATAAAACAGAGGCCTCTTTAGTAAGGGGACTACAGAAGCTTTATATTTTGCAGGTATCATATCTCAGTCAATAACATCTGAGATTCTAGCTATCTTAGGGTGCATCTACACAGCCGTTATTTCAAAATAATTTTGAAATAACGGACATCTTATTCCGACTTCTGAAAACTTCATTCCATGAGGAATAACGCCTATTCTGAAATAGCTATTTCAGATTAGGACATGTGTAGATGCGGCAGGTGGAGTTATTTCGAAATAAGGGGCCTCTAGGAAATCCTACAGGTGCCCTGCTGGCCACTCTGTGAACTCTTATCAGGACTCTATAGTTCCTCTTTCCCTGCAGCCCTTAAAGCTGCAGCCACGGGGGAAAGGGCTTGTGGCAGGAAGCTGGCCCTCGCAGCTTTCAGCCACAACAGAGCTGCCACAGCAAATTGTTGGGCTAGAATGAGCAACCCTTGAGCCCATCAAGACCCTCCTCCCCTCCCAGGGAGCACTCCGATGGCTCCCAGGAGCCTGCCAGGTGCCGCAATTGGCTCACACCGTCCTGCTCTGGGGCAGAGATCTTGGCCCTCATTGAGGTTTGGGGATTTCCATACCAGATGGCGCAATGTCGAAATCTATTGCCACATGGACAACAGCCTGGCTTCAAAGGGCCACATCCAGACCCAGGAGCAGGTCCAGATGAAAGTTAAAATGTTCCAGCAGGCATATTCCAGGGCCAGGGAGGGCAGCTCCTGCTCCGGGCAGAGCCACACTCAAGCCCCTATTATTAGGACCTACACCTGGGGGGATGGTGCAATCTCTTCTCCACCCCTGGTGGTTGACTCAGGGCTGGAGACACCTCTCGTCACTTGCCTGGGGGGCAGAGCCGATCGTGGGGAGGAGGAGCAGGACCCCGATGCAGCCAGCTCTGTCGCCACCCTGACACTTGAGCTGGTGCCCCCCAGCCTGGATGTGACCCAGGCATTCTTTGAGGCCAGGGAAGGAACATCAGGTGAGTGACCTTAGGTACCTGACACAGACAAGGTGGAGGTGGCGGTTGATGAGGGGCTGTGGCGCACTTCTCGCTAAGCCTTCGCAGCCTGGGGCCCACGCTGCAATCCATGCACATGGATGCACGTTTAGCACCAGTCTGGACCACACAGCCCCAAGAGGCTGCACCAGAGCAACCCTGGACTCCTGCTCACAGGATTTGAGGAGGCTGGCCACACTCCTGACACCCAGGAGGGACACCGTCCCACCACAAGAAGGAGTCTGGGAGGCATGGTCCCATACACTCAGGAATGCCACACACGGCCATTCCTGCATGATCAAGGCAGCACCTGCTCCCCGTGACAGCACTGCTACAGGAGCATCAGATGCTCACACACACCTTCTCCCCTACACTTTGACTCCCTCTCCTGTGGACAGGGATACAAGTCCTCTCCCCTGGGGACGCCACCACTGCCAGACCCACAGGATCCCAGTGTGGCCAGCAACTTCCCATGACTGCTCATCCCTGGAATATGGGATAGTGAGGCTCCCCACCCCCAGGGATATCTGGGCCTCTATAGGAAAGGGCCCGGTGTCCAGGCCACAGATGGCCTTGTTCCCAGTACATCACCTTCATCTGACCCAAGAACTGTTGGTCTCAGCCCATAGATAAGGGCAAAACTTCAGGGACAGTGTCTCCAGAGATGACTGACCATCTCTCTTTGCTCCACAGCTGAATCAGGTGTGAGAGGGGGTCAGGCAACATTATCCAGGGCAGCTGCCCGACACCTGGGGAGCAGAGGCACTGGAGAATGCAGGAGGAACTGCTGTGGGAGTAAATCTCTGTGCTCCGGGCCCTCTATGAGACACTGGACCAGAGGCTCTGGGAGGACATGCAATTGCATAGAGAGAACTGGAAGGAGTTGCTGCAGCAGGGCTGCACCAGGTGCATAACCGTCCAGTGTCTCCTTGCCAGCACAGAGCCAGCTCCTGCTCCTGCCCTAGCCCCAGCTCTTGGTCCTGCCTCACCTCCCACGCCAGTTCCTGCCCCACCTTCCATGCCAGCCCCAGCCCCACCTCCTATGCCTGACCCTGTTCCAGCTCCACCTCCTGCTTCTCCTCCTAGCTCCCTGTTCCTGTGGTTGCCAAGATCCCTGCACATGAGGTGGTGGAACCAACTGAGCCAGGCACCCATTCCACTCTCAGCCCTGAGCCTCTCCTCCCCCATCCTCCCCTCTCAAAGATTCTCATCTCCCCGCTCTTCTTCCCCCAACTCCCCTCTCCCAGGTTATTTCCCCAGTCCCTCTGCAGTTACTTTGACCGCAAATAAAAACCACACCCACTTTATTGTTTAAAAAAAAGTCAGTTTTATTGTCTCTGCAGGAGAGGAGGAGAAGAAAGGGGTCAGGGAGGAAAGACAAAGAGGGGCAAGGCAAAGGCCCCTAGTGGGGAGAGTGTACTGGTGTCCTTGTGAGAAACTCTCTCTTAAGGCCTCCTGGATGCACACACCTGATGGGCCTGCCAGTGGTAGCTGTGCAGCTGCTCAAAGGCCCTGCTGATCCACTCGGCCTCTGTGCAGCACACAACACAGCAGCCACCACTTGGGAGATGTCCCATCCCCCTATGTCCAGCTGGATGAGGGGGCATCTGAACCTCATCTTGAGATGCCCAAAGGTGCCCTCCACCACCATGTGGGCCCGGCTGAGCTGGGCATTGAAGCAATCCTTGCTGGGGTCAAGGTGTCCAGTGTAAGGCTTCATGAGCCAGTGCAAGAGAGGGTAGACCACGTTCCCCATGATGCAGGGTGGAATGTCCATGTCCCCAACCCTGATGGTACAGTCGGGGAAGAAAGTGCCGGCTTCCAGCTTCTAGAGGACTCTGGAATTTCAGAACATGCAGACATCATGCACCTTCCTCAACCAGATGACAAAGTTGTCGGTAAACTGCCTGCTGTGGTCGATGACAGCCTTCAGGACCAACAAGAAGTATCCCTTGTGGTTGATATAGACAGATGCCCAGTGGTCGGGGGCCTGGGTAGGGAGGTGGGTGCTGTTAATATCCCCCCTGCAATTGGGGAAACCCTTGTTGGCAGAGCTGGCATCAATGGGGTCCACGTCACTGTGGAGGATGACCCTGCACAGTAGGACGGTGTTGATGGCCTGCACCACCTGTAGAAGGAGACAAACAGACAATCAATCAGAGAATCACAGGGGTGCCAGAGCCCTTGGATCAGTAGCTATCTAGTGTGGCAAGCTTCCACACAGTGATGGCGGGTTGCGTGTGTGTGTCTCATCACGTGAGGGCAGGGGTGAGGCAGGCACACAGCTCCAGAAAAGCCTCCTTCCACATGCAAAAATTCTGGAGCCACTGCTGGTTGTCCCACTGCTCCATAACAAGCCAGTCCCACCAATTGGAACTGGTGTCCAGCTGCCAGAAGCAGCGGTGCACAGTGGGGTGCAGCTGGAAGGGCTGTGCTGCCAGACAGATGGTGAAGATCTCCTCAATCAGCTGTGGGCTGCATTCCTGCAGGGCCAGGAGGGCAGCCTGCAAAAACTGCAGCACGACAGATAAGGGCTGTTGAGTGTCTAGAGGCAGCTCCGGCTCCATGTCTGGCAAGCTGAGGTGTTCACAAGGGCAACCACAACAGTCAGAGCAAAGGCTTTGCTGTCCCTGAAGGAGGTAAGCAAAGGTGAAGAACCTGAGACACTTCTGTACGGGGGAGGGGGATCCCTTGAAGCACGAGCCTCAGCCTCAGGCAGCAGCTCCCGGAATTAACTGCTGACCTTATGCCCTGCCTGAAATGGCTCCGGGTGGCCTCTAATTCAAGTAAGCGTCCAATCAGGGTGGACACTGAACTTCAAAATAGCTAAGTGCCATTTCAATGAGCTTTTTGTGTGTAGACGTGCTATTTCGAAATAAGCTATTTTGGAATATTTCTTCCAAAAATTGCTTATTTTGAAGTAAGTGTTCAGTGTAGACATACCCTCAGGTGATTCCCATGACTGTGGTATCAGAGTATTCTTTATTTTCATAACACAGCTGTGAGGTGGGGAAGTGCTACTAGACTCATTTTACAAATGGCATAGTGAAGTACAGAGGGTAAAATGACTCACCCAGAAATGTGCAAGAAGTCAGTGATAGAATGGGAACTTGAACAAATCAAAGACTCGTGTCCTGACCACAGAACCATCTTGAAATATTTCCTCTTTCAATTCAACTGAAATTGCTTAGGTTATAGCATTTTTTCTTCATATACTGTAGTATATATATATATATATATATATATATATCAGGATATATAGTGTTGCCCAAGAAACAGGCCCTGGATTAGAATAAAAAAGATGGATTGCATTTCCATTGTCACTGGCTTTGTATATTACGTTAGGCGAGTGACTTCAATTCTCTGTTTCCCTTTTAGAAAAACTGGATAATAATCTATCTTTAAAAGGACTGTCAGATGTAGAGGTGAAAATATTAAATATCAGTCATTTTATTACATTAGTAACACTACATTGAAGTTACATAACTTTTGTATCTACATATCTCAAACATGTACAAGGTGAATAAGTAGTAGTATGCCATTTTACAAAAGGAGAACAGGCTGGAAAGGGGAAGTGACACTCCAATTCAGACAGCGAGTGAGAAAACATAGCTCTTGTCTCCTATACTGCACTGATAAATCATACTGCCTCTCACTGAAGTTTAGTGTGGTGGTGTCCGTAGAACAAGAAATAGCTTTCCTGAACACTACAGTATATTATGTAGTCATATGAAACCAGTAGAACTTGTGTTGGAAAAAGCCCCACCCCTGCCTCAGGGTTACAGTAACAAAACATACACACCTTAATTTCTGACAAGCTTATATTTTTTTGTATACATCTGCTTGAGTCTGGGAGTCTCTTCTGCTGGATCGATCTCCATTATCCCTGTTTTATTTGACCCTGACTCCTTCTAGAGTTGCAAACTGTGCCATGTTTTTTAAAAAATAGCCCTTGTCTGCCCTGGGGTAATCACCTCTCCTTGGAGCAGTCTGGATACTGAACCCATCATCCCCAGACCCACCCCAGAGCAATGATTAAATGAAGAAAAACAAAAATTAATTGAGTTAAGGACCTGAGCAATGCTGGGTAATCTAGTGAAAAATAAAATCAAAGTCCTGACTCTCCCCGCTCCCTGCCTCACACCAGTAAACTGCATAGTGATCTGTTTGCATCAGCAAGATAAAGGATTGAACTGAGATAGCTGGTTTTTGGCTCTTTTCAGAGGAAGTTAGGTATTCTTATTTATGCTTCCTTTACTATTCATTCCAGCCAGTTGTCATTAGAGCCACATGTTTTTAATTGGTTTCTCATACAACATAGCACCAGGAAATACCATGGCTTTCTGCAAAGAAGAAAACAAAGCTTTGAGATAAGGGTGAGTCTATATTTCAAATTTAAAGAAAACCTCTCTCTAATGGTGATACAGTGAGGAACTAAAGAAACTATTTCTTCGGGTGCGTCTACACCGCAGTGTTATTTCGGAATAACAGCTGTTATTCCAAAATAACAATGCAAGCATCTACATAGTAATTCTGTTATTTAGAAAAAATTAGAAATAATGGACGCCTTATTCCAATGTCTGTAAACCTCATTCCTGAGGAATAACACCTATTCCGAAATAGCTATTTTGGAATAGCAATAGTGTGGATGCTCCAGTGCTGCTATTTCAAAATAGCTCCTCCCCAGGGCCATTCAAAGTTACTCCCCAGTGCCTCCTGGGGATCTAAAACAAAGTAGCATGTCCACATTAAGAAAGCCTGCCTCGAACTAATTTTGAGGCTTCCTTGTAGTGTAGATGTGCTATTTCAAAATAAGCTATTTTGGAGTATTTCTTCTGGAACAGCTTATTTTGAAATAAGCATGCAGTGTAGACGTTTCCTTAAAGACATAAGTATTGGCAAACAAATAAACTTTGCACTGCTTCTGCTACCATCAAAACAATCCCTTGCTAAGTCCACAACTCAAAGTGCCCAGACAAATAGCTACTAACTAACCTCTCCTTCCATGCTTTAGTAGCAAAACACCAGAATAGTTCCTTAAGTGGACAATGATTCTTGTTCTGAGATCAAGCCTTCAGCACATTGTAAAACAAAAAACACTTTTTACTAGCAACCTCGTGTTAGTCCTACTGTGCGATAAATCGGGCAATGCAACCATATTCATTCATACTTCCATGTATTTGGGCCCTCTGTATAGGAGTTAAATTAGTACAAACTCTTTTGTCTACTTTTGTTGATAATATTTGACTAAAAACATAAGAAAAAATCAAATGAACAGTTACAAAATAGGGAATAACCAGCTATGCAATGTTACTGCTGAAAAGGATCTGGGATTATAGAGGATCACAAATTGAATATAAATCACCAATGTGATGCAGTTGCAAAAAAGGCTGATCTTCTGGGTAAAAATCTGAGAAGTAAGTAGCCTGCTTTACTCAGCACCGGTGAGGCCTCAAATGGTATGCTATGTCCAATTCTGGGAGCCACACTTCAAGAAAGATTGGATAAATTTGAGAGAGTCCAGAAGAGGGCAATAAATACGATAATGCTTTAGAAAATCTGTGATCTCGGAGGAAAGATTGAAATACTGGGCATACTGAGTCTTGAGAAAAGAAGACTGTTGGGAGACATGGTAACAGTCTTCAAATATTTTAAGAGGTGTTATAACAAAAACAGGGATCAATTGTTCTCCATGTCCACTGAAAGTAAAACAAAAAGTAATGGGCTTAAAGTTATTAGGAAAATCTTTCTAACTGTAATGGGAGTTAAATACTGGAATAGGCTTTTAAGGGAGGTTGTGGAATTTCCTTTAGTGGAGGCTTTTAATAGGTTATAGAAACTATGTATCAGGCATGTGTTTAGATTTGCTTGGTCCTGTCTCTGTACAAGGGGCTGAACTAGATGATGTCTCAAGGTCCCTTCCAGCCCTATTTCTATGATTCTGCAACTTCTAGTTTCCAAAGAAACCATAGAATTGCCAGTGCCAGCCAGAAGAAGTAACACTGGCATCATTTGTGCACAGATTTAAGCCCAAGAATAAGATTATACTCACTATTATATTTGTTGAAACAAAAAACAGGACTACGTAGCACTTAAAAGACTAACAAGATGGTTTATTAGGTGATGAGCTGTCGTGGGCCAGACCCACTTCCTCAGATCAAATAGTGGAAGAAAATTGGCACAACTATATATACCAAAGGATGCAATCAAAAAAATGAACACATATGAAAAGGACAAATCAAATTTCAGAACAGAAGGGGGGTGGGGGAGGGGTAAATGTCTGTGAGCTAATGATATTAGAGGTGATAATTGGGGAAGCTATCTTTGTAATGGGTAAGATAATTCATGTCTTTGTTTAGACCTTGGCATAAAGTGTCGAATTTAAGCATGAATGACAGTTCAGAGGATTCTCTTTCAAGTCTGGTGTTAAAAGGTCTTTGAAGCAGGATGCAGGTAATCAAGTCGTTGAGACAATGCCCTTTCTGGTTGAAATGGCAAGAAACTGTTTTTTCTTTGTGATCCTGTCTAATATCTATTTTGTGGGCAATGATTCTTTGGCAAAGTGTCTGAGACATCTTGTTAGTCTTTTAAGTGCTACATAGTCCTGTTTTTTGTTTCAGCTACACCAGACTAACACGGCTACATTTCTACCACTACACTATATTTGTTGTTATACTAAAGGCAAATGGCAAAGCCATTTTAACAACAAAACAGTAAGTCCTTAAGTTCTCGCTCCTGCAAGCCTGTTATACAAATGCTTAAGTTTAATCATACTCAGGATACATCTAGACTGCAGAGTTTTTCCAGAATCCCAGAAAAGCTCTACCGTGTCCAAGGAACGTGTCTGCTTTTCTGAAAAAAATTTCGGAAAAGCAGATGCCTTTTTTTGGCATCCCTGTAAACCTCATTCTATGAGGAAGAAAGGATGTTCCGAAAGAGGCTTTCCCCCCAACATTTGGCCCAGTGTAGATGGGCCAATTGTTGGAAAAGCCTCTTTCGGAAGAAAAGCGGAAAAAGATACGCAAATAGAACTTTGTAGTCTAGACACAGTCTCAGTGTGGATGGAGTGGATTGTACGCACAGAGCACTGCAACCCAAAACCTAAGATAAATCTAGGGCTGAAACCAATAGATGAGACTGCTGGGTTGTCAAGACTGGGAATTTCTGCCACAGCTATCAGGGTGCTCTTGAATGTGCTTTTCCTGGACCAAATAGCTATATTCTTTCTAGTCAATGCAATCAGTTTTCAGTGAGACCATTTTTTTTAAGTAAAACAAGAATTACAACTCATAGAGCTAAAATTTTTATTCAATAGCCCATGAATTTTCAAGGCCTGACAACAAGGCTTCTGTGAAGTAGAGAAACACCTGTGTGTTGCTGGCAAACTTCTGCCTCCCCTCACTGTGAAACTAATTGAGCAATGAAAAGAAGGCTAAAATACTGCTGCAAGGGACCCCCATATCTCCTTTGTCACTCATAAATCCCCCTAATAAATTTAAACTAATTACATGTTTGAAAATTTTGCAAACAGTTCAAATTGCCTAGGGTAATGATAGCTTTCTGAAACCCATTCCTCCTCCAGACAAAGCATCTGATAGTATTAGATAATTACGGAATTTCAGCCAGTGAAAGCAACCTTCTTATCATTTGGAAAGAACATTTTCATTATCTTTACTGTCTGCATTCTGAGAAAGAGACACCATTCTGTGGAGTCATCCCAGTTAGATACAAACAAAGGCACCAGATTAATATGAGAGACCTGGCTACAGGAGAGAACACTGCCACATCTCATCATGTAAGATTAGCACCAGTTAAAATAATGACCTTGTGATGGGGTGAATCATGACCCTCTGTTGAAGACTCTGCTGCTCTGCTATATTACCCTTACTCCAGGGAGTAACAGGAAGGAGAAAAAGAGTAGCAAGATCAGTTCCCAAGGTCTATCTAAAGAGACCTCGCTACAGTCGCCATTTTGGAAGACCTTGACCTCCAAGACCTAGAACAGGACTATTCAACACGTGGCCCAGGGCCCGCATGCAGCCCTCAGCCTGTTTGTGGCCTGCAGCACGGTTTGGGTTTACACAGGGCTCAGCATGCGGCCCACGGGCATGATCCTTTGAACATGGCCTCCACTGGGAACACACTCCATAATGGCAAGTCAATATAATTGTCTTCTGTTGCTATGCATTTTAATAGTTAAATTCCTGGACTGCCATTGCTCATTAAAAGTGCTGTCATATGGGTGGAAATCGGGTAAATATTGCATTTTATTAATATCAGCAGAACTGACTTAAATGGGCCTGCATGTTGTCTAGTCTTGTCTTAATTTTTGTATTCATACCTGTCTGTGTGAAAGAAGCTAGTTGCATATATTTGCATATATATTTACCTCTACGTGCAACCACACTAAAGTTATGGCCCTTGGCATGTGCTGGGAGTATCATTGTGGCCCCAGGGGCTTCCAAAGTTGAGTAGCCCTGACCTAGAAGATTAGCAGCAGCCAATCAGAATCCTGCTGGCCCAATAAAAGGAACTGCCTGGCTTCAGCAGTTCAGTTCCTGGCTAGGATCACAAGGGAGAAAGGGTGTGCTTCTCTGGCCAAGGGAGCCTGAGTTAGTTTTCTGGCTGTATTTTTGCCTAGCTGGATTTGCAAAGTCTAAGAACCTTAATCCTGAGATAAGGGTGAAGATAAAGGGACCAGGTGGGAAGAGGCCCAGGGAAGAAGCAGTGTGTGTCTGGTGTTGGTAGTGTGTCCAGGTTGAAACCTGGTATAAAAAATAGGTAACCAGTGGGGCTGACAGCCACCACAGGCCCCAGGGCAAGGTGTGTGTTAGGACTCCCCTTACAGCTGCCATCAGGTGCCCCCCATCAGTTGGCGCCCTGGGCAGCTGCCCGGCTCGCCCATGCCTCCGGCCCTACATGCCACTGCCACTTTGCTGGCCATTTGTTGCATCTCTTGGACACCACCCTGCTTGGTCTCAATCATCATTCGCTGCCATTCACTTCTTGCCTGTGACTTCTGCCCATCAGTCTCAAATGATTTCAGCTCCCAGCGATTTCAGCTCTTAGTAGGTAGGCTAGAAGAAACACAACTCCAACACAATTAACACAAGAAAGGCTCTTGATGATGCCCATTTAGTTCTGTTCTTTGAACGGTATGTGTGTGTGTGTGTGTGTGTGTGTGTGTGAGAGAGAGAGAGAGAGAGAGGGGGGGGGGTGAGGGGTGGGGAGGAGTAGAAAACAGGTCAAACCAGTCCAGGCAAGGGAGGCTATGCAGCCTTGTGACCAGAATAACCTTTCCTCACTCACTTCTCTCTCATAGAGCTCTGAAAGCCGAATTCCTGCTTAGCAAGATTCTTTCTGCTCACTGTGATCTCTCTCCTTTGGAACGATTTAGCTCAATCCTACTTTTCTGTATCCCCACAATTACAAACATTAGTAACCATATTTTAGCTATCCGTGCATTTAGTATAAACGTAGTTGGTATTGGTTTACAAATTAAGTTCATTACAATGAGCAAAATACCACTCCATCGGTTGAATATATAACAAATCTAAGCAAAGCAGGAGTAAACTGTCTTTACATAGACATGCCCAGGGTTTCTCTCCCATTCCAGTTAGCTGTAAAGGAAGCATTCCTTCAGATCCTGCTTACAGATTGATGGGCCCAGGTTCCCTAATCATCACAGGGAAAGGGGCATAAACCTCAAGAAGAGTTAGAACTTATTTGGGAGCCTGAACAAAGGGCTGAGTTTACAGGACCCAGAATCGGCTAAAGGTCCTGGTGAGGACAGACTGATTCTTTATATATTGGAGGTTCCTTTGGACTTTGTGACCTGGCTGGAATGCTAAGTCACTGAAGAGTTACTGAGGCTGGAGGCATTGGGTGGAAACTCTGCAATATCTCCCTCAGCCATAAGGAGGTACTCAAAGTGATAGGGCTTTGGGAACTTCCATATCTCAGGCTGCGTCTAGACTACAAGCTTCTTTTGGAAGAAGCTTTTTTCGGAAGAGATCCTCCAAAAAATCTTCTGAAAGAGAGCGTCCACACTGCCAAAGTGCATTGAAAAAGCGATCTGCTTTTTCAAAAGAGAGCGTCCAGACTGAATGGACGCTTTCTCACATATAAGCTGTGATTACTATGGAAGGAGTGGCCACCAGGGCACCTGTGCTTTTTCCTTTTTCCTCTTCTTCCAAAGGAACTCCCTCTTCCCTGTCCACATACACCTTTTTGCGAAAGAGCTCTTTCGCAAAAAGGCTTCTTCCTCATACAATGAGGATTACCAATTACAGAAAAAGCCCTCTGTTCTTTCGATTTACTTGTGAAAGAACGCGCTTGCAGCGTGGACGTAACTCAAGTTTTGTCAGAAAAACTGTGTAGTCTAGACATACCCTCAGAGAGAAGTTGAGAGTCTATTAGAGGAGTGGTTGGGAAGTGGGGAAGGTTCTGTAGCCTGTGATAAGCAAGAAGTCAGACTAGATGACCATGATAGCCCTTCTGTCCTTAACATCTGGGCCAAAAGGGATAGAGGAGCATCCATAATTCAAGTAGAAAGCTGCAGAGTCTGATGTCATTCTGGGCATCTAGAGACTTGGGAGAGTGAGTATGCTGATGGGTATGCGATATGCTTGGTTCCTGAGTTGACTCCCTTCTCTCTTACCCATCCTAGCTCTTTTCATTCTCTGACAGCCACATGGACTATGAAATGATTTGCTAGCACCGTCACCTCTGGGAGATGAGGAGGGGACAAGGGAAAACCAACTGGGCTTCAGCTCTTGCTCTGCTCTTGGCTGCTCCTGATGGGGGAGTTCCCTAGTTCCTGTAGATTGGCTCCACTCCAGAGGAATGTTCTTTGCCTCCTAATTTGGAATGATGATTTATTTGTATATATATTAATTGTTATATATGATTCATTATTACACTCATTTAAATTATGCCTGGTAGTGACGTGGCATCAGAAGCAGTCTCTGCTCCAATGATGCCTGGGTGGGGTGGCAAGTATGATTGCAGGTCAAGATTAAGGTATTTGATGGCATGATGCCAGACTGGAGTCAATCCTGTTAGGCCACTTGCGTAAGCATTAAACTTGCTTCTAAACTTTCCTCAAGCCAAAAAGGTGTATTCACTGTAGATACTGTATAAAGTGAACTGTGATACATCAATAATTTCAGGTTACTGCAGGATGTTCTTCTACTCCACCCTTATAATAAGGATTTTGGTTAGAACATTCTGTTATGTAAGGATGTAAACTGCATTCAGAACCCTAATAATTATCCTAGCTGCATCACCATCTATTTATAACAGACAAGATGTGAGGCACAGAAATTCAGTTTAGTAATGTCTAACGAACAAGATGTAACACAGAGAATCTGTTCATTACCTTGAAATCGGATTCCAATAGTTGTTTAAAAAGGGGACTCCTTGTTAGCACTAACAATGTTGATAAATAATAAACTAATGCCTTTATTTCTACATTAAAGCAAAATTTAAATCCTGAGCTAAAAATAGCTTTTCTGTGAAGCTATTCACAGGCCTTTACTCATTTTATCAGGTTTCTTTGTACTTGATCTTAAATATTGGGTCTCAGATGGATTTTATCTTTTTAAACCTGAAAACGTTGCTCTACAGATAGGTTAGAGTTCAAATAAATACTGACGTTTTCCTGTTTACAAATGTGGAGTTGCCTCCCACTCAAGTCAACAGCAGTTGCAAATGCTCAACACTTCTCTGAATCAGGCCCCTGAGTTGAAGATGAACTGGATAAAAGGCAGGGGTGGCTTGAGTCATGAGATTAGTTCCCTGCGCTTTATTATTGGCCCTACCTGCCCGAGCAGCATGTCCTACCTGAGGCGTGTCCATGGCAGTGGTGCCCCATTCCACCCAGCGGGGCCTCCCAAACAGCGGGAGAAGGGAAGGAGGCTGTCGTGGGTGCCAGTGAAGGCACCTCGGGCAGCCTGGCCCTCCACACTGCCAGCTTGGGAACTCTTCACACTGCTGGAGGAGCAGCTGCCACAGCCCCATGCGGACAGAGCTGGAGCCCTGGGCCTGGTGTGCAGTGTCCCATTCAAACTAGGCCCCACAAATAATCTTACTGACTCTGATAAAAGGCACTGGTTAGCATTTGCCTTAGCAGTTATATTTTGGATGTGAATATAAATACAAGTGAATCTACCCTGGGGCAAAATTCCAGGCCTTCTCCCACTTGCAATAACCCCAAACCAAAGCCTCAGCACTTATCTCCAGTAATGAAAGCATAACAATCACACTGGCTTGGTGACCCTGTTGTTACACTTTTCATTACCATTTGAATAGCATAGGTATGATTCCCATCATCTGCATATTAAGCACAAAAAGGAAGCTTACAAAAAGTGGAAACTTGGACAAATGACCAGGGAGGGATGTAAATGTATAGCTCGAGAATGCCGGGGGGGGGGGGGGGGGAGGTTATCAGGAAGGCGAAAGTGCAAATGGAATTGCAACTGGCTAAGGATGTGAAGGATAACAAGAAAGGTTTCTACAGGCATGTTAACAAGAAGGTGATCAGAGAGGGTGTGGGGCCCCTATTGGATGAAGGAGGTAAACTAGTGACAGATGATGTGGGGAAAGCTGAAGTACTCAATGCTTTCTTTGCCTCTGTATTCACGGACAAGGTCGGCTCCTGGACTAACACGCTAAGTGACACAAGATGGAATGAAGATGGACAGCCCTTGGTGGGTAAAGAACAGGTTAGGAACTATTTAGAAAAGCTAAATGTACACAGATTCATGGGTCCGGACTTAATGCATCTGAGGGTACTGAGGGAGTTGGCAAACGTCATTGAGGAGGCTTTGGCCATTATCTTTGAAAAGTCGTGGAGACCGGGAGAGATCCTGGATGATTGGAAAAAGGCAAATATAGTGCCCATCTTCAAAAAAGGGAAGAAGGACGATCCAGGGAACTATAGGCCGGTCAGTCTTACCTCGGTTCCTGGAAAAATCATGGCAGGGATCCTTAAGGAATCCATTTTGAGGCACTTGGAAGAGAAGAAAGTGATCAGGAATAGTCAACATGGATTCACAAAGGGCAAGTTGTGCCTGACCAATCTGATTAGCTTCTATGATGAGGTAACTGGCTCTGTGGACATGGGAAAGTCAGTGGATGTGATATGCCTTGACTTTAGCAAGGCTTTTGATACGGTCTCCCACAATATTCTTGCCAGCAAGTTAAGGGAATGTGGATTGGATAAATGGACTGTAAGATGGATAGAAAGATGGCTAGAAGGCCGGGCCCAGCGGGTAGTGATCAACGGCTCGATGTCAGGATGGCGGTCGGTTTCTAGCAGAGTGCCCCAAGGTTCGGTTCTAGGACCAGTTTTGTTCAACATCTTTATTAATGACCTGAATGAGGGGATGGATTGCACCCTCAGCAAGTTTGCAGATGACATTAAACTAGGGGAGAGATAGATAGGCTGGTGGATAGGGATAGAGTCTAGAGTGACCTAGACAAATTGGAGGATTGGGCCAAAAGAAATCGGATGAGGTTCAACAAGGACAAGTGCAGAGTCCTGCACTTGGGACGGAAGAGTCCCAAGCATTGTTACAGGCTGGGGACCAACCAGCTAAGTAGTAGTTCTGCAGAAAAGGACCTGGGGATGACAGTGGATGAGAAGCTGAATATGAGTCAACAGTGTGCCCTTGTAGCCAAAAAGTCTAATGGCATATTAGGTTGCATTAAGAGGAACATTGCCAGCAGATCCAGAGATGTGATTATTCCCCTTTATTTGGCTCTGGTGAGGCCATGTCTGGAGTATTGTGTCCAGTTCTGGGCCCCCCACTACAAAAAGGATGTGGATGCATTAGAGAGGGTCCATCGGAGGGCAACCAAAATGATTAGGGGGCTGGAGCATATGACCCATGAGGAGAGGCTGAGGGAGTTGGGTCTGTTTAGTCTCCATAAGCGAAGAGTAAGGGGGGATTTGATAGCAGCCTTCAACTTCCTGAAGGGAGGTTCCAAAGAGGATGGAGAGAGGCTGTTCTCAGTAGTGACAGATGGCAGAACAAGGAGCAATGGTCTCAAGTTGTGGTGGGAGAGGTCCAGGTTGGATATTAGGAAAAACTATTTCACTAGGAGAGTGGTGAAGCACTGGAATGGGTTACCTAGGGAAGTAGTGGAGTCTCCATCCCTAGAGGTGTTTAAGTCTTGGCTTGACAAAGCCCTGGCCCGGTTGATTTAGTTGGGATTGGTCCTGCCTAGAGCAGGGGGCTGGACTTGATGACCTTCTGAGGACTCTTCCAGTTCTATGATTCTATGCTTACTTCCTAAGCTGCAGGGTGCTGAGTGTGTTGTGGAAGCAGTACTGTATGCATGTGTCCTGAAGGGGTTTTTCCTGGCCAATCTAGGAATAACTTGATAGGCTCTCATCATCCATGTGGCTGAAGAGAGCTGATCCTTATTGCAGGGGCTTTGTGACATGAAATGGAAATTGAAGAAGGAGACTTTGAAAAGAACACCTGGTTATAGTCAGCAAAAAATGCCTCAAAAAACATAATTAACTCAATTTATGTCAGCAAAGTTTAGTATTCTCAAACTGGGGAACTACCATCCTTGACTGGAGTCCAAGAAAGAGAAAAGGAGTTAGTTCTCTCTCTATATATCTATTTAAAAAATGTCCTGTGGGATGACAAATTGACATCATAAATCATCTGCATCTATTGGCTCCGCCCTTACGCAGCCTCCCTGCCCTGGACACTGTGGGTGTGTCTAAACTACATGGCTCTGTTGATGGAGCCATGTAGATTAGGCTGATTGGCAGAGGGAAATGAAGCCGCGATTTAAATAATCGCGGCTTCATTTAAATTTAAATGGCTGTCGCGCTCTGCCGACCAGCTGATGATCAGCTGTTTGTCGGCTCAGCGTGCTAGTCTGGACGCTCCCGCGCCGACCTGCAAGCCCTTTGTCGACCCCCCCCCCTTATGCCTCGTTGGATGAGGTTTACCGGGAAGGTCGACAAACGGCTTTAAGGTCGACAGGGGAGCATCCAGACTGCCCCGATCTGCCGACAAACAGCTGATCGGCAGAGCGGGGCAGCCATTTAAATTTAAATGAAGCCGCGACTATTTAAATCGCAGCTTCATTTCCCTTTGCCAAATAAACAAATCTACATGGCTCCGTTGACAGAGCCATGTAGTCTAGACGTACCCTGTTTCAAGACTGATAAATCCACCTGACAGCCCAGCCTGGGCAGATTCTATCTCCAAAGGGTCCTGCCCACTCAGCTTTGGCTGCAGCCTTTCCGGCGGCCTATCCCTCAGCCCAGGGGCTGCTTCAGCTGTTGCAAGGCCCAGGGTGCGGCCCACTCAAGCTGGGAATGGAGGCAGGCTCCCCAGGCTATGGGGCTCCACAACTTGCTCCAGGGCCACTTGCTTGAGCTGCAGTTGTTCTTGGGCTGCTGGGCTAAAAGGCTCAGGAGAAGCGCCAGGTGCAGGGCAAGGTTGCCCCATCCTCCACCACACCCTGCGTGACCAGGTCCTGAGCCCAGCACTGAGCCGCTCCACTGAGACCCAAGACCAGGCTGTCTCCCAAGTCCAGACTGGCTCCCTCCCACCCAGCCACACTGGGGGCTGCAGCAGTGAGTGGCGCTTCTGTGAAGTGGGTGAGGAGGCACCCAGCAGCACTGATCTGAGCAGCCTGGTCCTCCTTTGCCTGGCACTGCTGCCTCGTCCTTTCTCTTCCTCCAAGTGGTTGGAGCACCAGCGCTGGCTTCCTGCTGCGAGGGGTTGTTGGGTGCCAGGGGTAGAGAGAAAGCCCCAAGCCTCGCTGCATGGAGAAGTGCTCCCCCGCCCAGGCTGGGGGAAAAGCAGCGTGCCAGCGCGCTGTCTGGAGGTTTTCCCTGTGCTCCCATTGGCTAGATTCCAGCTAATGGGAGCAGTGGGAGGCTGAGCTTGGGACTGGTGCTGGCCCAAAGACAAGTAAATGCCCCCCCACACCCTATCATGCCCACACCAGCAACCCCAGCCCTCTCCTGCTCCCTCCCCGCTGGCCAGACACCCTGCCCCCAACCTGCTCCTGCACTCTCTCCTACTCTTGCACCCTCCCCCCTGGCCAGACACCCTATCCCAGCCTGTTCCTCCACCCTACCTCCCATCCAGACCTTGCACTCTCTTCCCCTCCAGCACACCACCTCTTGCCCAGAACCTGCACCCCCATCCTTATCCCACTCTCTGGCAGCCCTGTACCACACACTGAACCCCTCATTTATGTCCCCACCCAGAGCCTAGGGTGCCCACAAAATCCACTAATCCGGGAGCCCCAGAAGTGTTAATCTGGCCTGAGCCCTTGACCCTCAGTCCTCCCTCATGGGGATGGAGCACCAGAGGAGTTTTGAGGTGTTTCAGTTGGGGGCCACATCAGTGAGGGTGGAGGGTTTTTGGAGGAGCTTTTTTTCCCTTATCACTTGTGTGATCCTCAACTCATTTTTCTGTGGGTCAGTGGCCCCTAACGCAAAAAGGTTCTCCACCTCTGCCATAAATAAAGACAATGTTAAAACCTTTTGCATTGGACATAATATTTTACTTCATTTAAAATGAAGCCTGGCCAACAAGGCCCCAGTTGGGGCCCAGCTGCCATCTGGCCACAGCACCCTGTCCCCAGCCCCATTCCTGGGATATGCCCTGTAGTCCAGCCTCCATCTGGCTGCAGAAAGGACTGGTGCTGGCCCCCTTTTGCTACGGCACAGAGGCCACGAACCAGCTGCAGCAGACATAGGGAGGTTGGCAAGCGTAGCGAACAGGGGGGCACAGCCCCCTAGTAGCTCACAAATAAAAGTAAAATCATATATTCACTGGGCTAAATTGTGTATTGCTCCTCTCTTTTGCCCTTAGAGTGGGGTTATAGAGGCATAGCTGCGGAAGAAAGGTGCTCTGGCGCTTTGAGTCTATAAAGAGCAGACCCAAATAAAAGACCTATGGGACCACAGAGGGAAGGGCAGTGCTCTGCATCTTTTATATTTGCTAATGAAAGGTATAGTTCATTGTGGGCTTATAAGAAGGTAGGGGGAGGGAATCCTGATCTCTGCCAATTTTGGACTATGCCTGGTTGCATTAACCAACTGCCCTCTATGTGGACAGGAATCACTGATGTCTGTGTTATACTAAAGTACTCTTCAAAGGATTTTTGAAATTGGCTGTTTCAGAGCCAGAAACAGTTGTCATTCCTCTATGTGTGGGTAGGAAGAGCAGTGTGAGATTCCATCCAGAGCACAGGAAAGACAATGTGGGATTTCTGTCTGTATAATGCATGTAGGAAGTGACAAGTGTATGTTCTTAGCAATAAAACCCTGTAACATATTACTTCCATGACAACTGCCTGTATCTCTCTATGATCAGTTGCATGCAAAGAAGCTTCTGAAAATGCTCATCACACAACAGGAAAGCATTTCTTGAGAGAATTAGTGGTGTGAAATGTGATGTGTGCATAAGGTCAACAAACCTTAAGTGGTGTGGCACTGATTCAGCAGAACACTCAATCATGTGCTTATGTTTTTTGCTGAACTGGAGCCTTTCACCTACCCACTGTTACTGACTCGCTCTGTGGCCTGCAGCACAATACTTAACCTTTCTATCTTGTCTTCCTCCTCTGTAACAGAGAAGTAAGCATTATTTCCCCATTTCAGAGTTGCTGCAAGATTAATGAATGTTTGTAACGTGAAGATTAAGGGTGCATCTACACCTCATCGCTAGTTAGAAATAAGCTACACAATTTGAGCTACGCAAATTGCATTCCTTCTTTTGAGCTTATTTCAAAATTTGGCACTGTCTACACAGTGCCAGATTTCGAAATAGACCACTTTTCTGACAAATCCCTTAATCCTCAGGGAATGAGGTTTACCGGGACATCGGAAAAGTGCACCCGTTATTTCGATTACATTTCAAAAGAAAGGGTGCACTATCAAGACACGGAAAACACTTTTTTGGGATACCGGAAGTATCCCAAAATAGCGCTGTAGTATAGACTTACCCTAAAAGTGTTAATTAAATGCTATGATTACTATATTCCAACCCAGAGAAATATTCTGCAAGTAATTAATATTGAATACAACATGACATATTTACTCATGGGCTATGCCTACATTGGCATCCCTTTCCGGAAAAGGAATGCTAATGTGACAAGTCGGAATTGCAAATCCGCGGGGGATTTAAATATCCCCCGCGGCATTTGCATTTACATGGCTGCCGCTTTTCCGGCTTGGGGATAAGCCGGAGAAAAGCGCCAGTCTAGACACGATTCTCCGGAAAATAAGCCCTTTTCCAAGGATTTCTTACTCCTACTTTGAAGTAGGAATAAGAAATCCTCCGGAAAAGGGCTTATTTTCCGGAGAATCACGTCTACACTGGCGCTTTTCTCCGGCTTATCCCCAAGCCGGAAAAAAGCGGCAGCCATGTAAATGCAAATGCCGTGGGGGATATTTAAATCCCCCGCGGATTTGCAATTCTGAAGTGTCTAATCTGTATCCCTTTTCCGGAAAAGGGGTGCAGTGTAGAGACAGCCCTAGAGATGAGGAAGTGCAATGTAATTTGAGAAATTTCTTGTTGATGTGCTTCTGAAACTAAAACCCTGGTTTCTCAGGATGGGGACACAAAAATTAAAGTTGAAAATGTTGGGTCTATGGTTTTGCCAGAAGGGTGGGATATATTTGTACTGACTTTGTCCTTGTTGACTGGTATGGAAGGAGCACTCTGCTGGGGTGGGTGAACTCCCTGAAGTGGGTGTGGAGGGCGTATAGTATTGGGGGACGTGGATGGGTTCCCTGGAGCAGTTTGTGGTGGGAGTAACATGCTGGGGGAGGTGGGTAGGCTCCATGGAACTGGTGTGGCAGGAGTACCGTGCTGGGGCTGAATGAAATCCCTACATTGGCTGTGGTGGAAGTATTGTGCTGGGGGTTGGCTGCGCTCCCTGGAGCAGGTGTGGCAGGAATACCATGCTGGGGATTAGCTGGGCTCCTTGGGGAAGGTGAGATGGGAGTATCTTGCTGAGGTGGGATATGCTCCCTGGAGCAAGTGTGGTACAATGTTCCCTTTAATTTTTTCTATCCATGTGCGGAATAAAATGTGTTATGCGTAGCAAGGTGTGCACAGATGAGGACCATATGCTGCCACTTGAGGGAGGCTGTGTGCTCTCTGCTAATCAGCTGGTCAGCACTTGCCTTTCTCCTGGGCAGCTGCCTAAGCACTAGTACTGGGTGGGCGGGTGTGGCAGGAGTACTGTGTGTGGAGGGAAAGGCTCCCTGGAGAAGGTGTGGTGGGAGTACGGATGTTAAATATCGGTTAATTCAGGGGTCTCCAAACTTTTCAGCCCGAGGGCCGCATTAACTATCAAACAGCAGTTCGGGGGCCGACTACACACTTGAGGTCCAAATAAAAAACAATCAAAACATGGATGTTGTTTTTAATTATTTATTTAATATTATTTTATTCAGTTATTATTTAATAACACATTGATACACTACACATGAACACCTGTATTAGTGTGAATGGTGAAATTGTTTCCTTGATGCCAAAATAGCAGACATTTCTGGCTTTAGATTTGTTGTCCCTAACATCAACAGTGACCTGAGATTATCATCGGACAAGTTTGTTCTCAAATTGTTCTTCACATATTTCATTCTTGAAAATGTTTGTTCACACAGGTATGTTGTTCCAAAGATTGAAAGGTACCTTGATGCAAAAGTTTTGACATTAGGAAAGTCTTCCTTGGGCAAAAACTGGTAAAAACCCACCAGTCCTATTTTGAACTTGTCCCTAAGGAGGTCATTTGCTTGCAACTCAATGACTTCCAGCTGCAGTTCATCTGGGCAACTGGCCACATCTGCTTCAAATGGGTTTTGAAACAATCTCACTTCTTCTGCCTTTGAATCCAAGTCAGAAAACCGCTGCTGAAACTGCAGCTGGAGGTCTTTGATGATCTCACATGCAAATGACGTGGGGAACTCAGCTGTTGCTTCAGCCATGAATACCTTGCACTGCTGAAAGTGCGTCAAGTTGTTGGCCTGTACTTGTTCCAAAAACAAGACAAGTTTGGATCTGAAGGCCTTTAGGTGGGTGTATAGATCAGAAACTAGATTTTGCTCTCCTTGTAGTTTTAGGTTCAGAAAATTTAAATGACTAGTTATGTCTGCAGCAAAAGCCAATTTCCATACCCACTCTTCATCAGACAGTAATGGCTGTGGCTTGCCTTTACTTTCCAGGAAGTCACCTATTTCCTTTCTTAACTTAAATACTCTGCTCAGAACTTTCTCACAACTTAGCCATCTTACTGCTGTGTAATATGGTAAATCTTGTGATTCTGTGTCTGTATCTTTCAACATGTCTCTGAACTGTCTATGGTTGAGCCCATGTGACCTTATTAAATTCACCATCTTCACCACAGGATTCAGTACACTGCTAATGTCCACATATTTAGCACACAAAGCTTGCTGGTGAATAATACAGTGCAGGAACATTGGTTGTATAATGTTTTTCTCATTACACATCTGCTTCACTTGTCCAACCAAGCCTTTCTTTATGCCACTCATGTTCTTTCCTCCATCAACAGTCAGGCAACTGAGGTTAGTCCAGTCCAAGTTATAATCAGCAAATGTTTTTTTCAACTCATTGAATATATCCTCTCCAGTAACAGTGCCATACATGCTATGTAGGGAAACCAGCTCTTGTGTTATGTTCATGTCTTCATCCACACCTCTAATGAACACAAGCAGTTGAGAGGTGGAGCAGCTGTCCAGCGATTCATCCATTGCAATTGAAAAATGGCGAAACTTGCTTGCATTTTTCGCTATTTGAGTCACAATGTTTTCACCCATGTCTGCAACACGGCGGGCAATGGTATTCGCACCCAAAGCTACATTTTCAAATTGTTTTGACTTTTCTGGGCAAAGTTCCTCAGCCACTTCCAACAAACATTCCTTCACTACTTCACCATCTGTAAAGGGTTTGCCACTTTTAGCCAGGACGTAGGCAACTTTATAACTGGCCTTAGTTAAGGATTCATTTTCATTTGAGGATTTACTGAACAATGTCCTCTGAGATGTGAGTTGATTTTGTAATTTAGAAAATTTTTCGGCACGGACGTTACCCTTCAACTGTACATATTTCTCCTGATGTTTGCTTTGATGATGACGGCGCAGGTTGTATTCTTTCATCACAGCCACGGTTTCGTTGCAAATCACACACAATGCTTTCTCGCCGGATTTGATGAAGAAGTATTTCAAACTCCATTCTTCTTGAAATTGCCGACACTCATCGTCTATTTTTCTTTTCCTCTTCTCGGCCATCGCTGGGCACTAAAATAAAGTGAATTCAACATGAATAAATAATGAAACTGAAAGTATCTTGCACACAATATCGCTCAAAAAACCTGATTATGCGAACTAATTTTGTCGCAATAATAGCTGCAAATGACCCGAAACAATTTTTAAAAATTCTTATGATTTCTTAAGTTAAACTTACCTGAATATAGTGTGCAAATATATCCACTTATGGTAGAGAGATTGTTGCTTTTAATGTTTCCTCTTCAGAATATTCGCCTGCGAATCCGTTTCTCCCGGAAGGGGGGGGGGCTTTTCCCCCTGCTCTCCCCTTCCTCTGCACGCTGTCCTCCCCTCCTGCTTGCCACCGCTCACTCCTTCCCCACCCCGGGCGGAAGGGGTCACCTTTTTAAAGTTCCCGCCGGGGTTCACGTTCCCCCGCACGTCGCCGGGCGGGCGTTACCACCACCGCCCATCCTGCCCCCTGATTGGCCGGCTGCCCTGTCAGTCTGGGCGGGGGAACGCCGCCCGTGCTAACCCCCGCCCCCTGCGCCGTTTGCCGCCGCGCGGCCACCTGTCAGAGGAGCGGCCCGCTTCTCCTGCCCCCTGATTGGCCGGCTGCCCTGTCAGTCTGGGCGGGGGAACGCCGCCCGTGCTAACCCCCGCCCCCTGCGCCGTTTGCCGCCGCGCGGCCGCTTGTCAGAGGAGCGGCCCGCTTCTCCTGCCCCCTGATTGGCCGGCTGCCCTGTCAGTCTGGGCGGGGGAACGCCGCCCGTGCTAACCCCCGCCCCCTGCGCCGTTTGCCGCCGCGTGGCCGCTTGTCAGCGGAGCGGCCCGCTTCTCCTGCCCCGGCGTGGCGTGAGTACACGCCGCACACCCCTGACAGGGCCCCCCCCCGCGGCAAGAAGGGCCCGTTCGGCGGCACCCCAGGGACGGTCTCCACGGGCCGGATGAGAGGGCCTCGCGGGCCGCATCCGGCCCGCGGGCCGTAGTTTGGAGACCCCTGGGTTAATTGAATAGTCATTTAACCCCATGAATTCTTATCCATTACTTGACTATTCTATAGCCTCTGGGAGCGAGGACGGCAGCCAGTGCACTCTGGTTCCACTCCCAAGGAGCCCCCTGCCACTCCACACTGCTGCCTCTGTATCCAAAGCAGCAATGCGGGGTGCTAGGCGGGAGCTGGTCCACAAGGGGAGCCAGTTTAAAAACCAGCTCCCTTAATGGATTGACTGCCTGTTGCCCTGCACTGCTGCCTGATACAGCCCCTATCCAGGTAGGTGTTTAAGCTCCCGGACCCGACATGAGCCAGAACTGAGCCAGGCTGCCTGCCCGCCTAGCTCCTAATACACTTTAAATGCAGAGCTACAGCAGGGGTAGGTCCCAGACCTGGCGCAAGTCGGGACTGAGCTGGGCTGCTGGCCAGCCTGCTAGAAAAAATGTACTGGGGAGGGAGGGGAGTGGAGAATGCGTGTATTCTATAGCATTAACCTATACACTTTTGCTTATTGGTTAATCAACTATACTATTACATCCCTAGGTGGGAGTAGTGTTTTGCGGTGGGGGGGGAGAGGCTCACTGGAATGGGCATAGCGGGAGTATTATATTGGGCGGAGAGGCTCCCTGGACTGTGGGTGGCAGGAGTATTGTATTGGGAAGGGAAGAAGCTCCCTGGAGTGGATGTGGCGGGAGTAGTGTGTTGGGGGAGAGAGGTCCCCTGGAGCTGGGGTGGCAGGAGTACTGTGTGGCGGGGGAGAGGCTCCCTGGAAGGGTGTGTGGCGGGAGTACTGTGGGGTGGGAGCTCTCTGGAGCAGGAGTGGCGGGAGTACTGTGTGTGTGGAGGTCTCTGGAGCGGGAGTGGCGGGAATACTATGGGTGGCGGGGGTGTGATGGGGTCCACAGAGCGAGGGGCAGCATCTGAAGCAGGCTCTGCAGCGGGCGTCTTATTACAACGCTCTGAACCTGCCCCCCCTCCTCACATTGCGCATGCTCTGATCGCTTCCAATCGCTCAGTTCAGACATCTTTCCCCCCCTCGCTAGTTATTGGTGCTGCGCATGCGTCGCTGTCCCGCCATTCTCTTCCTTTTACTTCAGCCACTGCACATGCGCCCGTAAATCGGTGCGAGCACTGCGCATGCGCTAATCCCGACATCGCTACGCCCTTTGTAAAGCAAGCATGCACTGATATTTCGGGCTTCCCCACTTGGCTACGAACATCACGCATGCGCCGCCTCTCCTCGGCCGGCCCCGCCCTCTTGTGGTAGGTATCACGCGTGCGCTGCCTTCTCGTCCGCTTCGGCGCACGCGCTATGCTACCCCTCCCCCCTCCGAGGGGGAAGCAGAGCTGGTGACGTCAGGGCGCGGCGGCCATTACACGGAGGGGAGTGAAGAACGAGTGTAGAGCGCTAGAACTGCTGCCGGGAGCCGGGATCTAGCCGCGAGCGTCGGTTGCCGCCACCGCACCTGCCTGGGTGTCCGGTGAGGCCGCGGCCTGGAGCGGGTCGTAGGGGTGGCAGAGCCGAGCGGTAGCGGCAGGAGCCGGGGAGGGGAGCGCGAGCGGGCGGCATGGAGGAGAAGGTCTTCACCAAGGAGCTCGACCAGTGGGTGGAGCAGCTCAACGAGTGCAAGCAGCTGTCCGAGGGGCAGGTGAAGAGCCTCTGCGAGAAGGTACGGGGGCCCGCGGCCGGGGGGAGCTGGGGCGAGGCCTGGGCAGGGGAGTCCGGGCTGGGGGCGGGCGGCGGAAGCGCCTCTGACAGGGTGAGGAGAGGGGGCTGGGGAAGGGGCCTGTGGCGGGGGCGGGGGGCTCCCCGCGGAGCAGCCCCTGCGTGAGGAGCGCGAAGCAGAAGCGGGGGGTGGCCGTGGCCGCATCTCCTCGGACGGGCCCGGTTTTTTCCCCCTAGCGCCCCGGCGGGTCTGTCACCCCGCGGAGATAGCGGGTCCTACAGCGCCGAGCCGGGGGTAGCCTCCTCCCGGGCAGCTCTGCGCCCCCTGCCGCTCCGCTAGGAGACCGACTCCTTCGGCTGCTGTTCGTTGCCTCCTAAAATGGCGCCTCTCGCAGGGAATCTGCGGGGCGAAGAGACCCTTGTGGGCATCAGCCGTGCTCGGCGCTCGGGGTGTCGCTCCCGGTGTCACCTCCTAGTTCCTCCGTGCGAGAGAGGTAGAAAGGCAAATCTGTAAGGCAGCGTCCAAACGCCCACCCTCCTCCCTCCAATGGCCCAGCCCCGCTTCTCATAAAAGGGGGGAGGGTTGAAAATAGCGGTGGCAGTTGTATGAGACGCAGATGGGAGTGTAGTGGCCACAGATTTATGTCTGCTATGTTAGGATGCCACTACTAGTGTCAGACCCAATAACCAAGTGAGTTATAAGATCAAGAACACATATTCCTGCGCATCCAGAAATATAATCTATGCTATCATGTGCCGAAAGTGTCTGTCTGCTATGTACATTGGACAAACATCTCAGACACTTCGCCAAAGGATTAATGCCCACAAAACAGATATCATACAAGATCACAAAGAGAAAACAGTTTCTTGCCACTTTAACCAGAAAGGACACTCTCTAAATGACTTAGCCACCTGCATTCTGCGACAAAGACCTTTTACATCTGCACTTGAAAGGGAATCCTCTGAACTGTCATTCATGTTAAAATTCGACACTTGCCAACAAGGACTTAACAAGACTTTGAACTTTCTCACCCATTACCAAGACAGTTTCCCCAATTATCACCTGTAATACCATTAACTCACAAACATCCCACTCTCCCTACCTTTAATATCAGCAATTCACAGACACTTACCTTCCTTCCTCCCCCTTCCCACCCCCCCGCATCCCCCTTCTGTTCTGCAATGTGATTTGTCCTTTCATATTTGTTCATTTTTTTAATTGTATCCTTTGGTATATATGGTTGTGACTACTTTCTTCCACTATTTGATCTGAGGAAGTGGGTCTGGCCCACGAAAGCTCATCATCTAATAAACCATCTTGTTAGTCTTTAAAGTGCTACATTGTCCTGCATTTTGCTTCAACTACCCCAGACTAACACGGCTACATTTCTATCATTAGACCCAATCTGTAATTGCTGCCCTGTTGGAAGACTTGAACAAAATGCCATCCCTCTTGGGCACAGCTAATGCATGTTTGTTTTTCTTGAAAAGTCTACCAAAATGGCAGGAATTAAAAGTGGAAATTTCATTTTAAGGTGGTAGTGTAGGAATTCCCCTCCATAAAAGTAATTTGGAATTGGAATTTTTTGACTGCCATTGCATTACATTTTTTTTTTAACTTTGATGTGTTTGGAACAGCCTTTAAATTGTAGTTGGGAATTAGATTAATTTAGGGTATTGGTTTCTCTTTGTAGGCGTTTCTAAATATAGCCAGGTAATATGAAGTTTTACTTTGTGTAGTTATGGATGGTGAGGTTTGGCTATTACCTGTCTCGGTGGTCATTCCTCATGGTTTTCCTGAGTTTAGAGGAGCCCTGTAGAATTTAGACAGAATGAATAATAATTTGATACTGTAGTAAAATAAAAGTGGGTAAGTTGATTTAATGGTTGAACAAGTACATTTTTGTTACAATTTTTATAAAGCTGTTATAGTTATCTCTTACATTTTATTTTCACTTCAGATTGTGACTTAATGTCTAAAGATGAAAATTTTAAGGGAAAAAAAGAATTTGCTCTACATAAACTAGTCTATTTGCAGTATAGCATGCTAAATGGCTTTCTGACTTATTGTCACTAAAATCCTAGACATTTGCAAATAGGTAAATGGAGACATGCACCATGATAAGATCACTTGGGGCCATGAATGATGCAGCATTCTCATTCTTGCGTTTTAGAAACAATTTCTGTGTAGGCCACAGTACCTCTCCTCCTTTCATACCAATCTGTGTTTCCACAAATAGCATTTTAATGTGGAATACTGATCAAGTATGTTGACTTGAAAGTTTTTGTGGCATAGCATAGGGGTGTGCATTTAACTATAGTGTGGGGAGAATATTTGTGGAGTGTTTTAAGGAATTCAGGTGGCAAAGTTGAAACATTACTGTTGTACACCTGATGTAAATACTCTTAATTTTTATCATTAATACTGAAGAGCCTGATTTGAGGTGTCTGGAGTCACTACAGTGTGTTTGAACCTGCTACTTTCTGAATTCTTTGTAATCTTGATCAGTCACTTGAAAAGTACTTCAGTACAGCATTTCTCAACCTAGGATGTGTGGACCCTATGGGGGAAGAGTCACCCTCCCCCCAAGAGTACCCCAGAAGTTCTGCAGGCCTCACTGATCATCAGCTCTTCTCATTCAACAACTCCTGCAATCTAGAAGTTTGGCTGTACAGCAGGGCTGCAGCAGGAGGCTACTTCCTCACTTGTGGAAATGTGCGGGATGGGCATGTTCCTGCAGGACTGTGGAGGGGAGGAATGTGTCCGTGCACTGCCTCCTGTCCTAAGCGCAAACTCCACAGCTCCCATTGGCCAGAGAGGGAATGGACTCAGTCTTGCAGTATCTGAATTTAGACCTGTTGCTTCCAGATGGAATTCACAACCCTGAGTTAAATGCACAGGTTTTCCTGTGTGAAGCATGGGGAGTACTATGTACCTAAGAATAGAATCCATTGAAGCCAGCAAGTTGAGTATAGAAAATGCCAAGGGGAGGGCTATGGTGTGTAGCCCACTGAGAGTTAGGTGCCCAGCTCCATTTGAGGTTCACAGTTATGGAATCCTCTCCTGGGATTAAACACCTATAGCCCTTTATTGCTTCCTCCCCCAACAGAAAAACCCTGTTATAACCTTTATCCCAGTGGTTAGTTCACTAAGGATGTGGTACACATAGGTTCAGAACTCCTTATCTGATGTGGAGTAGATATTTGAACCAGTCTCTCTCCTCTCAGCACCATGCTGTAGCCATTGGGTTAAATGGTACTCCATGGTTGGTATTTCAGTATCTCATGCTGAAGTTGTTCCACTATATATAAATTTGGCTTTTAGAGAGAGTGAAAATGATTATAGCTTAGTGGGCAGGTCATTATCCTGGTGGATGGAAGATGAGGTTCAAATCCATACTACAAATCAGAAGAAGGAATTGAACTCAGATTTCCCACATCTTTGCAGTGTGCTATAACCTTGGGCAAGTGGTTATGTGGGAGTGGGCATTGCCTTTCTACAGGGCCTGGTCCAGTAGATATGCTTTAAGGGTAATTCTTGTTATGGCTACTGGATTGGAACACTCAGGGAAGGTAAAACAGATGCCAACTTTTAAGGTCTTGATAGGGCTCAGGGATGAGAGATGCATCTAGTATTAGGATTGAGGCAGTATTTGCATGATTGCTGGCAAATTTTTAGCTTCTGCTGGGATTTCACAGGTCCAAAGTTTTTTCTTATGACATTAGGTGGGGGAGGGATAGCTCTGTGGTTTGAGCATTGGCCTGCTAAACCCAGGGTTGTGAGTTCAATCCTTGTGGAGGCCATTTGGGACAAAAAAAATTTCAGGGATGGTACTTGGTCCTGCTGTGAAGGCAGGGGACTGGACTCAATGACCTTTCAAGGTCCCTTCCAGTTCTAAGGAGATAGGCAATCTCCATTAATTTATTTATTTTGGTGGCAACTGCTGAGTGGGCCTTTTTTGGGATCTGTATTTTGGACTTAGGTGGCTCAATGGCAGTTAGATGCATGACTTCCTTCATGGATCTTTTCCCTCAGTGCTTAGTAGGGATATTAAAAATCATGTAATATGGTAACTTCAAAAAATCTTAGCGGTTACATATGCTGTGGACTCTGCAGTATAAATCTTAGTTTTATATGGCAGAGCCTACAGCAAAGCCTCCTTGGGAGTGGGGATACCAGCTCCTGCCAGCTCAGCTCAGCTCGTAGGAAGAAGGTTTTCCTGCTGCAGGGAAGCCTCTTTCCCTGGAGCAAGCAGACAGACTTTGCACACTCGCCTTCCCAGGAGTTGTCTGAGTTTAACCGATAAGCATCAGCTTAGTGATTAAACTCTAACATCCCTAGTGCTTAGCTCTAAAGGTGATGAGTGCTGCCGAAATATCTTATACAGCAAGTAGGAAAGATGACTTAAACTGGACCATTTTTGACAGAAGGGGAGTTGAAACTCTCACAAATGGGATTTTTACATCCCTTGTTCTCACCTCAATTGGTTAACTGGTTAAACATATTGTTTAATTGTTTGATTAGAGGGTAGATATGGGGGGGGGGGCACTGCTCCTGCCTGTCTGGGCTGGCGTGGTCATCGTGGGGTCCCCAGCCCTAATGCACGATGCCCAGGTCCACAGCAAGATGGGAGCTGCTACTGTCCCCACAGGTTAACCTTCACATCCCTAGTGAGAACCATTTATATCAGAAAGGACAGCCTGAAGCAAAAAGACCTCTTCAGCCACAATGTCGAAGGAAATAAATGTAAAAAAGTGGCTCTGAGGTTGCAGAGATGGTGGAATTGTCAGCGAGCAATATGAGAGGTTGTAGAAGGAAAGAAGTTTGACACATGAACCGTAGTCAGACATAAGCAACGAGATAGCAGAAGTGAGGAGTTGAGCAACAGGAGTAGCCAGAAAAGGGGATGTTGATGAATTTCTGGCAATGTGCTTCAACTTGGAAAAGTTTGCTCTGAGTCCCTTGGAAATCTTCAAGTTAGTTTAACACAAACTTAACTAGAACTAAATAGGTTTCAAGTCGTTCCTTTTGTTATTGGCTGCAGTTCTATGTCATGCTTAATATGGAATAAGTATCCTATTTTGATCTAGCAGGAGTAACTTCTTTACAGATTTAAGGTTGGTCTTCAGAGTGAGGCAGTATGCGCTAGGAACATACAAAAATTATTTAAGAATGTAACCGTGTAACAGCTAAAAATCGTTGTGGTTACACATGCAGCAGGCTTTGCAATATAAAGCTTAATTTAAATAAAGGCTGCCAGCCCTTCTTCCATCCCTTCTTTGCTGCTGGTTCTGCAGCTTGCTCCTGGGGAGCCAGCATATAACCTGCAGACGGTCAGTGGGCAGGCTGCTCCTGCAGGGCTGTAGCAGCTGCTTACCCAGGGTGGTGGGGAGTTGCTCCAGCCCCTGCTGGTTAAGCAGAACAGGTAAGGCTTATTAGTTAACTGGTTAACTGTTTATATCCCTAGTACACACCAGACACACATTTAAATTAGAGTGCTCTAAGAGTGTATTGACCTGCTGACATGCCCATAGGTACTCTGCATGCTGATGATTTTCCATTGGAAACAACGCTGTTAACATGAAGTACAAATCTTTCAGAGTGCCTCAGTAGGGATTACAAGAATCAGGTAGAATTCTTCTATCCACTCAGAACTCTGTGTATGGGGAGGGAGATAGGGTGGTGTGGATTTTTTTCAATATCTGAGTGATGCAGCAGGGTCTACTTTGACTTTAGTGTAGACCAGGCCTTACTGATTTTCAAGGTCATTTCAGTAACAGATTAGAATGGATGTGAAGCTTTCTGGGGGTTCCATGACATTCATAGAATGCTGGAGAGGAAGAGAATAATTTAAAATTGAATGGGATTAAGGGAAGGAGTACTAACAAAATTGGATGCTTGAAAATGGGAGCTGAGTTAAACAATAATTGTGCCTTTTAAAGAGTAATGTCAGTAATGAAAATATAGTATGTTTTACAGACTACTTTTAGTGCTGTCGTAAGAAAAATCGATTTAGAATGGATTCTTGTATATTTTATCCATAGTTTGTCTGCTAGAAATCTTCAGACCTTGAACTCTGCCATTCAAGAGACTTGAGTTGTATTCATTATAAATTGAAGCTAGTGCAATACAATTAAGATCAAGGGTTCTGTTCTTTTTTTGGTTCTTCTAGTTAATATATATCTGTTTGCATTTTCCATGACTCTAATGGGGATTAATTTTGATTAATTGGCTTATCGAATAGTCGATGCAATTAGTCGGTAAGGGCGTCTCCATCTTTGAAGTGTAGCAACAGCTCCAGGGGCCACAGTGATACTCACCATGCGTGCCAAGGGCTGCAAGTTAAGTGTGGTTGCATATACATGCAAATATATATATATATATATATATGTATGTATGCATGCACACAAATAGAGTCTTTCATACTGGCTGATATGAATACAAAGTTGAAGGCAAGACTATACAACACATAGGCCCCATTTAAGTCACTTCTGCTGATATTAATAAAATGCAATATTTACCCAATTTCCATTCATCTGACAGCAATTTTAATGAGCAATGACAGTCCAGGAATTTAACTACTAAAACGCATATCAACAGAAGACCATTATACAGGCAGTCCCTGGGTTACGTACAAGATAGGGACTGTAGGTTTGTTCTTAAGTTGAATTTGTATGTAAGTCGGAACTGGCGTCCAGATTCAGCCACTGCTGAAACTGACCAGCGGCTGACTACAGGAAGCCCGAGGAAGAGTTGCTCTGCCCTGGGCTTCCTGGAATCAGCCGCTGATCAGTTTCAACAGCGGCTGAATTTGGACGCTTGGGACAGAGCAGCTGGGGCGCTGCCGGGTAGGTCCCCGCACCTCAGCGCTGTGGGGACCAACCCGGCAGCGCCCCAGCTGCTCCTACCCCAGGCGTCGTCGGTGAGAAAAGCCTGGTCTGCTGGGGGGGGAGGGGCACACTAGCTGTGCCCCACCCCCCAGCAGACCAGGGAGACGTGGGTGGCGGGACCGCCGAGACGCGCCGCAGCTGTCCCACTGCCGCCGTCCTCCGAGGCTTTGCTCCCAGTCTCCCTGGTCTGCTGGGGGGGGCTCCCCCCCAGCAGACCAGGGAGATGCGGAGCAGCTTTTCTTGCCCCAGAGGACACGGGCAGTGGGACCGCGGCGCATCTGGGTGTCCCGCCGCTCCCGTCCTCCGGGGCGAGAAAAGCCCCGTTCGTAACTGCGGATTCGACATAAGTCGGATCCACGTAACTCGGGGACTGCCTGTATTGACTCGCCATTGTGTAGTGTGTTCCCAGTGGAGGCCATGTTTAAAGGATCACACCCATGGACCGTGTGCTGAGTCCCGTATAAACCCTAACTGCACTGCAGGCCGCAAACAAACCGGTTGTATGTTGGCTGTGGGCTGCATGTTGAGTTGCCCTGCTCTATGACCATGTTTATGCAAGCTTTCAATGAAGAGGAAAGCAAAAGCATAAATTATGGTGCATAGGCTGTTTTTCACGTTCCTTGGTGTCTACAGTACATATTAGGAGAAGTTGTTGCTTGCCTGTCTGCAGAGGAGAAACACTGCGAAGAGATGTAGCAAAGATGTGTTGTGTAGCTTGAGAAGGTAAGATGCCACCTTGCAGATACATTAAGGGCTGGCTTAATATCACTTCTAAAAAAACCCAGTCAATGCCTTGTTTGTATGACATGCTATCTCAAAATAGATCTAGATATAGTCCTTGCCCTGGAAATTTTGAAATCTATAATTTGGCAACTCTAGATTTGTTTTTAATGGGGAGGGAGAGTATATCACTATGTAGGAAAAGCTTTTCTTAAAGGGTTGCTGCAGCTGCTTTCTTCTACCTCTCTATTTTTTTGTTAGCAAAATTAATTAGTGATAACTGTCGGGTGCAGTTAAATCAATACTGAAATATGGCAAGAGCAAACTGCATTCATCACTCTTCCAGAAAATTTGGTTTGAACCTGCTCTTGGGGTAGTTTTGGAAATGGTGTGGAACACTGTCCTTGACTACACTTTTACTTAACATATGTTCAGTACTTCTCAGCAATAAGTAACTTTCTTAGGGTAAAGAAGCTTATAAAGTCATTGGAATGCAAATAAACATTCTTTTGTAATTAATAGCATAATTTCCTTATTACAAACCTTTTCATTGTGTCAGTTCTTCATAGTAATCTAAATTTGAAACCTAATTTATTCTTCTAGTTTCATTTCTGAGATTATTCACAATTGAGTAAAATCTAACAAGCAGGTGGTAATTTAGACCAATTGTGGTCCTCTGTGCTTGACTGTCCACTCAGTTGTAGTGAGGGAAGAGTTGAAAGCATGATCCTGGCTGTAGAGGTCAGGCCCCAGACGCAGAGCCAAGTGGCTGCAGAGCTCTGCTCTGGCTACAGAGCTCTGGCTGTGGCACTCCAGCCTCAGCAGCAGCACAGATGGCCGAGGCAGTAGCGGACCAGGCTGGAGCCCTAGCCTAGTGGCAGCGTGGCCACAAGGGCAGGGACCTTCCCTGGTCTGGCAAATCCCCTCATTTGGGATCAGTGAAGTCCCGAGGGTGCCAGACCAGCAATGTCCAACCTGTGTTTCATCAAGCTTAAAAATGAGCTTGATATGTTTAAACTTCCTGTGCAAATCTGCCCTAAAGGGATAGTCTTGGATTCCTTGGTGTTGCTAAACTCAGTTGGTATAAATGACCTAGCCAGCTTTATTTTCTGGCTCTTGTGGGATTCACTACAAGAGTGCACCATAAGCTAAGGATGTGACTGGTTAACTGGTAAGCCTCATCCTTAGTGGGTGAGGCTTACTGATTCCAATTAACTGGTGGGGGCTGCTCCAGCCCTGCAAGGTCCACTGCAGGCAGGGATACTCCAGCTGGCGGGAGCATCCTGAGGCATAGCAGCTGGAGCCTCCCCTCTAATCAGAATGTTAAATTCCATTTAACCATACCTATCTTGAGCTATGGCAACCGTTCCAGGGCAGAGGCAAAAGTAGTACTCAAAAGTAGTCCCTGTCACCGGCTACCCAAGCCACTGCCCCATAGTACTTCTGGCTCTGCTACTGCAAACCCTTCTCCATTACACTCCCCACTCCACGCTGCCTCTGACTCCTGCCCGGCCCTGGAGCTGCCAGATGTTGCTGCAGGCTCCTGCCAATGAACTCCCCAGTCTCTCTGGTCCAGGAACATCTGTGGTCTGTTGCTGGACCAGAGAGTGCTGGTTTTGGGTGGTATAACCTGTATTTCAAATGAAATAGGAATTGATTGAAGGTTTAAAAAAAAACACTTTCATGTAGATAAAACCTGCATGATTGGCTTAATGTACTATCATTCCGTTTTTAATCCAACATCAAAGGATGAAACTTGATTTACTTGAGCCATTAATTCCATTGTGACTCGGGTATTAACGTTTTCAGTTTAAGGGTTGGAAATGAAGCATGAGCTTTGCATGATGGAAAATATAGTGACACCTCCCAAGAGCCTGTTGTATTCATGAAATTTCTGGCCAGGTCAGCTATTGGTATTAAGTGGAATGTAATTTTAGGTACTAGATTTAATCGAAGATTTGGCGAAAGGGGAAATTAATCATTTTAATAGAATGATAAAGTTCCTGTGTTTGGACGGGGGGGGGGGGAGGGAGCCATGAGGGGGGCTGACCTGCTGGGGGTGCCAGGCTGCTAGGGCGGCCATGAGCCGCGGGGGTGCCAATCTGCTGGGAGCTGTGGAGGGCTGACCTGCTGGAGAGGAGGCCGGATGAGGGAGTGGGGGGGGGGGTGGCCGGCCATGAGCCTCAGGGATGCTGGGCTGCGGGGGGGCCAGGATGAGGCCTAGTGTCAGGTGGCCTGTTCGCCCCTCCCCCAAGTACGTGCCGCACACCTGTCTGGCAGGGGCGGGGGGAGCGCCAGTTTCCTTTTTTATTTAATTTTTTTGCTTTTAAGTTTTTTCCCGGTTCCTAAAGTTTTCCAGCTAGTTAAGTGCCGGATAGCACAGGTTTTACTGTATTTCAAAACTGAGAATTGTTACCGACTTCAGGCAGTTCTACATTTGTACCTTCAGTTAGAATGATCACCTCCTGGGTAAAGCTGAACTGGACTTGTGGTTCAGTTTATTCTAGTCATATCCTTTTTTTCAGCTTTTGTTTTTGTTTTCACACTAACACAAAACCTATGGTTTTATTAACTCTTTTGATCCTCTTCAGAAGTCTTGTCCAAGTGCCGGTGCTGAGCAAAAGAAAGGGCAGCAAGTGTGTACAGGCAGTCCCCGGGTTACGTACAAGATAGGGACTGTAGGTTTGTTCTTAAGTTGAATTTGTACGTAAGTCAGAACTGGCGTCCAGATTCAGCCGCTGCTGAAACTGACCAGTGGCTGACTACAGGAAGCCCGAGGCAGAGTTGCTCTGCCCCGGGCTTCCTAGAATCAGCCGCTGATGAGTTTCAACAGCAGCTGAATCTGGACGCCTGGAACAGAGCAGCTGGGGCGCTGCCGGGTAGGTCCCCTCAGCACCGCACCTCGGCGTTGCGGGAACCAACCCAGCAGCACCTCAGCTGCTCTGTTCCAGGTGTCCCCAAGTCAGCTGCTGCTGAAACTGATCAGCGGCTGATTCCAGGAAGCCCGGGGCAGAGCAACTCTGCCTCCGGCTTCCTGTAGTCAGCAGCTGGGGTGCTGCTGGATTGGTCCAGTAGCGCTGCTCCTTGGTCCAGAAGCCCCCCCCCCCCCCCCAGCAGACCAGGGAGACGCGGGGATGCTTTTCTCACCCCGGAGGACGCGGGCGGCGGGACCGCGGTGTGTCTGGGCAGTCCCGTCACCCGCGTCCTCCGTTTGTAAAGCCCCGTTTGTAAGTACGGATCCGACATAAGTTGGATCCGAGTAACTCGGGGACTGCCTGTACCGTATGTCCATAGCACATGTATTGAGGGGCCAGGCTTGCATTATTTCATGGAGTCCTAAATATTGACCATAGCTGGAACTGAGAACATCTGGAAGTTCAGGAAGCTCACAGAATCAGAGGGCAGGACATAGTATTTTCAACTCGAAGTAATACCCTGGCTAAACAAAACTAATTGCTATATTTATGCTACCTTGGCCTGAACGAGTCTACTTCCCACCTAAAAGCTGAACTGTGAACTAAAAGGCAAAAGTGAATGTAGCTGAGTCAAATAACTCCAGGGGAGAGTCTTATCTCTTGATCTGATTTTTGCACGTACTTAGCTTTCTCATCAGCAATTTCTCTTAAGGTTTAACATAGGTCAAAATAGGTTTTTGAGGCTGAATGGTAGAGGACAACAACATCTGCATTCTAAGTATGTTCATAGGAGTGCAATTCTTTTCACTGACTTTGATATTTATTGTGTAATCAAAAATACTCACAGCTTTTAAAGTCAACACTTTCGTCCCCCCTGAAGGTATTGAAACATACAAACCTGGAATCTTTGCACAAAAAGAAATAATGTCCATAATGAGTGGTTTTGCTTGGCATTGTGGTCTGGTACCAGGACCTGAACCAGTAAGCCAAGGCCAGTCTTCATTCCATTCAGCTGATCATTGTAGCTTTACTCATATCCTGAGTACCTGACCTAGGGGAGGAAGTTGGGGGAATGGGTGTTGTCTTAAGCCTGGTCAGAGCATCCTCTTTCCTGGTGACTGAAAACAGCACACTGTAGGGGAGGTATTGGTGCAGACACCCATCTCTGTCTTGCAACATATGCCAGTTTAACATGCTGGGGACATGCATGGGAGCAAAAGCAGTTCAAACATTTGGTTTCCAAAAGAAGAGAAGAGACACACATGCTTTTTGAATGGTGTGAAGACCAGGGTTAAAAAAAGAACTAGATAAATTTATTGGGTTTAAGTACATCAATACTTACTAGCCAGAATGGGCAGGAATGGTGTCCGTAGCCTCTGTTTGTCAGGGGCTGCAAATGGATGACAGGAGAGGCCTCATTTGATGATCGCTTGCTTCTGTTAACTCCTTTTGGGGCATGTGGCCACTGTTGGAAGATAGGCTACTGGGCTAGCTGGACCTTTGGTGTGATCCAGTATGGCCATTCTTATGTTCTTATGCTAAAATGCTACTACACATGGAACAGGCCTATAGGGGAAATATCTTAATCACTGTATGCAACTTGGGGTTTATGCTTGCATAAATGGCTGTGGGACCTGTGTAAAGACTTGAGTATGCATGCTGATTTGAAATCAGGCCCAGGGGGATCTAAGAGCTGTGTGAGATATTCAGAATAAGGTGTTGGTGGTTAAGTCTTATTTAAAACTAGGAGATTTACATGGCACTACTTGAGTCCTTAACTCCACTTTTGTTTTTTGGAAAATAAAATGAAAATGTACATGCTTCATATAAATCATTGTTTTGGGGTGGGGCAGGAGATGAGGGGTTCAGTATGATGGCTGCCCCTGTGGAGAAAAGACTACACCAGACCAGTCACAGCAACAGCTTGGGGCCAGGTGAGAAGTACCTTTCCATGCCTTCTGAAGCTCCAGTGGGTACAAATCTGGGAGGGATGCATGTCTCCCAGCTGGGGCAGATCCAGGTTCGTCTGCCCCCTGTGCTCGCTAGCCAGAGTGAGGAATGGAGCAAACAGCGCTTCCCTATGCTCCCTAATGAAGAGGAACAGCCAGCAATGGTCCTACATTAATGGGAAGTGTGTTCAGACCTCCCTCCCAAAAAGGTGCCTGGGGAGGCGAGGGGGGATGCTCAGGGCTGGGGCAGTCACGGATGGAGTGTGTGCCCCCAGCCAGTCCCTTTCGCCTCCCTGATAATTTTCTCTTTTCCGTATGGTTTTATGAGATGCAAACATAGGTGGTGGGGGAGGACAATGCCTTCCCGAACTGCCTGGCATGGTTCTGACAATCTCCACCTCCAGAATGCATGCTGGGAGCCATTCTTGGGGCGGAATGTTGCTGCTCTTGGGCTTCAGTCACACTGAGGCTGTGAACACTATGGCAATGCGACATCCCTGTGGTGCTCTGGGACCAGAGAGGTTCCCGTCGGGGCTGAAGGCTTGCTCCTGTGGTGGTGGGGGCTTGGTTTCTGTGTGGGGTGGGAGCTCAGGCAGAAAATATGGCACTGGAGGGCTTCCTTCCCCCAGCCCTACGTTCACCCACCACCCATGGAAGCAGTCTCATTTTCCTTGCACAGCCAAACCCTTGCCCAGGCAGAATGACACCCCGACAAACACAAACTCACTCAAACATATAGTAGATTACCTGCATTCAGGCACCTAGCCTGGTGTTTACCTCTTGCTTCTTAGTGACGTGGAATTTAGGGTTTTTTACACTACAAAATTCAAGGTAGTTCCCATAATATTCTGTTTCATATTGGTGTTGTGTGTTTAATCCTGGAGTTTCTCAGAGCAGGGATCCTATTTTGTCTGCAATGTTTGAACTGTTGTAAAGAACTCAGAAATGGCAAGGAGCTAGGATCACCAAATTTGGTATACACCTTCCTCTTACCTTAACTTAAAGCAAGATATTTGGTTGTGCCAGGAAAATGGAATGTTCCTGGAATGGGACTACCTCTCATAAAACCATATAGTAAAGAAACATAATGACTAGGCAGGTGAAAGGGGCTGGCTGGTGGCGTAACCCTCCTCCCATCTGGTACTGTTCCAGACACAAGTCTACCACTACATAAGCACACTTTGGGGTGGGGGATAAAGCTCTACCCCTCTTGCCCCCCTCCCCAATTGATATGCGAACATTACTGGTTGTTCCCCTTTTGTCAGGGAGCTTTGGGAAAATGCAGTTTGCTGTGTTCCTTATCCTGGCAGGGGAGACATCTCCCCCCCCCCCCCCCCGCAAGCTGCGACTGCTGGAGCTACAGTAGCCATACAGGGGTACTTCTCATCTGGCTCCAAGCTAATGCAGTGAGAGAAGGCTGGGGTAGCCTGCATACTGAACCCCTCATCCCCCGCCCTACTTCAGAGCAAATGATGCATGTACATTTTAATTTTCCAAAAAACCCAAATTGAGCTAAGAACCTAAGCAATGCCAGGTAAGTCTTTTAGTGATGTAATAAAAGATCAGATGCATTAGCTAGCAATTTCTGACTGGAAAACCATGGAAGGATCTGAAGAAGGAAATACAAGAATGATGGAAAAAAAAAGTTTGATTTGAACACACCTGCAGTGCAAACAGGCTCAAACAGCTGATTCTAAGTAGAGATGTGAGTGTGCAGTCTAGTAAACAGTTAACTGATGAGCCCAGGCTCATTTAACATGGACACTTTAACAAGTTTTTTTCTTTCCCTCTCCCTTTTTTTCTGCTATTTGTACTTCTGGACCCCTTGTTCCATTCATCTGTAGAAGTGGGTTGTGCCCACAAAAGCTCATGATACTATCTATATTTTTGTTAGTCACTAGACCACTTTGTGTGGGTTTTTTGTTTAAGTATGAATCCTTAAATGCCATGTTACGTTTTCTGCTAATACTACTACTACAGCACACTGGAAGCCAAATCGCTGTTTTTGACTAAACTAATAATGAGTCTTTCAATTTGTAGTCTGAGGGCTCTTACATTGTCAAAAATTGCTTTTGAAAAAACTAGCTGGGTAAGCAGGCACCTCAAATGCCAATTGTAAATGAACTTTAGTCAGTGAGTAATCTGAATTGTATTTGATACGTGCTTCTTAAGTCTTGAGCTTTTGCACTGCTGACTAAAATGTGTTGAGTTCTGCAATAACTGCCTACATTACATCACGTGTAGTCCTGTAGCACCTTAGACTAACACATACTATAAATAGTATCATGAGCTTTCGTGGGCAAAACCTACTTCCTCAGATTCCTCCTCTTTAGAAGTGAAACTGCAAATATTTTGTGTAGCAGTGTACTTATGTCCATAACCATTTCTTCAGTATAGCTTTTTCATAAAAAAAGTTAATCTTGAAATCTTTAGTGCTTTTCATATTCTTTAAAATCGTGCCTCTGATCCAAAACAGGATGGGTACATGCTCTTAAGATTGAACGAGTGAGATTTTTTTTTAAATATTTGAAAGATTTGTATCTCCTAAAATTGGGACAGTAACGACATATATGATACTTTGATGTGAAGTGGTATTAACCTTGGATGAAAAGTTCTTTGTAGTATCTGTGCTGTTTCTGTATAGAATGTATAAGCAATTTTATTTATTTCATCTGAAATTATTTATAAAGACACTTGGTAGCAAATTTGTAACCCTTAATGATTTTTTTTGTTCTTACAATGTTAACTTAAATTCTTTAGTCAGGAAAAAGGATGTTTAAACATAATAGTTAAAGATGCGATGGAGGCATGTTCTCTTTTGAAGATATCAGATTAGGAGAGATGTCATACAGAGTTAATGATCTAATGTCATTGTCGGTACTCAAATGAACAATTGTGACAACTCCCTTGAATCTAATTCAAGTGTGGGAAAGATACAGCCTACCTGCCCCTGTGGCATGGAGCAGTGCTGCTCAAAGCGGTTAGCTGCTCCCTGTTGCTTTCTGTGCTGCAGGAGGGGAGTGTGTCTCATTGCACTTTGCTGCCACTCCTCACAAAATCCCTCAGCTCCATTTGGCTGGAAAAAATAGCCACTTCTGCATGATTGTTTTATCGTCATACTAAACACTTCATATTAAACTGAGTTAAATATGATCAATGCAATATTTGGCAACTTTGAAGCATTGAATAACACCTGTGCTCTGGGATACAATAACCAATTTAAGCCAGAACTCCATCTTAAAGTTACCATGTCATAAGTAGTCACTATCAGCCATGTGTGACTTTACTTGAATACAGCATGAGTAGAAGCCTGAGTTGCATCTTTCTTTAATATTTAGTTAAAATGTAATCCTCTCTGACACTGCTTTGCTGAAAATTTACCATGACTCCTAGATTGGAATAACAGATGAGATTTCAGGTCCGTCACCACCAAACTGATTGTTTTATAGGTAATGTGGAAACTAGGATATACAGAAGTATGCTTTAGATCAACATTTCTGAATATAAATAGTATATTGAAGATTGTTGACTTGCGTAATGTCTCTGGTTCTCTAAACTTTAAATAAAATGATCTTTAAATGGACATGTGTGTGTTACTGTATTTTAAGAAGCTTTCTTCATTCTGCACAAAATAAATTGGCGCATGGGTTTAGATTGTCTTTGAAATCGTGAAAAGATTAAGCCTAAAGTAGAGATTAGCTAGTACAGGCAGTCCCCGACTTACGCGGCTCTGACTTATGTCGGATCTGCACTTACTTTTCTCGCCCCGGAGCTCAGGGGTGGCGGGTCGCCGCCCGTGTCCTCCGGGGCGAGAAAAGCTTCTCTCGGTCTCCCCGGTCTGCTGGGGGGGGGGTCCAGCAAAGCCGCTGGACCCCCCCAGCAGACCAGGGGGACAGGAGCAACGCCGCCCAGGCAGCGGGGGTCCCGCTGCCTGGGCGGCTTTGCTCCTGGGCAAACAAGCAAAGCCGCCCAGGCGGTGGCTTTGCTCGGGTGTCCCTGGTCTGCTGAGGGGGTCCAGCGGCTTTGCTCCGCGTCTTCCTGGTCTGCAGACCAGGGAGACGCGGAGCAGCTTTTCTCGCCCGGAGTACACGGGCGGCGGGACCGCGAGGTCCTGCAGTCTGTGTACTCCAGGGCAGCCCCGTTCGTAACTGCGGATCCAACATAAGTCGGATCCGCGTAAGTCGGGGACTGCCTGTATATTAAAATTCCCAAGCCAAGGGACATGAACAAACTTTTTGGGCTGCATCCTAGGGTCATAATTGAGACAAACTATGACTTCTGGCAGAAAGTTCATCTGATTAATGCAAGGAATTGAATGCTTTAAAGTAATTTTCTGTGCAGCATTTTACTACTTTCTATATGAACTGATGTCTTGTATGAAGTACACAAGTGGCAGCCCCACCTGTGACGGGTAAGGGGAGACTGAGAGAATGAATCATTTCTTTATTTCATTTGGGTGTTGCTTGGTATCCATTACCTAAACAGATAACATAACATCTACATTAGTGTTTCTTAAACATTTTAAGACCGAGGAACACCAGTTGAGCGCAAAAAAAGGGGGGAGGGTCAGGAGGAAAGATATTGAGCAAAAAAAGTCACCTGCCTCTTTAAGGGTGGCCATTTTGAGCTCTGTTTTCCGTGGCGCACTGATTTAAGAAACACCGATCTATATGTTTTGTTAGTCTTGAAGGTGCTGCTAGACTATTGGTTGTTTTTAAGTTTACTCTTACCTGGAAATGTACTACTTCTTAAGCAGTCTCCATGGTGAAAAGATTTGTGTGCTGCCCTTCCCCCCCACCCTGCAACAAAACGAGGAAGAAAAACTAGTATTCTGAGTTGTCTGGTTTTTTTTTAAAATTCGGTCTATAGCCAAGAATCTGTCCCATGCAGCACATTAGCTCTAAATTATAAAGCAGAGATCCTATAATTAAAGTTCATCTTCATCTACTTATTTTTATTACGACTTAAATGTAGAGGTTCTGGAGAGGGAGAGCTGAAAACTTTCAAAAATCTGGGTGTTAATATTTTTAGACTTACATAAAATTGAAAAGGAATACTGCATGGGATATTGTTGTCTTTGGTACTCAGAAAAATTTGGGCAATCATTTTTATATTTTGGTATTGGTGAAGGGATGAATTTCCTCTTTCCCTTTCTGTTTTTGGGAGAATGAGGTTGAAGGGGGGGGGGGGGGGGGAGAGAACGACAGAAAAGGTAGAGTTTACTTTGAAGTTAGAGACACTTATGAATTCCTTATCCAAGCCCAGAATCTGTTAATGCCAACTAGCTGCCCCAGTACCTCTAACCAGGATGTTAATGGTTAGCATCAGCCTTACCGGGTGATGTTTACTGGTAACTGGTTAACCAGTGCTCTAATGGTGCCCCCCCACCCCTCCAAAATGAAGAGGGCAGGTTAACTGGTTTTATTTTATATATATTTATTTTGTGTGTGTATCTGTTTAACATTTGAAACTGGCTTTCACATCCCTATCTCCCAAATCATTCAACAGTGATTAATAAGCTTGCTCTTTCTGATATATCATTAGCAATGAAGTAACTGACAACTACAATATTAATTTTTATCAGTCCTAACCCATTGAGAGAGTGGGTTTTTTTAGCTATTGTTCTAGGCCAGTGGTCCCCAACTTTTTGGGGCTGCTGGGTGGGCGGGGCCAGCGCATGCGCCGGGTGCCCAGGGAGGCACCATGGCACCCGTGGGCACCGGGTTGGGGACCACTGTTCTAGGCAGTCCATGGATTTCTGTCCACTACATAAAGGTCTCCAATGGCACAATTATTTGCATGATGTCACCTTAATATTTCACTGTAGTCAGTTGAAAATTTCTTTGATTGTTGTGGAGATATGCCTGCTGATTGAGTGGAATGAAGCCAATAGTGTTGCATGACAGGGAATCTCATTTGACTATCTTTTTGAGGTCCTGACTCTTATTAGAAGTTAGGCTACAAATAAATATATCATTGATTCAAGTTTCTCCTAGTTGTAATTAATCTTGGAGTTGATTAAATCAATCCCTTACCGCAAACTTTGTCGTTGCCACAAACTTTATTGAAACACATTTTGCAAAACAAAGGAATACTTTATCTTTCTAGTTAGAAATCTTTCTGAATTTTAAAAAAAAGTTCTTGAATCTGCAGGAGTTCTGAAACAAGAGGGGTATCATTATTTTGATATGATATTTCTGAAACCCAATAACAGCAGAAATTCTAACATACCATATCTTAATTGTTTAGAAAGATTTCTGGCAGGTTGCAAATTGGGGTGTTTTTCAAATATTTGACTCTTGTCTTCAACATAGGTATATAAGAGAGAGTGAAAGTAGATTTATTCTAAATGTATTGGAAGATTTTTAGGGATGAATCAGAACTTGGATACCGTAGAATCATTTTGAATATTTTTAAAATAGTTTTGTGTTGAGTGAATTTATTCTGAATTCCTTGATATCCTTAAACGTTTGTGCAAATTAGACAACTTGCAAATTCAGAGGCTCTACTGTGGCTACTATGATATGCTTTTAACTTGATCATTTTATTTCTTTAGAAATCTACCAATGTTCTCACTTTTTTAGAGCAGTACTAAAATAAACCTACTTTTAAAAATGCTGAAGCATTCCAAGAAGGTTAAGGTACATCATAAATTGGAATCTGTTAATTTACTAGTGACATTCTGCCCTTCAGGGAAGACATGAGCTGTATAACAGTGCTAATCAATACTGAGCAATTTGAAGGTAACAAGGGAAGAATGACGTCTTGTATACTCGAAATTGCACTGCATGTTAGGCAGATTCCAGACTCATTGATACTAGACCAGTATAATAACAGTGATAATGCTGCTGTGCTTGTAAAGGATGCAGTGGAATAGTATGACCAATAGTTTAGAGTCATCAACTGCAACAGGCTTAATATCTGATTTTGAACATTCCCTCTGTGTCCCTCCTTCCCAAAGTTAAGCAGAATACATACTTTTTGTTCAATTATTTTCTTAAACTACTTCAAAAATAAAGAATATGCACTTATCAAAGTACTGGGGATAAGACAGATCAGCTTTGAAAAGCATGTGCAAAAATACTTGAAGGGAGCTTATAGTAAATGATCTGGGAATGGTAGAGCAGAGCTTTAACATCATGGCTGTTCCAAGACAATTTCTTAACTATTCTATTTTATTTTAGGCTAAAGAAATTTTGACAAAAGAATCCAACGTACAAGAAGTGCGATGTCCTGTCACAGTCTGTGGAGATGTCCATGGGCAATTTCACGACCTCATGGAACTCTTCAGAATTGGAGGCAAATCACCGGACACAAATTACTTATTTATGGGGGACTATGTTGACAGAGGATATTACTCAGTTGAAACAGTCACACTGCTTGTTGCTCTTAAGGTAACTTTCTCTCCTCCACCCCCGCCCCTCCAAGTTTATTTTGCCTTTAAGACTTTAACTTAATAAATATGTTGGTTTATTTTTTACCCTCCCCCCTTTTTTCCCCCCCCTGCAAAAATTGTGATTTCCAAGAATAAGACCGGGAAATGAATTAAGAGGGCTGGAGAAACTATCTATCAACAGGTAGAGGGGAAAACTTGTGTTTAGGCTTTCCTTTTTGTCATGTTTAAAAGATGCTGAATTTGAGAGTCAGGATTATGTGAATTGGTTATAAATCTGAAAATACAGAAAGCTAATGAGAGAAAGCAGCTTAGAGCAGATAAAAGCTTCTGTGCAATCTATGAATAGTAGTTGCCAGGGCTTGACAAAGTATTGAATCTACTCGCCCGTGGCGAGTAGATTTTAGCTGGGCACCCTGTTCAGTTGCGGCATGCGCAATGCGGGTCTTGCGCATGCGCAGTGCAGGGTTGGCAAGCGGCTTTAGTCGCCATTCGTTAAGCCCTGGTAGTTGCCATAAATCTCCTCAGCTCATTGTTTTGACCCATAGTAGGTCTGTGACAGTTCAGTGCCTTTAATGCATGTTTTAATGCATCTTCTGTTTAAATGTTTTTACTCTTAGCTTTCTGCAGCTTACATCTTAAAATTAAGAAGTGAAACTTGTCTTCACGACTCTTCTCTGTTGAGCATTTCATGAAATGTATAACCTGGCTCTGTTCTCATTTGGTTTTGACTTTTTTCTTTTTTTCTGGGGAGACTGAAATGAGGAGTGATACTTTTTAAACATAAATGCTTTGTGTTGTAGGTCCGTTACCGTGAACGCATCACAATTCTTCGGGGGAACCATGAGAGCAGGCAGATCACACAAGTATATGGTTTTTATGATGAATGTTTAAGGAAATATGGAAATGCAAATGTTTGGAAGTACTTCACAGATCTTTTTGATTATCTTCCTCTAACTGCTCTGGTGGATGGCCAGGTATGTAGAAATTAGTTGGATATTTTAAAAAGCATCTATTTTTTTAAAATAGTAGTTTTTAAGAAGCATGGGTTCAAGATTAAATATGAGCTCTTCTCTTATTACTCATTTCTCTGTTGCAATTTTGTGCTTATTACACATTTTACTAGGTTATGTTAATATAAAATACTTGATTAGTTGGATGATTCTAACAGATGTACAACTCTTCCAGATTTTCTGTCTACATGGTGGCCTGTCACCATCCATAGATACACTGGATCACATCAGAGCACTTGACCGCCTGCAAGAAGTTCCCCACGAGGTATTGATAATCTAATATCAAAATGTGCTGTCTGGACACACATCTTTCCATTTTAGCGCAGTTTTTATTTATTCATACTTGAAGAATGAAGTTCATGATAAACTTGTCTATATTCATTGTGACCATATCGGTTTCCCTACAAAAGGTCAGAAGGTTGATATGCATGAGTTATTCTTGCCCGTGGTTTAGAGAACTAATTGAAGAGAAGGAAATTATACTACTGTCCTGTCCTAGCAAGACCTTTAATCTAAGATCCTCAGTCTCTTGAGAGCAATTCCATTCCTGACTAAGATTCTTCACTTACTGTAATCATTTGTGGGCGTTTCCCATATGTCAGTTAAGCTGTTGGTATATTTATACGAAGATTTGATGTTGTTGGATGGTACACATCTCTGTGTGTGAGAATCTATCAATCTCCCCTATGTCATATATGGTTTAAAACTCATGACTTTAAAAATGTTACAGGGTCCAATGTGTGATTTGCTATGGTCAGATCCAGATGATCGTGGTGGTTGGGGTATTTCTCCTCGTGGTGCTGGTTATACATTTGGACAAGATATTTCAGAAACTTTTAATCATGCCAATGGCCTTACATTGGTTTCAAGAGCACATCAGCTGGTAATGGAGGCAAGTATTCCGCAGTTTCTTTGAAATATTCTCAGTTTGAACATTTGATACCTAGATATCATTATCCATTTCAGAATGGGCCTCTGTGGGAATATGTATATCTTCTCCAATAAGAGAAAGTAAAAACGCCCGGAAGCCTCATCCTGAAACTGAAGAGTATTAAATTTGTGTAATGTATCTGAAGTCACATGTATTAGTTATCTAATCTCCTGCTTTGCTTTAGAGCATTAATTGCAGTTCTCAAAATTGAGATGGTTGTGTGTGTTTTGTTCTGTGTTGTTTTTTTGGTGCTCATGTGGGTAAATGTCACATAGTACAGGTTGGACCTCCCTGGTCCAGCATCCTTGGGACCTGACTGGTCCTACATGAGGGATTTTTGCCAGACCAGGGAGGTAACTTCTGGCTCCTCCAAACCCTCCTTCCTTTCTGCTTCTCTCCTCCCCCCTGCTGAGCTGCATGCTGGCTCCCAGCCTCCCCCATCAGAGAGTTCCAGTTTATAGAGGTGCAGCCTGTAATATCAGTTATTGCATGTTGACAGTCACTTAACAGGGTTCTCTGGTCCAGCAACATCCATGGTCCAGCATGGATGTTGCAGGACCAAGGAGCTGTGGTGTGGCAGAGAGTCCCAGAGCCAAGGCTGCGATGGCTGCCCAGAGGGTTTGGCAGGGCCAGCAGGACATGGGGAGCCAGCTGGGAAGCTGGTTCCTGAGGTCCAAATTTGACCTCCCCTGGTCCAGCAAAATCCCTCATCCAGGACTGGTTAGGTTCTGAGGGTGCCAGACCAGGGAGGTCCAACATGTAGTTACTGTGAAATCTGTACTGATTTGATAAATATGCCTAAATGTTTGCATGACACTTTTTAACATGGATTTGTGTAGGTTTCATACATTAAACCACACATGCAAAAGCAAAAAGTGGTTCTGAAACTTTTTTTAGATGAACATTCTGATTTTGGCTACACTAACACGTATCCAATGTTCCTATTTACTTCAGTGGAGTTACTCTATTAAATACTGATAGAAATGTAGCCGTGTTAGTCTGGGGTAGTTGAAGCAAAATGCAGGACAATGTAGCACTTTAAAGACTAACAAGATGGTTTATTAGATGATGAGCTTTCGTGGGCCAGACCCACTTCCTCAGATCAAATAGTGGAAGAAAGTAGTCACTGGTATAGCTGAGAGAAAATCCATTGAGATTATAGTCATGCTTAATGTTAACATTCTCTGATCTTAACTAGGGATGTCATTGTGTGGATGGCTACACGATGAACCAGTAAGTCAGTCAGCTCCATGCACAGAGCCCTGAGCCTTCTGACTGGGTGGGGCTGATTAATCACTTGTGCTTGGGCACGTTTGCTAGGAGCAACTGGCAGCACAGAGTAGATCAGTGTGATGTGGAGGGTTAGCTTGGGCATTTACGTACATGGGAATGAATGACACACACACGGTGTCCATCCCTATCGCTCCATACTTGGCTTGGAGGGTAGGTCTTTGTGAAGAAGGCTTTGTTCATGAGGCAGAGCAAGAATGTAACATTGTTCCCATTCTTAGTCAATTAAGATTCCTTTACCTTGTCAAAGTGGTGTAAATAAGCCTTATTCTAAATTATATCAACTGAATCCTGGGCTATGAAGGTCTGTCTTCTTTCTGTCTCTTTTGCCTGTGTGGAAATGTACAGTGGGGTCAGATTACAAGTCAGAATCTATGCTCAGGATAATGATTAGCAAAAATGCATGCCTATCTTGTGTGAGCACCAAAATGAAAGTAATTGAAAATCCAGGATAAGTGAACGTGGGGTCTTAGTTTCATGCATTTAGGAAATAGTGAACAGTTATAGTGACTTTTTTCTGTGTGGTAGTTTAAATTACCAAAATAAGCTAAATTGGTGTGACAAATACAGAATTTAGCAAAATGTTGTGTTTTGGCAAAGAATTTCCCTAGGAGTATTAATAACCTTAGATCCATTATCTAGAACAGTGGTGCTCAACCTTTTTTAATTGGCGACTCCCAGAGCCGGGAAAAATGTTGTTGAGCGTCGGGCGCTAAGCTGGGAAAACAAAATGGGTCGCAACCCATGGGTTGTGCACTGCTAATCTACAAGGATTGGTTTGTTTGAGCCATAATCTGTAAACCATAATTTGAGACTTTCTCTTTAGGCAGCTGGAAGAAACAAAGACATGGATGTTTGAATAGCATTTTAATAAAGTCTTAATTTTATATTTTCCATCTTTAGGGCTACAACTGGTGCCATGATCGGAATGTAGTAACAATTTTCAGTGCTCCAAACTATTGTTATCGTTGTGGCAACCAGGCTGCAATCATGGAACTTGATGATACTCTAAAATACTCCTTGTAAGTATATTTATTTAAAAAGCAGATTTTCATTGAGCAATGTAGTTAAGAAAATAGTTGTAAAAACAGATTAGTTTATATTGCTGTGGATGAAAGGATTGGTAAATGTTTAAAGCTAATATCAAACAAATGCATCTAAAAAAGTGAGTGGTGGCTGTCTGGACATCAACTATAACTAATTCTTAAATTGCAGTTCTGAAACTTGGGTTTTGGAACTCGAGCATTTTTTTTCTTGAAAAGCTGACATTCAAGCTCGGTACAGCTCTGAGTTCAAAAGTCAGTATTCTTCTGATGTTTGGCTTTCAATATCAGAGCTTATTAGGATTCTTCATGTTTGTTTTCTGGAGTGTGGGCTCATGTGTTGAAACCACAAAGTTTTCAGCGCAGGGTCCAAAGACTATATATAAAGGGGTCTGCAAAAGGTGACTGAAATTAAAGCTTCAGAACCAAGAAAAGGGATTCAATTTTTCTGATAAAAGTATGTAAACGTCCCAGTTACAGTTCAAAATCCAGAAATGGTATTATGTGTTATCAGAGAAGCCCACAGGTTAGCACTGTTCCCCATGCTGTGCATGTGCAATATTTATGCAGGTTGTACCTCCCAAAACCAGGAGTCCCTCTGATCCAGCAACATCTGTGATCTGGCAGGACCACGGGTGTTCCTAGACCACAGAACCCAGGAACAGTGGGGTGTGAGCACGGTAGTGGAGGGCAGTGACTCAGCCGGGAGTCCTATGTCAGGAGGCATGGCAGGGAGCTTTGGCCAGGCAGGTGGCTGGGGAGATGAGCTGGGAGGCCAGTGGCAGAGGACCTTCTCTGGTCCAGCAAATCTCCTCATTTGAGGTCAGTCAGATCCTGAGGGTGCTGGACCAGGGAGGTCCAACCTGTAGTTGAATTCTGTTCAGTCAAAGGGTATGTAGTAGGGATATGTGGACCATATTTTGAATTTCTAACCTCAATTCAAAATTTATTAGGGGTCCACTTGTAGACTTCCCAAATGCTCCCTGGTTTGTGGGTATTTTTAAGGTTAACTGGTAGGGGCTGAAGCAGCTCCTAACTTGCCATGGGCGGTGAGGGGGGGCCCCAATTCAGACAGGGCTGTTTTGGCAGGGCAGCGGCCTGGAGCGATTTCCCTCCCCCCCCCCCCATTACCCTGCTTTAATTGATTAACTGTTTAAACAGTTAATGGGATTTTACGTCCCTATTGGTGGCAGCCTTGATTCCTCCTCCTCTTCCCCTCCTGCCCCCCCAGTCCTTAAGTCATATTGACTGTGGGGGTGGGGGGGAGAGGCTAGTATTTGACCTATGTGCTCTAACTGAAGATGACAGCCCTTAAATTTCATGTAAGAAACACTTCAAAAGACTATCAGAGGTTGAAATAAGCAATTTTTTTTGGAGAGAGACTCTGCCAGTACCAGAACTCTTATGAGAAGACAGTTTAATTGGGGCACATGGTAATTTTATTTTTTCAGGTAAACAAAATGTCATGCTTCGAATAAAACATTTTATCTTGCAGCTTGCAGTTTGATCCAGCACCACGCAGAGGCGAACCACATGTTACTCGTCGCACCCCAGACTACTTCCTGTAAAGATTTTACACTTGTACAGTATTGCCATGAACCATATGTTGACCTAAAGGAAATGGGAAGAGCAACAGTAACTCCAAAGTGTCAGAAAATATTTAACATTCAAACTTGTTTTCACATGGACCAAAAGATGTGCCATATTAAAATACAAAGCCTCTTGTCAACAACCGTGACCACTTTAGAATGAACCAGTTCATTGCATGCTGAAGCAACATTGTTGGTCAAGAAACCAGTTTCTGGCATAGCACTATTTGTAGTTACTTTTGCTTTCTCTGAGAGACTGCAGATATTAAGATGTAGACATTAACACCTCGTGAATACATTTAACTTTCCATTTAGCTATAGCTTTATTCAGCATGACTGTAGATAAGGATAGCAGCAAACAATCATTGAAGCTTAATGAACATTTTTAAAATAAGTACCAAGTCCGCCTCCTATATATGTTCTGTTTTGTTTTTTTTCAGGGAATACTGTTTAATTTAATTGCATTGATTTTTGTCTCTCTCATTTTTTCCTCCCCATTCTGCCTCCTTCATTTCCCCTGTAATTGTCCAAGCATAGTGAGTTATTTTGAACAGAACTGTTTTTTCCTGTAAAATGATGTTACTGCAGGAAAGTCCTGCAGTGTTTTTTCATAATAAACTTGTGAACTAAGTATCTCAGGTTAACTCTGTGCTGGTTTTAATAAAAGGTTGATTTTCATGATGGGTTTTATAAACCTGTATAGAAATCTTCAACTTTAATATCTAATTAAACATGAGGTGGTAATACTATTGGGTTCTGAATTCCCTATTTGCTGATTGCTTCACCAATATCTTTGAGGACCTAAGTAGCATGGAGGTAGCAGCACATTCTACAATCCTCTTTAATCCATAAATAGAAGCAGTGTATTGTGCTGTGCTCTGATTCAATGTCAATATTTATTTATTGCTTTGCAATTTAATAGACATTTTTAGAAATAGCTTGTACTCTGAATTACTTTTTGCTCTTTCTCATCTTTGTAAACATTGGTCTGTGGAGTAAACTTGCTACTTGATCTTAACTGACACCATTCCTGGCTGTCCCACCAGTCCTTCCTTATTACATGAATTGGCATGTTGGATTTTTTGTTTCAAGGAGGCAAGGCAGCCTCTGCAGAAGCATGTGAGCGGGTAACTGGGTGACATTTTATCTTCAAGGACACAAAAGCAGCTCTCACTTAGTCAATGGATGCTGAGGGCAGAATCTATTTCTTCTCTCTTGGCATAGTCATCCAGATTTTTTGGAGTCCTTCCTCTAGTTTGTCTTCATAATCTGTATTGTGTTTAATTACTTGGAAAACCAAGGAGAATGTATATTTCTGGATTCCATGAGTGTGTTAGAATTGCTCTTCATAATGTGTTGGTTTCATTACAAATTGGTCAGCTACATGATAGCACCAACTACTTTAAAAACATGTTTGAAAGATCCCAAATAAAGAAATGCTTGCCTGTTTAAAAATAAAGTTGCTATTTAAGTTACTTTCCTCATAGGGTGACAAATAGGAGCAATTGGTCAGTTATCTTTTTGTTGAGTAACTCTACATTTCCCATAAACAAAACTTGATTAATTTTGAAGCTGAGTTATCACTTGCTCTGGCAGAGTAACATAAGAAATGGGTTACACATTGCCTTAGGTGATAGGCATTACCTCACATTTCAGTAACATGCAGAGATAGTTTATCACTATTCCTGTTTCTCCTTTCATGAAATCTTAAAGGTTTGACTTTTGCAGCTCTGCATAAGAACTGGAAAGAATCTGAATAGTTTCTTAAAGTGTTCTATTGAGTTACTAAAATGGAAAGTTTTAACTTAAGACACAAGTCTCAGGGCTACTCCTGTTAGTCTGTAACTTTTAAAAATGAATAGTTAGCACTTTAGAGACTAACAAACACCGTGGCTACGTCTACACTGGCATGATCTTGTGCAAAAACTCTTTAGCGCAAGACTTCTTGCGTTAAAGTAGTTGTGCAAGCGAGCATCTACACTGGCATGTGCTTTTGCGCAAGAGCATCCATGCCAGTGTGGAAGCTTTCTTGTGCACGACAGCGCTGATGGCCATTTTAACCATAGGGCTTTCTTGTGCAAGAAATTCATGTTGCCTGTCAACACTGGCCTCTTGCGCAAGAACAGTTGCGCAAAAGAGCTTACTCCTGAGTGGGAGCATCATAGTTCTTGCACAAGAAGCCCTGACTTCATACAGTAGAACGTCAGTTTACTTGCGCAAGAACTCGTGGCCAGTGTAGATGTGCAAAAACTTGCTGCCTAAGAGCGGCTGCTTTGTTGCAAGATCGCGCCAGTGTAGACACAACCATATAGTATGAGCTTTCATGGGTAAAAGCTTTCAGATGAGCTGGAAGAAGTGGATTTTGCCTATGAAATATGTATAGGTGTGGCAGGACTGCTTGTTTTTAAAGACCCTAGAAACACAAGACTTAGCCCTGATTTACATCCAGAACATCTGTCAATCTAGCTACACCATTCAAGGTGTGAAAATTCATGCCCCTAATATGTGGTTAAGCCAATATAAGCCTGGTAGAGAGATCAGTAGGTCAACAGAAGAATTCTTCCTTCAATCTAGCTACCACCAAGAGTGGATTTACTACAGCAGTGGAAAATCTCTTCTGTCACTAGAGTAAATGTTTTCACTATAGTGATGCAAGTGCAGTGCTGTACCAGTCATGACTGTAGAGTAGACATTCCAGGACTTGTACAGTGCTTCACAGACAGCCTCATATTCTATCACTTCATTGCCTTTTCTCTGTTACTAATTGTGTAGTAGTAGCAGCATTCTTGTTGCATTAACACATATGAAGAGAATATTTAGAGCGCAACATACTGTTACAAGCTGCGTAAAACCTTGTTATAGGTAAAATTAAAACCTTATTGAGACTGATAGTGTGAACTTACTCTTAAATTAACAATTGTTAAATACATTAATCATTTTTTTTCATAGTCGGGGCATATCTGAACTGTCAGCTTGCACTGAGTGGGCAGTGGGTTCAGTGTGTGTGTGTGTGTGTGTGTGTGTGTGTGTGTGTGTGTGTGTAAAAACGTGAGGACACTCAACAGAACTGGCGGCAAGAAAGCCTGTAATCAGTGTGACCATTGGAAAAGCTGGAGAGCTTTCGAGTCTTGCTAAAGAAATTTGGGACTTACTGTTGATTTTGCAGAAGGAGCTAAGGACATTGGGAGAAGTAGAATTTTGTACAGTCCTTTGTATATAGACAATATCTCAAAGAAAATACCAGACTCCTACCTAGGGGTGTGAAAGGTTACTGGCAACTGGGAGTGGCCCAAATCCCAATTAGTTTGTTCAATATTAGGTTAACTGCTTAACTTAACATTTAATCAGTTAACTGACCAGGATTTTGCATCCCTGGAATATCCCCACTGCTGAAATTTTTGGCTAGTCATGTAGTCAAGAGGGCAACCCTGAGAGAAATAGGTTTGAATTTCCAAGCAGAGAGATGTAGTATTCCTGTTGAATCAAGATGAAACGAATAAATAGAGGTGTTGGCAGAAACCAAAAACAGGCAGCAGAGGTTTAAAATAGGAGCTGGAGACTTTGCAAAAAGAATTAAGATGACCTAAAGCAAGCCCAGAGATTTCCCAGAAAGAGCTCAGATGACTTGCAGCTGACATGATATTCCTGTTGAAGTAGCAGCTAACAAAGTGCCTTGGGAATGCAGCTGCATGACAACCAGGCTGGAATAGTAAAACATCTAGAAGTACCAACACTGATTTCCATAGACCAGAATATTTTCCACAACTAGTAGAGATGAAGTAACCTTTTGACAACTTAGGACTTGCCTATACCTGAGCTGCATCAAAGAGCTGAAAATTCAATTTCAGAAGGAAATCAAAGTATCACCATGGAAGGCAACCCCTTGGATGAGACAGTAAGCCAGCCAGAAGACTTGGGTAAGAGAAGACATTTACAACAGTTTTTTGTACCCTGTTTGTAGTCGAGAAGAGAGATTAAGCTAGTCCAGCCCAAATGGTATGACAACCACTAACTTTGGGAAGGAAACACTTAGGAAGCTTATTCAGCTCAATTCAACACTAGAGATCAAATGCAGCAAGGAGCTGAGGATTCTAGTCCTCCCTTTTTGCTATAACAAACTGGGTATAGTGAACAAATCGCTTGGATCCCCTGAGGCTTATTACAGTGAGGGTGTATTGTATTTAATTTGTACATTCAGACTTGAATAGACTCATCCAATCTCATGATACTTATAGGTTGCTAGGAGACATGATTGTTTACACAAACTTCCAAAGTTTAATCAAATAGCAAATCTGCAAAAGACTCAAAATGCAAAAATTAAATAAAATCAGTGTTTTAGATTGTACAAAACAGTATCCCAAGTAATTGCATGCTGATGGTGGAAAGTTGCAGTGTCATATTAGACTACGTGTCAAATATAGATGCACTTAAATTCTGATTCTCACCATAATGATAAATGCAAAGTGGAGACGATCGGACATCAAAAGCAAAACATCAGACAATTGTCATGTTTGTTTAATGTCAGTACTGAGAGTTGTGATGCCCAAAATGTGCTGTATATTGAATTTGTCAAAACATTCTCAAAGTGCAAATAAACCAATGTAGAAACTGGATACCTATATAAACTGGATAAGGGAGAACATTCAGAAACTTAATTCCAAACATAGGTGCTCACTCTTTGCTAACATGCTTCACCAAAGATTACTTATCCAAATTGACATACAGAGAAAGGAGTTGAAAGAGCATATGAAAAAGCTAATTCTGTATGCGCACTGTTCAGTCAACAGTGGCTCAGAAAAGCTACAATCATTTCTTTTGGACAGTCCTTAAACTGGAAAATTATTAAACTTTGTCACAGACACCAAACTGCATAAGGAATTTGGATATGGACTTTGGTAAGGAGTCAGTATCAGACAATATGTTATAATGTACTTAAACATTTACTCAAGTTCAACAGAGACTACTTCTGAATTTGGTGCATACCATGTGCAATTGGACTAGCAGTCATCAGTGTGTTCATTTTTCCCCCCTGAAACCTATACATTCAGGCTACATCTACACTACATGCTGCTTGCGCAAGAAACCTTTGTGTAAGAGTTTTTGCGCAAAAACTTCTTGCACAAGAGCATGCCCACACCTCAAAGCGATGTGCTTTTGCGCAAGAGAGCATCCACACTGCATGAATGCTCTTGCATGAGAAATCTCTGATGGCCATTCACAGAATGGCCATCAGAGCACCTGTGCTTTTTCCCATGGGGGTTTCTTGTGCAATAAACCTCTCTGGAGAGTCCACACTTGCCTTTTTGCGCAAGGACTCTTGCACAAAAGGGAGTATGCCTTATTTAAAAAAGGAGGTTTACCTATGGGGGAAAACCCTCTGTTCTGCCATGTTACTCTTGATTTCCTTGCGCAAAACTGCATTTGAGATGTAGATGCTCCATGGCTTTTTGCGTAAAAACAGCTGGTTTTATGCAAAAACCTTGCAGTGTAGATGTAGCCTCATTCCTGCAATCAAGGAAATGTTTAAACAGCACAGCATTTTAAGGTTTCTTTGCAGGAAAAAACCCTTAATCCTGATCAAACGCCTCTGTCTAGAACCAGTAGCGCCACGATGGAATTCATTCTTTACCACGCTGAAGATGTGACTACTGTGAGTTCACTAAAAGTGAAATGGAGATTTCACCTGATGCTGAAGGAATGGATAGACTGTGCCTTTAAATTACATGCCTTTAACACTTGACATAGATTTCATTGTTTGGAATGCCAGAACATTGAGGAAAACCATTGAATCTTTTTTAAATGTTCTGTTTCTATCCATCAATCATACTATGCTATCAATCATACTAATGGATTTGAGATACTAGGAAGATTCCAAGGAAAAAGAATAGTACAGTGAAGTTGCAATGCAGAATGCATTTTTACAGGGTGTATTCAAGACAATGGGGCTACGTCTACACTGGCGCGATCTTGCGCCAGAAGTATGCAAATGAGGCTAAGCGTGGCATATCGCCGAGCCTCATTTGCATATCTAATGAGCCACCATTTTTGCAGAAGAGGCGCTTGCGCCAGAAGGAACTGTCTACACTGCCCCTTCTTGGGCAAGAAAAACCCTCTTGCGCAATGCCACTACGCTGATTATTTTCAGGAATAACAGCATTGCGCAAGAATGGGCAGTGTAGACAGCTTCTGGTGTAAGAGCCTCTTCTGCAAAAATATTGGCTCATTAGATATGCAAATGAGGCTCAGTGATATTCCACACTTAGCCTCATTTGCATATTTCTGGCGCAAGATCGTGCCAGTGTAGACATAGCCTGGCAGAGGAGCTGAAAGAGTGTTGCCAATCCATCTTGATTGGAGCTGAGGTTCATACATCCTGGACAGTCATTATCAAAGCAGTTCGTGTATTTTTGATGTGAAACAAGTGCATGTATTATCAGAGCAGGCACTCCCTCTGGAGGTAAACCCTATATTTGACCATCAAACTAAAGCACATCTTTTTTTTCAAGTTACAGTAAATTCATTTATCTTGGGAGGATTTTTTGGATGATTCTGCAGCGTTTTCCAGAGTTAGTGATCATCTGACTGTCTCTATCAGTCTTGCTTAATTTGGTGGGTGCCAAGCATTCACTGTGTTGGTATGGACAAGTCTTCACAAAGCAAGGACAGGGCGCTGGTACTGCACTAACATTCAGTGTCAGTGTAAAAAACTAAAGTGATTGAACTCTATTTCCACAGTGGTTAAGGCTTTTAGCCTTAATTTTGCATTGTACTGGTCACTTTGACAATAATATTGTTACAGCAAAATGTCTTGTCGTCTTCCCCTTCAAACCTCCCCCAACAGGCATAACCTAATACTTGAATGTGGTTTTGCAACAATATTGTTCTTAAAGAGGTCTACGCAGATTTCTGCAATTAAGGTCCATGATTACTTTTGCATTATTTTCTATGTCTCGTCTGCTACTTGGCCACAATTACTTGACAATCATTCTACAATTCAAGCAGAGCCTGAGGCCTATATTATCTTACACTTTGGCTACGTCTAGACTGGCATGATTTTCCGGAAATGCTTTTAACGGAAAAGTTTTCTGTTAAAAGCATTTTCGGAAAAGCGTGTCCAGACTGGCAGGACGCTTTTCCGCAAAAGCACTTTTTGTGGAAAAGTGTCCGTGGCCAATCTAGACATGCTTTTCCGCAAAAAAGCCCCGATTGCCATTTTCGCGATGGAGGCTTTTTTGTGGAAAACAAATCTCTGCTGTTTACACTGGCCCTTTTGCGCAAAAGTTTTTCGGAAAAAGACTTTTGCCCGAACGGGAGCAGCATAGTATTTCCGCAAAAACACTGACAATCTTACATGAGATCATCAGTGCTTTTGCGGAAATTCAAGCGGCCAGTGTAGACAGCTGGCAAGTTTTTCCGGAAAAGCAGCCAGTCTAGACACAGCCTTTAATTATATCAAGTTGTCTTAATGCTAATTGATTGCTGGAGTGTTTCTACAGCTGGGAAAGCTCTTCTGGTGGATTGGACTGAACTGAAGGACATAGCTTAGTCCTAACCTCCAGTAAAGCACTGAATCATCTCTGAATTTCACTGGTGCGCAGGGTATTAATCTATTAGTAATGTATTAGAAAATTATCCACTTCTCACCTGTAACCAGGAAAGAAATTAAATTACACTGAAGCTATTCTGGCTGCTTTTGTCTGAACACATGTCTGAAGTTTCTCTGAATTAGCATTAAATTGGAGGCATATTCTCTTGCCAACAATTAGATCTTACCAGAATCAGTTCCTTGCTGGAACCAAAGGCGTGCAGGTGGCGCTTCTGTCTGGCTAAAGGGAACTGCAGCACTATGGACAGCTCAATGCTCACAGGAATAGGGGAGCCAGGAAGAGCTCCTGGCTGGCTGCTGGGCCTGAACATAGCCCTGAAGTATGGTCGAAGTTTTGGTGAAGACTGGGACCACGGGGAAGTAGCTGATGGAACTCACAGCAGTTTCATTAAAGGGATGTGGTGGTGTATGGCTGTTATTCTTATGATCCCTGGGTTGGGACCCAAAGTTGTGGATGAGTCTAAGATTTCCCTGGGCAAAGTGGCCTACAATTGGACAGTGATAAACCCCCAGAAAGAGATTGGAACTTTGTAGTGGCTGGAGAGCTTGGGCCAGAAAGGACAAAACCATTGCCTCTAGGGAGGAAATCCTTGTGTGATGGCCCAATATCAGCACTGGGACTGCTTAAAGATTGCAGCTATACAACCAGAAGGGGCATTCATGAGAGATAAGGGCCACACCATTACATTTAGTACCTGAAGTAAAAGTTCTTTTGGACCAACCTCTGATCAACAAGGGACATGATGACCCTACAAGAGGCAATTCACTTTTTGGTGGCAGGCCAGCAGCTGATGCAGCAGCCATAGACACAAGCCCTCCTGATACTATTAACTGAGAACATACAGAAACGGAGGTCCAGTTTATGGTGCTGCAACAGTGGTAGGAGATCCACTCCAACCAGCAGTAGTGGATACACAAGTGGTTGGGTCACCCCACACCTGGGAACCCAGTTTGTGATGGAACGTCAGATTGGCTCCAGGCCTGGCAAAGTTCAGACTGGATTATGACCAGAGGCCTTCCTCTGGACCTTTGAGTGGGCAGCTGAGGCCAAAGGAGAAGAATGGCTCTAGCAGTGGGGATTCACCAGAGGGGAAAAGAAACTGGGGGTTCTAGACTTAGAGAATGCCCTGCAACAGCAAGAGGGTGGGGGAACTCTAGCCTATGGGAAGTACCAGTGGGGAGGAGGGTTTACTATACGTGTGGCCAGCCCAGGCATATTTAAAAGGAACTTCCCAGTAATGGAGTGTGACCATTTAAACTGTTAGGGTGCGTCTAGACTGGCAAGATTTTGCACAAAAGTGGCTGCTTTTGCGCAAAAACTTGCCAGCTGTCTATATTGGCCACTTGAATTTGCACAAGAGCACTGTCTCTGTAATGTACAAAATCAGTGCTTCTTGCGCAAATACTTTCATGCTCCCGCTCGGGAAAAAGCGTTCTTGCGCAAGAATACTTGCGCAAGAGGGCCAATGTAGACAGGGAAGAACTGTTTTGCGCAAAAAAGCCCCGATGGTTAAAATGGCGATCGGAGCTTTCTTGCACAAAATCACATCTAGACTGGCCACGGATTCTTTTGCGCAAAAGCATCCGTGCCAATCTAGACGCGCTTTTGCAGAAATACTTTTAATGGAAAAACTTTTCAGTTAAAAGTATTTCCGGAAAATCATGCCAGTCTAGACGCAGCCTTATAATAGAACAAATTGTGGGGGCTAGTCCAAAGATCAGGGTGGCCCCACTGTGGGTAGCGATAAATTGGGAGGAATTATTATTATGGGTATGATCAGGACTCGACAAACTATAGAATCTATTCTCCCGCAGTGAGTAGATTTCAGCCGCGCACCTCATTTACCGGCGGCACGCACATGCACAATGCGGCTCTTGCGCATGTGCAGTGTGGGGCTGGCGAGCGGCTTTCGCCGCCGTTTGTCAAGTCCTGCGTATGATAATCTCAGGGGGTGTAGTACACGTTAGTGTGGGAAGACGAAGAGAGGGCAACTTCATAACATCTGTGTATCGGTGGAGGCCTATGCCTATCTGATGGCAGAAGCTGGTGTGGAGGTAAAAGGCTGGAGAACTTGGCTCTGTGCTGGTGTGGTCAAGGACCTGCTCTGGCCCATAATTTTGGGAAGAAGCTGCCTGGATTACTCAGCCTTCATATGGGAAAGACCAGGGCTGCAACCCAGGAACAAGAGGATCTGGGCTCAGCTGGGGAAGAAAGCAGAGGATATAGGAACCACAATAAGAAGACTCCAGAAAAGTCCCCAGAGGTGAGACAAGAATGCCCCAGACATGGACCCACTGGGGAGGTGCCAGCCAATTGGATGAGGCCCACATCTCCCAAAAGGATGTCATTAGCAAGCTGGTCTAGATACAGCAGGAGTTGGCCCAAGTGGAGGTGAAGGGGCAGAGGGAATAAGCTTTGGTTTTGCAGGAAGCAATGGCCTAAGCCTAGAGGGAGAGAACTGTGAGGGGCTACAGCAGGGACCCACAGAGTCTTGCTCAAAGCAGGATACCATAGAAACCCAGACGGATTTCAGAGTTCAGCAGACTACTGTAAGATCAGTAGCTAACACACTGTACTAACTAGCACAAGAGGTCCAAACAGAATTGCCCCAGCAGCGAGAGGCGAAAGACTAGAGGTAGGATAGGAACAGGACCCAAGAATAGGGAAAGGAGCGGCACAGAGAGGATGACCTGGATTCAGCAGAAAAGTACCTGGAAGATCTCCAGTTCAAGTAAAAAAATAGCTGACCAAACATTTCCGAGATGGAAAAACAAGGCACTTTCTCCACATGGGATATGATTAGAAGATGCAGCTAGAGGCTTGATGTACAAATACCCTGAAATCCAGGGAAAGAAAACGAGTCAAAAGACCATGGAGTTAAGGAAGACCCGGGAGAACAGACTGTGAGGAAACCAGGGCAAGACCAGGCTCTCCAGACAGAGAGGTTTTGGAAGGAGAAGAGTTGCCAAAGTAGGGCAAAAGCTGGGGGTAATAAGAGATTACCTTCTATAGAGCTACCATCCCTATCTGTGGGGTTGGAGAGGGGGATGACAGGATGGACAAACCTGGAGGCCTCTGTGTACTACCACACTCATCACAAAAAAAGAGCAGTGCAGCTAAGTCCTCCAAGTGGTCTAGACTGTGCACAGAAAGCAACCAGTCAGGAAAGGAGGCTGCCAAGGGCTAGCCAATCAGAGGGTTGTAGGCTAGTATAAAAGGAGTTGCCGTGCTTCTCCATAGAGACAAGATGGAGCTTTTAAATGGACAGTTAAGTGGTAGGGATGTGAAGCAGTCCTTCCATCTCTGCAATATCATTCCTGCTACTCATGGGTAGCTGTGGAGGTGGAGTCCGGAACTCATGTCCTCTATGTGTTTCATATTGCACTACTTGTAGGCTCCAGGTGAAATTTTCAGAGGGCTTACCTAAGGAAATTTTCCTAAGGAAGTTTAGTTGCCCAAGTCTTAATGCATTTCCCTCCATTCTCCCATCACAAAATACTATGTGCCCTTTTTTAAGACATTTGGCAGTAGAAATGTCAAGTTTTGAATCTTTGAATGTGATATTAATGTTCTCAACTGGTTTGATTTAACAAAGAGGTGATGATTTGAAAGCTGTATACTGAACATGGACAGATAAATATTTGTGTTTGGTTGGTAGCTACACACTTGACACGAATTAGGATAAGCACCTGAAGGCTTCAATTTATCTTCTGAAAATATTTTAAAAATGTATTTTGTTGGTATAATTAGTTTTTATAATTTCCACTGGTAGATTTTAAAGCAGTTTACAGAAAGGTGGATAAAGTATCACTTTTCCCATTTTAGGGAAATTGAAGCTCAGCTGTTTTACCCAAGGCAACATATTGAATCAGTGGCAGAGAGCTTGTCTACACTTAAAATGCATAGCTGTGCCACTGCAGCTGAGCCACTGTAGGATTTTAAATGTAGACACATTCTATGCCAATGGGAAAGGTTCTCCACCTTCCAGAGAGGCGGTACCTGGATCAGTGGAAGAATTCTGTCTACACTGGTTGGGGGTTCGTTTATCTTAACTAAATCGCTGACCAACATAATTAATCCAACCTAATTTTCTAGCATAGACCAGGCCAGAGACAAGAATAAACTCCAGTTCTCTGTCTGCTAGGCAGCACTACCCATTCTTAACCATTATACTACACACAGGGCAAACACACATTAATCCTTACAACACCTCAGTAAAACAGGAATTATTATTGACTTATCCAAGCTCACAAAGCAAATCCAATGAAAGAGCCCTGTTTCCAGTTGAGTCCCCTGCTCTAATTACAGAAGAGCAACTCATCCCTATGCGGAGAGTCCACATAAGGCCCCATGAAAGCTCATCACCTAATAAACTATCTTGTTAGTCTTTAAAGTGCTACATGACTGCTTTTTTTGTTTTACCTAGATCAGACTAAAACAGCTACCTCTCTGTTACTATTCAAGTCCTATTCTGAGGCTTTAAGTGGTGCATCACTTCCTTCTTTGCACAAGAGTGAATTTAATCTAGTGGAAATTAATTACTGTTTGCTGCTGTGGACTTTGATGCAAAAGCTATATTCCGTTTTAACCTATAGTAGCGTAGCTGGACCTAATAAGAGATGATGGGTATCATGGGGCTCCCATGCTTTATGAAAATTGGCTTTTGATATGTATATGTATAACTTGAAGATGCTTTATGCATAGGGTTGCCAGATGGTTTCAACAAAAATACAGGACACACTTGACAATACATCACAATCTACATTACATCTTATTCAGAAAATACTGGACATTTATATTTTCTCATTTATATTTTCTAGATTTGTTTCCCGAACAGAAAGCTCAAATGCTGGACTGTCCGGTTCAAAACTGGACACCTGGCAACCCTATTTATGCAAAACAGTTTGTTTAATCTATCATTCAAGATCCTGTGATCTTCTGAATTTGTATATCCTATTTGTGTGCATATATCTTGTATGTGAAGTTAGAAATATTAAGTGGAAATCTGTTTTTATTAGTCCATGTAGTCTAGTGATACTGTAATCCATTAGTGATTCTTTAGGAACTTCATGTCTCAGAGATCATGTTAAGGGCCTGTGAATGGTTTTGTTTTTCCTGTAAGCCCAAACTTTGGTTAGTCATACAAAGACATGTATCTAGGCCACCTGATGCTGGACCCTATTTTGGTTCTGGTACTTTTCCTTTCAAGGTGAGAAAAATTTGAACTGAGCACAAAGAATTTCTGCTTTGGACAAAGAGATATAAGGGGGAAACCAAACAATTGGGAAGTTGCCAGATGTTAGATCTACTTACCACCTAGAAGCCTAATGGAAACAGCTAAGACTGATCAGGAAGAAGGAGAGTGCCCAAGTTAGGAGGCTGCTTAGCATGTGAAAGAGATGATTAGAACAGCTGTTTGGGGTAAGAATTTGTATGTAACATGTTTCATAGTGGATCAGAATTAGCTGATGTGTTCTGTTTATTTTGGCTTGGTAACTTACTTTGATTTGACTTGCAATCACTTCAATCCTGCTTTAATACTTAATAAAACCACGTTTGTTTATTATGAAGCCAAGTGTAAATAATTATCATCAGTGGGCGAGAGGGAAAAGAATCCACAGCTGTGCATATCTCTTTCATTGACAAAGAGGAAGAATTTGTAAGCTTTCTCCGTGTAAAACTTTTACTGAGTAAGACTAATTTATTTGGAGTTTTGGTCCCTTTTTGGGGGGTTGCATTCCTGAGTGCTAACAGCCTGATAGCTGAGCTGGTTCAGCGTCTGTGTTGCTATAGTGGGGAGTGTTTGTCCCGCCTCTGTGCCTTGGCTGGGGGAGACCAGAGCTTCTGGCCTAGCAGGAGTTGGGCTCAGTGGCTTAATCAGAACATTGGGTGACAATAGCAAGGGGACTTCTGTGATCCAACATGTCAAAATGGGTAAATAGGTAAAGGCACGTAAACTTCTTGCACTTAGTTCATTTATGAACACTCTGAAGAGCAAGAACACACAACTGTGGAGTGGGGGAAAGGAGGCAGGAGAATGGGGCAGGTTTTTTAGTATAGTTGGAACACTGAATAACTTTGTCAGTCTCCTTCTTTCCAATCACCTGGATAATTAGAAACTACCTTTTCTGACCCTGATTCCCTGGGCTGAATTCTATTTAGATGTTGGAGAAGGCAGTAGCTTATAAAGCAAGTTTCTGAACCCAGCTAAACTTTTTTCCTGGAACCTGTCTATTACTGGTTGCAAATATGTTTTATTCTTCAGACGCCTTTTCTTGTGTTTGTCGCTGAAGTAAATAAGCAATTTTTAGAATGGAATATGATTATTTAAACTTATGCAGTGTAACAGCTTTCCCCCATTTTGTGTAAATCTCTTCCTGAGTCTTTTTGTAAATTCCCTCTAATGCTCTCAAATGTATTGTAGTTGCTGCCTCCTGTTCTAGTCACTTAGCATTAGACACAGCACCCAAGTGTGGATTCTGCTTAATAACATTATCTCAACCTTGTAACCTAATAGGTTAAACAGTCCTGTGGAATTCCCATAGATACAGGAGCATAATGAAGTGAAAGGTATAAGCTCAAATGCCATCTGAGGTTAACTCAGGCTGTCTAGACTGCAGGCTTCTTTCGGAAGAACCTTTTCTCGGAAGAGATCTTCCCAAAAAACTTCTTCCAAAAGACAGTGACCACACATAAAAGTGCATTGAAAAAGCGATCTGCTTTTTCAAAAGATAGCGTTCACACTGAATGGACGCTATCTCGCATTTAAGCTCTGATTACTATGGACGGAGTGGCCACCAGGGCACCTGTGCTTTTTCCTCTTTCCTCTTCTTTTGAAAGAACTCCTTCTTCCCTGTCCACACACACCTTTTTCTGAAAGAGCTTTTTTGTAGAAAAAGGATTACCAACACCCGAAAAATCCCTCTGTTCTTTCAATTTACTTTTGGAAAAATGCAATTGCAGTGTGGACGTAACTCAGGTTTTGTCAGAAAAACAGCCATTTTTCCGACAAAGCTCTGTAGTGTAGTTTTGTTTAGTGATAATTTTTGAATGTTTTCTGATGGTAGGACAAGCGGTAATTGGCTTAATCTGCAGCAAAGGAGGTTGAGGTTATTTGTTAGGGAAAACTCTGTCAAGCACTGGAATAAGTTTCCAAGGAGGCCGTCTCACCTGTTCTTAACCTCTAGTGAGGGAATTCCACAAACATCTGTCAGAGGCAATCTAGGTGTACTTTGTCCTGCTTCAGCATTGAGAGGTAGACTAGAGCTCTCAAGGTGCTTTCCAGCCCTACATTCAGGGTTGTAACTATGGTTGGGTGCGCCGGGCCCCTGTCCAGAGTGCTTGGGGCTGGGGCAGGGTAGGAGGGATCCCCACAGTTTGAAATCCTCTGTACTCAATAGAAGGCAGAAATGGGGTTTAAGATGGGGGGATTGTGACCCTGCCTACCTCTCCAAATGTTGCCTGTAGGGGGCACAAATATGCTTGCTTGCCTTGGGCACTAAAATGATTAGTTACATTTCTGACAGAACAGGGCAGAGCTTTGGGAAGACAGAACAGCTGCTAGGCCGAAGAAAAAAGGATGGGTGTGTGCGTGTACTGGGGTGAGCAGTGCACAACAGAGGGACCGCATATGTCGAATGGTTGGCTCCCCTTGAGGATTGCAGCTCTGACTTAACCCTCTCTTCAGATTTCCTTTTACAGCAATGTGGAATGCCCCTGGCAAACAGGCCTGGGTTCACCTAATTCTGAGTCTGGCACCATCTGCTGGATAAATTAAATAACATTCATCCTCAGCTGTTTACCTACTGTAGTGCTGTCGTTCACTTAAAGAGAAAAATTTTTAAAGAAAGCACTGGGGTTGCGCCCATTGTCTCTGTGGCCAAAAATAGCTTGAAAGGGTTTCAGCTCCCCCTACGCCCGCTCACTTAGGAAAGGAAGCCGATTCAGCACATACTCTTTTATTCCTCTAAACTTGAAAGCAGCTATTGCAGTAAGCCAGAGGATCCTTAAAGCTACTCTAAATTGCACTAGCTGGGTTTAGAGATTTGGGGATAAGTCCATATTACTCTCTGTGGAAGGTAGACATCTACCAGGAGACATCATTAGCAATTCCACGGCAAAAGGTTTTTTTTCACTTGATTCCATATTTTAGGTATTGATGTGGTCCTCACATGTGCATTATCTGAGCTTGAGCAGCTCTTTGATTCTCAGTGAAATGCAGGTTTTGTCACCAGTCTTGTACCATTCTCTCGTGGATTACAGTAAAAATTCTGTAATCTATCCATGGGTGTATACACAGAGATCTGTTGTTAAAAATGCTGAAATACTGTGGTATAAATACCAACTGAGGGGGATGAATGGGTCAGGCAACACCCATTATAGAAGCATTGAAGTTATAGATTTTGTTTTAATTTTCCTTTTTAAACAGTCCAGTAAAATCATTTTGAATTTCCAAAGCATTATTCCATCTTTAGTTAATCTTCACAGAACTGTAAGAGATAATAGTATGAGCCTTAATCTACAACCAGGGAAACTGAAAATAAATGGAAAGTGACTTGTCTAAAACTTTTCATAAAGTTAGTGGCAGACCTGAGATTAGAAGTGTGGGGTTCTTAGCTTCCAATCCCATGTTCAGCCCTCTAAACTGAATTGCTTTATTTTTTTTTCTAGACTTGTTAGTATATATGCTTTGTATGCCTAGAATGGTTACATTTATACTGAAGATATTTGAACCTGCCATACATCTAAAATGGTGGGACAAACTGCATCAGCTATTTAACTGCTGGCCCACATCTATAGGAGGAACGTGATGCTCGTCCTCTTATTCACAATGTGGCTACTCTCAGACAGTGGTTTTTGAAGAAATTGAAAATACTGGTAGTACGGTGATTGTGGAAGAGCATTTTTCTTTTCTCCTCAAAGCTTTTTAAAACTATGGAATAGTCTGTATACAAATATAAATAAGGCTCCATGGTGGCTATAGAATGGTTCAAAGGGTTGTTTGAACAAATAAAGGTCGACGTCTGTTACTATATCAGCTCAGTAAGTCTGACCATTGAGTAATTCAGAGTGTATTTGATTTTCACCGGCACTGAGCCAGTGCCTGTTTGAAAGACAGTATCCCTTCCTCTCCATCTTTGACCATGACTGTTCTCTGCAACCCATCCGACTGCAACCTCTAATCTGCCTTCTGATACTCCTCATACAATGAAAAATGAATGGAGAGTATCCGCTACTCCTCCGAGTCCCTGTGTCCTGGTTGAGCCCCCAAACTATGGGAAGGCAACCATTTTGCTTGTGGGAATGGCTTCAATCTCTTTGGAAACAGTGAGCGGTGTGGCAGCCAGCTTTATTATAGACAGCCTCATTCCCACATGCAGAGAGGCTGTAGGGAAATGGTGACCATATTGATAGTTTCACCCCCATTGACTGTAACAAGAGATGGTGACCATTTTGAAATTGAATAAGGCAACGTTTGTGTTGGCAGCTCACCTTTCATCATGTTTTTATGAGACAGGTTAAAAAAAATCCCCAGAACACAAATACCCCAAATGCTCTAGACATGAGCGAAAATCGTGAGTTGGCAACACTTATACAAATTCTGAGAGGGGTAATAATGCCTCTGCTCCCTGTTGATCTGATGAGAGCATCAGTTCTAAAGCGCAGTGATGATATTTTGATAATATTAACTATTTCAAGGCTGATTAGTTGCTGGAAAGGGGGAATTTGGTAAGTGAAACTCGAGCTCATGTAGACAAGCAAATGGAGAAGGAAGTGAAAACTCACAAAGGCATAGAGATAGGAGGATGTGGGAGGATGAAACATAAAAAGTAGAAGTTCACTCTGTTACCATCCATCACACATCACACATTTGGGCCCATTGGTATCTTCTTTCTGAGTAACGGATGCAATGACAGAGCCTAGCATAAATAATAGTCACTAAGGGTATGTCTACACTACAAAGTTAATTCGAACTAACAGCCGTTAGTTTGAATTAACTTTAATAGGCGCTACACAGGCAAATCGCTAGTTCGAACTTAATTCGAACTAGCAGAGCGCTTAATTCGAACAAGGTAAACCTCATTCTACGAGGACTAACGCCTAGTTCGAATTAAGTAGTTCGAATTAAGGGCTGTGTAGCCACTTAATTCGAACTAGTGGGAGGCTAGCCCTCCCCAGCTTTCCCTGGTGGCCACTCTGGGCACCACCAGGGAAACTCGTCTGCTCCCCTCCCGGCCCCGGAGCCCTTAAAGGGGCACGGTCTGGCTACGGTGCCCGTGCCAGGTGCAAGCCTGCCAGTACCCAGCCAGCAGACCCTGCACCTGGCACAGCACGAACCAGCCACCTGCTGCCACCCAGCCCTCCGCCTCTTCCCGGGACCAGGCTGGCAGCTCCCGTGCCTCAGGGAGTGGGAAGGCGAGTGGCAGCATCCTGGGAGGCACCCAAGGGGTCTTCTGTGATCATACCCTGTCACAGCCTGCCTCCATACCCCCCATGAATAAGAGGGCCAAGCGGTGGTACTTTGTCCTGCAGGCAGGGCATGAACACCTGTTTTCTCACCGTAGCCAGGTTCGATTGTGGTGCAGGCCACCAACCAGTACAAGCACCAGGGTCAATCCATGCCTAGCCTCAAGAATAGGGAGGCCAAGGGATTGGACCTCTTGGGTCGAAAGACCTATGCTTCTGGGGAGCTCCTACTCAGGATTGCCAACCAACAGGTGCCGTCAGCTCTTGGGCAGTGATGGACAATTTAGGGAGCTACTGCTCCAGGACTCCAGGCAGGAGTACAAGGTCCTGTCGGAAGAGGGCAAGGTCGTGTCCCAAGCAGCACTCCAAGGCTGCCTTGGATGCTGCTGACGCAGCGGCCCATACTATGGCAACCAGCCTTGCCTTGTGAAGGGGCGCCTGGCTTCAAGTGTCTGGCATCCCACCAGAGGTCCAGAACACTATTCAGGACCTGCCATTTGAGGGGGCAGGCCTGTTTTCTGAGCACACTGACACCAGCCTCTACAGACTGAAAGACACTAGGGCAACTCTCAAGTCCCTTTGCATCCACACTCCAACCCCGTAGAGTGGCTCCCTCCCTAGATCCCCCTCCCATCCATTCCAACGGGGGAAAAGTTCAGACTTCTTCAGGCATAGGGGCCACAACAATAACAGAAATGGCAGTTGGCCATCCCGCTCCTTGTCTGATGGGGGAGAGGGTCCCTCAAACAAACCCCAGGGCCCCATGCTGAACCTATAAAGGTGCAAGCAGGGACAGAATACCAGCCACAGGTCAGCAGCCCTTTACCAACCATTTATCCCCTTTCCACCTTGCCTGGTCTCGTATCATGACTGAGTGCTGAGGAAGTTGTGGACTTTCTATCACTGGAGATATTTAAGAGCAGATTAGACAGACATCTATCAGGGATGATCTAGATGGTGCTTGGTCCTGCTGTGAGGGCAGGGGACTGGATCTGATGATCTCTCAAGGTCCCTTCCAGTTCTAGTATTCTGATATTCTATATTTCTGCCGTTCTTCTTTGAGTAGTGTTCCCATGGGTGCTCCACTATTGGTGTCGGGCTTATCCCAGTGCCGCAGATCAGAGATCTTTTAGCAGTCATCTGCCGGACTGCAAATGCGCGTCAGCCATCTTGTGGTTTTTCGCACCGTTTATGGTCGTACGGTCCAGCTCCTGCCAGTTCCTCTTAACCGTCTTCGGGCACAGATGGAGAGAGCTCCCTCTCATGTTAATCCTATCAGGAATCGAGAGACAGAAAAATTGTATATAGTTAGCAGTTATCACCTAGTTTCTTAGTTAGTTAGTTGTTATATACACAGTTCAGCATGTTCGCTTAAAAAACAAACAAACCCCCACCCCAAAAAACAAAGACTTTCTTCACAACGCCATCCCGGGATCACCAGGCTTCAAGAAGTGCGGCACATGCCGCAAGCCGATGCCCATGTCTGACGGGCACGCTTCGTGTATAAGGTGCTTAGGCGAGGTGCTCTTCGATAAAGCACTCCAGTCACAAATGGACTCCCCCGGCCCTTCACAATCACTCCCAACAGCCAAGCGTCGACCTTCTCTGAAGGTGACTCATTCTAAAAGGAGAATCTCTCTCACTCCCTGCCAGCAATTTGCGTGAGCATAGGAGACAAGCCGGGCACTTTGGACACAACTACAGCCTGCCAATCAGACAAACAGAAATAGGTCCACAGTGTGTCAGCACCAAGCCAGGCACAGACAGTACAGGTAGCACCAGCAATGGTCACACAGACCAGACCGGCACCGAGTCTGACACTGGCACCCACACCAGCACCGGACCCTCACACGGCGCTGATGGCACCGAACATACCTGCACCGACTCATGCGGCACCGACTGCCTTGGCACCGACAAACCAGCTGGCACCGGAGCACCGCCCATCCGCGGGATCGGTCGAAAAGGAAAGCCGTTGTTGACTGATCCTGTAAACCTTGTTTCATGAGACATCAGGGATCAGTCGACAATAGCTTTCCTTGTCGACTGATCCCCGTCTTGACTGCCATTTTGTGCCGACAAACGGCTGAGCCGGCACAATGCGGTGGCCATTTTTATTCTAATGAAGCAGGGGATATTTAAATCCCTGCTTCATTGACTATGTCAGTATGTCTAATTTACATGACTCTGTCAGCAGATGCATGTAGTCTAGATGTCCCTCTACATGGAATGGACATGAGCAAACACTAAAAGAAGAAAAAACGGTTACTTCCCTTTCGTAGCTGTTCTTCGTGATGTGTTGCTCACGTCCATTCTAAATCCCACCCTCCTCCCCTGCATCAGAGGATTCCAATAAGAAGGAACTGAGGGGGTGGAGGGCCAGCAAGGGTATATATATGCCACTATAGTGGAGCCACTCCAGGGGGCTCCCCTTCTGGCCCAACAGGTACCGCTAAAGGAAAACTCTCTGACAATCTTTGCACACGCACACCTACGTGGAATGGACATGAGCAACACATCTCGAAGAACAAGAGTTATGACAGGTAAGTAACTGTTTTTTACCCCCATAAAGCCTGTACAGGCAGTTCCTGACTTACGAATGGGTTACGTTCCGAACACCTGGTCGTAACTCAATTTGGTCGTAATTCGGAAATACCCTTAAACACGCTGCCCGCGCTGTTCAAAAAACTTGACGTACATGGTTCTCAACTCGAAAATATTATAATGGGGTTAATGGGAGGATGGTCATAAGTCAGGGAGTGGCTGTATTCTCCCTTTGATATCTGTGCAAACCTTTCTTAATATCATTAGATGAACTGCTGTCTGGTTTGATTTGTATGGGGGAGAGACTATATGCTGAATTTATACAAACTCTGCCATGAACCATAATTAAGCATGGATGTAGGAACTGCAGTATGTTGTATCAAGAACAAACATCTCCCAATAAGTCTAACCTCTTTGTTTAGAGGGAGAGCTTACAGTCTCTCTTCTGGCAGATGCCCTCATTTTTTTGTGTCCGTGGATTAGGTGTACTGTACTTTCAGAGATGTAATGCAGCAATATGAAAAATAGACCAGCTGCTACAGTTGTCGGGTCCTCTGAAGCATGGTTTGTTTGTTTAATATAAAATGAATTACAATGAAAAAAGAGGAAATGGATGCAGGTTGACGTTTTATTTTTAACACAATGTAGGCAAAATTACACCTCTCAGAAAGAAAAACTAGCGTGTACAATCCAGGTCTGGACTTAGGCAATGAGAACACTGTTCACACGCCATTGGAGCAGTGAGTAGTAAGAGTTGCTCTGTCACCTCTCTCAGCTAGGTACAGGCAGTAATATGTCCTCACACCCCAGAAATGACAGCAGGGATCTCCTCTCCTCTTTTAGAGGCAAGATGTGAGGTAGCCTCTGATACTTACTTACTCCCAGCAGGTGGGGTGGATGGGTCTTTGCTGTTGCATTCTTCTTGTCCAACTCACAGGCCTAATCTTTACTATAGAAAAAAAGTGTTTTTAGAATGTTTTATAGCCCTAGTTTAAACAGAGATATTTGTATTTTAATATGTGTTAGCTGGTCAGGGTTAACAGATATTAAACACACAGCTTTCCCCCTTCCTCCATCCCACCCTGTAGAATAGCCATAGCCAGAGAATTCTCTGCTGAGATGGTGGGATGTGGGGCCTTGGAGCAGTGGGTCTGAGAGTTAATACCCCAGTGAGATCTATGGGGCAACCCTCATTTCTCAGAGCTGTTGTTTCAAGCTCTCTGCAGATTTTGGCAGACATGAATGCATTAGTCCCACATCAGTTTCATGCTTTTCTTTGTACCTAGGTGAACAACAAACTTACATTAGATTATCACCTTTTATTTAAAAAAATAGAAAAAAAAAGAGATAATCCCATGACTTCAAGATGTGACTCTATGTCTGGGCCTATATTGTGTATTCCTCAGTAATCTGGCCAGGGAAATACTTTTCCCAGCTTCAGAAAATTATGTGCAAATTCTCTTTTGAAGACTGGTGAATATACAAAAAGATTCATCCTCTTGGTATAATTTTTGAACAGACATTTCAGTTGTCCTACAGTATTTTGTGATTAAATCCTCCCACCCCAACTTGCTAACTGGGGAGTAGTTCAACAATAACATACTTGTAACAGGGACAAAATTCATTACATGCAGAATCTTTTCTGCAGCTGGGTTATCAGGCATCTTTATTGTTAATATTTTCTCCCCTCTATCTTGTTTGATTTGTTTATGCTATAGTCTGAGTCCCCAGGAGTCTGTCCTCTCTCCATGATAACACTTTCCTGCTACATGGGACTAGTTCCATTAGTTCTGGGCAAACAAGTCTCTTAAAAGCCAGTGATTTCCTTTACATCTTGGAGTGTGACAGGATTTTCCCAGCTTTGGTGTACTGCATTGTACTTGGGCCTACGCAAAGCAGATCAACAATTCTAATAATACACAAGTGCACAGAGATGGGCATATTATAAACCATGTATTATTACAGTATCACCCAATCAGGGTCAGGAATTCCTTGTACTGGATGCTATACCAACAGCAAATAAAACCTAGTCCCTTCCCAAGGAGCTTACTTTGAAGGGAGTAGTTATGGAGCAACATAGCAACAAGATCAATAGAGAGTTGAACACCGTGAAGGTGATTGGGAAGGAAGAAGACAAAAGTGATAGTACTGGGACAATAACATTAAAAGGAAAAAAGCCTCTAAACTGCAGTTAAAGTGGACAGAAACTATCAGGCCCACTATGGGGGAAAGGGTGGGGGAGAAGAGGGCAGTTGTCCCTGGGCCCGGGGCTCTGGCTACTGCAGTGGTGGCAGCTGGAGCCCTGGACCTTTTAAATTGCCGCCGGAGTGCTATGCCGCATGCTCAGAGCTGCTCTGAGGACTTTTTTTTTTGGCAGGGAGGCGGGAGGGGAGGAGAGGGAAGATATGCCATGATCTGGGCAGCATTGAGGACTGACTACCTCAACCTCCTCCTGCCTGAGGCCTTGTCACTCCCAACAGCAAAGGGCTGCCCCGCCCCCCCGCACTTTGCCCAGCGGCCCATGGAGACTGTTGCCCCCCCAGGCCCTCTTAATGAATCAAGCCCAGGTCCTTAAAGTTATTTAGATGGCATCTGTGTCTCCTTAGGTTCCTAAGTCTGACATTTAGGCACTACTCGCCTTTTCAAAACTCTTGCCTCACCCTTTAGGCACCTATGTTTCTTGTGGTTGGTATTTGTAGAGTCACCTACGTGTTGATGCCACCCCATAGCTTTTAAGGCCTATCTCAAGCTGTAGCCCTGGAGAGCCTGGAGCAGGATTCTCATGGGAAGTGTAGGAATGCCTGTCTTGCCAGTAGGGCCTGATCCTGACCTGATGCCTGTCAAGCTACAGAAGAAGGGCTGTGTTGCGAGAATCACAGGTCCGATGATGAATACCCAAGGGGGGAAGGACAGAACCAGGTGGACAGTTTGATCAAATAAAAATTATTTATTTATGACAGTGGTGAATTTATAGTATTTATTCTAAGATTTTTAATAGACCGTGTTAATAATGAATGTACAGTATTTATTATATTTATTCTATGGCTTTTAGTAAAACGTGTCAGAGATATAAGGATGGGAATGGCAAGGGGAATAGTCTCTAATCTTAAAATATCCAGCTACAGTAATTAAATAACAGTGATAACTACAAACTCTTATGGACTACCCAAAAACAACTACAACACTAAGCTTATACAACAGGAAAAAATCAAATCATACATACCAACTTACACAGCACACGGAACATTTCACAGATATCGGTTCGGTTGCGAAGGCCTTGGTTACGCCCGAGAGTCGGGGGAGGTGGCTGGTCGGTTGATCAGGCCGGCAGCGCTTTGAAGTATGCGAGAAGGCACACGTACGGTGGTACGTGTGTTGCGAAGACCTCCTAGAGCGAACTGTGCCGTGGGTATTTATCCCCAAATCTGCACATCGCTTTCCTGCGCTTGCATATTACCATATATGGCCCAATGGTCACCAAGTGGGGGGGGTCAGTGTCCCAGGGGTTGGGCCGAAAGTGTGCAGGTTTCATGCGACCAGGTAAGCCCCGCAGTTCTCACGCCAAGGTGACTGGGTGGGAGAGTCAGGCTATTTTCCCCTTTTCACACCTTCCCCTTTTCTAAAGGCAATGGTATGCAGGAAGGGTGCGGCCGGTTTCTCTCAAGGACTCAAGAGCAGCCTGGCCAAACTTTTTTCCTGGGGGGCAGTTTCTTTTCTCTAACAGGCTGGACACCCTGGGTTAGGGACAGCATAACATATGCAAAGAAGCTGGTACTATAGGGAAAATAGGGTTGCTAACTAAGATTGCTACCTCTCTAATGGCACAAAATGGAACACACTTGCCCTTTTCCTTCTGTGAGGCCCTGCCCCCAGTGGCTTCATCTCCCCTCCCCTCATTGTGCTGTCTCCTCCACCTTTTCTCCCCAGACCTGCTAATCTTTCCTATGGGGGCTCCAGCCTATAGCAGCCACAGAGTTGGTGCCTAGGCTGGGGTGAGAGATACAGGCTCTGGGAGGGAGTTTGGGGCAGAAGGAGACTCTGGGCAGGGGCACAGAGTTGAAGTGTGGAAGCTATGGTGTTCCCTTGGTGCTTACTGTGGCTTCCAGGAAGCAACTGCCAGCTCCCTGCAGCCCCTAGGTGCAAGGAGGCTCTGTCCCCATGCCTATGTCCTGGAGTCTCCAGGAATTAAAGATTAAGCTTTAATCACTTAAAATGTGGTGACATTTCCAGGAATGTATCAGTGAGCATATGAGGCAAAGCATGTGTGAGAAGGAGACAAAGAATGTGTTTTTGGCTGTTAGACCCTGAGCTACTGAAGCAGGTGATCTGGTTTAGATGCTTAACTCTAGGAAAGGGTTTCTAGTTGAAGCTTCCAAGCAGAGGGAGTTGCATCTCTTACTCATCAGTCAGGTGCACTGGCAGCTTGCTGGCTTTTGAGGAGCCCTCTCTTAGGCACCGAACAAGTTGCCAGCTTTCCCAACCGGAAAGATTGGATGCTATTGCCATGAATGCTGTCTGGTTAGGAATGTTGGAAACCCTAATAACTTGTCTCCTGCATTGTATATGGAGCAGAGGCGCCTAGCTTGGGGATGAGGCTTCTACTAGGCAGCAGACTGCGTCAGAGGTAGGTGTTGTAATGCTGAGTAGAGCCATGCCTAAGTACTTTGAGGTTCTGGACCTAATACTGCTATGAGCTCCATGCTGGCAGACTCCAACATTGACATCAGTGGGACTACACTCAGAGGCAGCATTTCACTCAGCTGTATGGAGCTCACTGGAGGTTTGGGTTTTAAATTATTAATGATTTCCAGTTTAAACCCAAATTTAAGTTTGTGCCCCATCAACTTGTGTGCAGCTGCTATCCAGCTATTTGGGTTTTACATTTCCAGTTTGATTAATCAAACTGTTGTCTTAAACAATAACTTTACATTATCCTCGAAATCTCAAATACAATTTTGTTTAGTTAAGGACCAAATTTTTGCTAATCTGTTGGATGGTTGCGTGACGTAAGGTTTTATTGGGTTTACATCTGAAATGGTGACTCAGGAAACTGAAGTAATAGGGAATGAATTCATTATTTTAAGTTTCTCTTGTATCCCTTGTTTTGAAATTTTACCTCACACTGGGGGTTTGAGAGGAAGACAGGTACCATACAACAAAGCCCTTAAAGTGAAGCAGGATTATTCTGAATAGTGTTTTGTTTTATTCTAGTACTAATGTTGTGAACGATGCCTAATGGCTCTTGGCCATTTGTTTGTAAAAGATGGCACTGAGCCAACTTTCTTGAGAAATCAAGTGCTGCAGTAGACACATGACATTTCCCTTCTGGAGGTAGGATTTAATGTAACGATGAACAGCATTAACACATTCATGTAAGAGGATTTTAGCTGTCAGTACAGCTTTTAGATTAAATTGCTGCTTAGCAAATATATCCTCAGCCCTCAACTTTAAGTTTTTAATAGCCTTATTTCTCTCAAGTGCCCTTCATCAAGTAATAATGGTATCCCTAGCTTGCTTGGAGAAATTGACAACTGCGAGTTTCATTGTGTTATGCGCCTAGTGCATACAGGTAAGTACAGTACCTTGAAAGCAGAGATGTGAATATTTGCAGAGTTGACTCAGCCTTCTGAGGCATATAGGAAAATGTGTAGTTATACAATCAAAATCTTTTGAGTAACCCTGTCCTTTGCAGAATGGAATTAGAACCTCTCAACTGTGTTATATGATGGGCTCTATACCGCTAACAGTTAATGAAAATCACATCTCTCCGGCTACGTCTAGGAAAAAGTTTTTCCGTTAAAAGCATTTGTAGAAAAGAGCGTCTAGATTGGCATGGTCGCTTTTGCGCAAAAGCACTTTTTGTGGAAAAGTTTCCGTGCCAATCTAGATGCGGTTTTGCGCAAGAAAGCCCCGATCGCCATTTTCGCCATCGGGGCTTTTTTGCGCAAAACGGTTATCAGCTGGTTAAAAGCATTTGCACAAGAGGGCTTTTTCCTGAATGGGAGAGTCATTGTATTTGCTGAAGAACACTGACAATCTTACATTAGATTGTCAGTGTTCTTGTGCAAATTCAAAGCGGCCAGTGTAGACAGCAACCTCCCAGTTTAAGATACATAAATGTGTGTTTCAGAATCAAAATGAATGACACAAAAATTATTCATGCAGGAATATTAAAAAGTTGCATGTTTTGTTCTTTTATGCTGCAAGTAACTTTGCTATAACACCAATTTTATTATTTCTCCTGTAACTAAAAATGGGGGGGGGGGGACAACTTGTGGGGAAGGTAGGGAAATTTAGGACTAAATCTCTGAAAATGAAGTTCACAGAGCTGATAAGATTTCCCTTTAGCACAACTGGTAGGGGTCTTTTTGAAGCAGGAGGTTCTGTTCCTCTGAAAGGTACTGGGGCTGAAGTGTTGTACCACAATAACACCCATCAAGTCCAAGCTGGCCTGAGATTTTTTATGATGCTCCTTCAACAAACATAATTTTCAGAATATATCAGGATTAGCTGTAATGCTTGGTAGGGATGTTAAATTTCAATTAATTAATTAATCAAATAGTCAGTGGGATTTCCATTGACTATTCGATTAGTTAAGGACTACTGCATTCCGCCTTTAAAATGTACAAGAGCCCCAGCAGACATTCTTGTACATTTCAAATATTTAAATGCTGTGTGAAGCCTGGACTCCCCCAGGCTCCATGCAGTGCTTCTGCTTTGAAATATACAAGAGTCCCAATGGTGACTCTTGTACATTTCAAAATTGGCTGCTGCTGCATCTCTGCCCCCTCCCACAGAGCTGCAGCGAACTGGCTCCCCCTGCACTCCACCTTCTTACCCCCCTTGCTCTCTCTTTGTGATAGAGGCAACGGGGCGGGGGAGGGGGGAAACGGGGATGGGATGGGACTGACTAGTCAACTAGCATGTCCACTCTTCGATAAGCTTTTGTTTATCTGATAGTTGACTAGTCGCTTACATCCCTAGTGCTTGCATGTAGAGATGAGGATCAAGGCACAAACTCAGAGGAAGAATTGGTCCCTGCCTGACAGGCAGGAGTTTTGGAAGGGCAACTGTTAGTCTGTTGCAGCAAAAACCAAAAACAACAAAAAACAGTGCTATAGCACCTTAAAGACTAACACATTTATTTGGGCACAAGCTTTTGTTGGGCTGGAACTCATTTGACAAAGTAGGGTCCTGCTCATGGAAGCTTATGCCCAAATAAACTTGTCAGGGTTCAGTTGCCACAGCACTCCTTTTTGTTTTTCCCGGTACAAACGAATCCCACCAAAGCCAGCTCATCACTCCCATTTTGCTAATGTGGAAAGAGAGTTGGCTATGGCTGTAGAAGGAGCTAGTGCTAGGCTATGGCTGTAGAAGGAGCGAGTGCTAGAGCTGGGAGCTTTGCCCCAGGGGAGTCTGTGCCACGCCCTCTCCTGGTAGACGAGGAAAGGACTGTTGAAAAGCTGCAGGCTGGGCATGGGGCCTAGCCCTGAAAGCTGCCAACATCACTGGGGGGGGGGGGCTAGCAGCGCACACGTGCTGGGATAAGCCCCCTCCACCCATTATGAGCCTGTTGCCGTTGCCATGTGAGGCGGCTTTTCTGGTTAGACACCCTCTGCCTGAGAGACGCCGTGGCTCTTGCTTAATCTCCCCCGCCCGGCTGTTTACATGCTGGGCATCCCTTCACCCCTCGCCTCCCTGCATCGAAGTGGCGGTGGGCAGGGCGGTTGTGTCCCGCGGGCGGGCTCCCTGTGCCATTTCCTCGTGCCCGTTCAGGCGATCTGCGCGGACGCCTCCGGGTTGTGTCTGTGAGGCAGCGGCGGGGTCCTTCGCCTTCCACCTCCCGCAGTCCCGCCCCGCCCCGCGGTATAAAAGGCGTCGCCGCAGTCGGGCCCTAGCTGCTGTCGCTGGGGGGTCGGTCCGCGCCGAGGGACGCAGAGCCGGGCGCTGTGCCGCGGTGAGGGCCAGGGCTGAGGGCTCTTCCCCGAGCGGGGGCGCGGCGGGGCTGGCGGTCCCGGGAGCGGGGCTGGGGGGCCAGTGGCGGTGAAGGCCGCAGCGTCCGCCCTGGGGAAGCTAGGCCCGGCCCCGCGCGGAGGGAAGCGGGGAGGTGACAGCAGGTGGTTGCTAGGCGCTGCGGCCTGGGGATCCTCCCCTTACCTCAAGGCGGGCGGGTGGGGGAGCGCCTTACGGGCGGGGTCTCCGTACCGCTTGCGGGGCGGCGGCCCGCGGGTTTCCCCGGACGCAGGGCCGGCCTGGGCTGGGTGCAGTGCCTCGAGGGGGTGCTGCCCCGGTGGAAGGACCCCTCTGAGACCCTCGCAGGCGGACAAGCCCCGCTCTGCTCTCGGCTGCGTTGTGCGTTGCCCTGGGTCCCACCGGGCACTTCTTTAAGGTGGGTGGCGGCCTGTCAGACCCTGCGCCTGACCCCCTCCAAACAAGGGGCTGACACGCGACGTTTCACAATGGAGACTAACGCAGCTGCCAAAGTGGGCTCCAGCCCACGGAAGCTGGTGTCCAAATAAACGTGTTAGTGTTCAGGGTGCCACAGGGCCTCCTCGTTCTTCTTAATGGCGATCCCAGGGGTTCTGAGAAATGCAGAAGAGCCCCGGCTCTCTCCGCTTTGCAGGGCACAGAGTTGGCTAAAGATACCATAAGTGGTTGAGCTGAGCAGCGAGGGCCAATAAAAATGTGAGCGCAGTGCTGTAATTGAAGTACATCCCTTAATAAATAATAATAATAATAGTATAATGACTCTTTACCAGATTCAGCACTGTCACATTTGGGCTCTGCACCATTCTGCTTAGTCACTGTGTTGGCACCGGTTATCTGAGGCGAACTTGTTTTTTTTTTTTTCTAAGTTCTACACTGCAAGTACATCTATCTTTTTTTACTAACGAAGTACACTGATCTCCATTATTGTTTAAGTCTCCTCTCCATAATATGTGCTTTTTTTTTTTAAAGTAAGACTTCTGACAATAAAGTCCTGTTTTTGAAATTGATACAATCATGTATTTGAAAGATGGACTGAAATTAATGTGAAACTGACCTTAATGCAAATAGCTGTGCATAAAGTGAATAAGCTAGAATCTATGCATCTATCCTATCATGCAGCATCATGATTTTAAGCTTCTACAACCTGTGTATCTAGACCATTAATTTTTATTTCATTTGTTGCACCTTAAAATGACTAAATTTTGGCTGACTAGATCCAAATAAGTATCATGTCAAGATGCCAGGATTAATTTTAAACAGTTGATTGTGTGATAATGTCTTGTGATGCTTAAAGTTGTGTAGCTAAATAGATCATACAAATAACTACTCAGTGTCATTGTAGTTGTGCATGTAGACTGAATAGACAAGAAAACTTGATACTGTCACCTTAACAAGCATAAACCTGATAATGTTCCTTTCCAGAAAACATTCTCATGTAGGGAAAAAGTGTAAATCTCAAATATGAAGCTAAAATCTAAAGAAAGTCTTGCATTTCCAGATTGCAATAAACAGTAACTTCTGTATGACACAATACAGTTAAAATTCTTAGCGGTAGCTGTGTTAGTCTGTAACTTTAAAAACAAGTAGTCCTATGGCACCTTAGACCTGGCTGTCCAACATGCTTGTTGCTAGCTATATGTGGCTATTTGGTTGGTTGAGTGTGGCTTGTGGCTATTTGGTTGGTTGAGTGTGGCTTGTTTGCTATAGCAAATAGCCACTATAGTGCCTACTGCTTCAGAACTGTTTGGATGCCACGGCCTTATATAAGCTCATGAGCTTTCATGGTCTTTCATCAGATGAATAGTAGTTAAAATACTTAGATAGTAAAAATTGTCCCTACAGTGAATATTTCAGTATAGTTAGATTGAAAATCGGATATTTAAATTACTGCTGATTCAGTCTGCTTATGCAACAAGCAGTGCTGTGATGTAAATCCAAATTATAACACTTAGTAGAAATATGCCATATTGAGGCTAAACAATGTGCAACCGGTAACATAATTTCAAGGAAACTAATAAAATGCATTGCATGGTGTCAAGTATCAGAGGGGTAGCCGTGTTAGTCTGAATCTGCAAAAGCGATGAGGAGTCCTGTGGCACCTTATAGACTAACTGAAGTGTAGGAGCATAAGCTTTCGTGGGCAAAGACCCACTTCGTCAGATGCATGTAGTGGCCACTACATGCATCTGACGAAGTGGGTCTTGGCCCACGAAAGCTTATGCTCCTACACTTCAGTTAGTCTATAAGGTGCCACAGGACTCCTCATCGCTTTAATAAAATGCAGAAAACCTGAATAGTTGAATGTAGGCTTTTCCTATCTCATCATTGCTTTTTTTTGGGTTCAGTAAAAGGGATTGCAGAGGTGACTGTTTTTAGATGAAGTAATTTTTATCTAGCAAGTAAGAGCCTTATTTGTATTGAAGCAGTTTTAACTTCTCATTATAAGACTGGTCTGCTTAATGCTACTGAGTAATGTAACTTTAATCAATATTCAGCACTCTAAAAAGAGAAACCATAGTTGTAACGTTGCAGCAACAAATTTCATATCCTACTTAAGTGAGAAATGCAGTGCTTGTTTGTCTGAGCCCATCCAAAAAAATCCCTACCACTTAAATTTTCACGTAGGATTGATTGTAACTCTGCCAAACATGAACTGATGAGATTGCACTCATCCTCTCAGATGAGGTTCTGTATTCAGCTTGCATTCTGCTTAATAACCTGCACTGGCTGAGCTCCATTGGCCTGGGTTTGTTGCAGTAGTCCGGATCAGCAGTATTGACATGCTAGAGTCTGCATTATGAAACAGATAAAACAATATAGCTGAAAGGGATGCAGCCAGTCAGCTGCTTTAATTGCAGTAGATCTTGGGTTTGTGAAGTATTAAGTCCCTCAAGGAAGTGTTATGCACAAATGTTAAGCTAGCATCAATTGGATAAATCAGTGAGAAGGGCTCTTCTTGTATCTTTTTTCCCCAGAAGCTTTTTTTCCAACTGGTTCTGAACTGGATTGTCTGGCTGTATCTAATGGTCCATGGATTAGCTCTCCTTTTCTCCACTAAAGGAACTCTAAACTAGGGATGTAAGTGACTAGCTGACTTCGGGTACTCAAGTCACTACTTGACTAGTCACTCTTTTCTCCCACCTCCCTAGGTGCCTTTGTATCAGCACCATATCTGTGTGTGTGGGGGTGGGGGGGGGAGGGGAGGCAGAGGTGCAGCAGAACTAGCTGTGACTCTGCTTTTTAAATGTTTAAAAAAAAAAAAATTCCGGCGGCTCTTACTACAAAGCTACTGTGGGGTTAGCTCCTGGAGATGGTGCAAGATGGGACTGCTTAGTCCCAGCTCATGCCGCCCTAGTGGGCTACCCCCACTGTGGCTCCCCTTTATTGACTAATTTAGAAGTTGATGGACATTTCACCGACTTCTCGATTAGTTGATGATCTGCGATTAACATCCCTATTCTAAACTATAATATCCTTCCGCAAAGTAAAATAAATAAGTAATAAATGACCAAAAAAGGCCTTGAGACATCACACATGAAAACTAATGACTTTACACAGGTTTTTCTCCAGATGTAACTTTTTTCCAAGACCTTTCCTGTTAAACTAAATCACTTTTACAGTTAGTAAATATAGAGCCAGTTAATCTAGACTAATTCTTTAACACTTCAGTAGAGAGGCAAGGTGGGAAATTTATGAACACAGTTTACATATTGTAATAAATTCAAGCTATTTTCTAAAATTTGAAGTGGCTTTATTTCAAAAGCACTCTTGAAGGCCTTGTATGGATGTGTGTGTGTATGCATATGTAAATATAGATGATAAAGCTGCCTCGCTACCTTAAAATATAATCTAATCATCTGCATAGCATTATAACCTCACTCATAACTTGCACAGTATTAGAGGTGTAGGAAGGTATTAGGAAGATAGGTTTTGTGAGTCTTGATAATCAGACTCTTAACAAAACATTTCAAATAAATTCTCACATGTGCTGCAAGAATTTGTCTTATTGTTTCTGAACTTGTTAAAGCACTTGCTGATTATGCTCTAAAAATCCATTTTTTTCTTCTAGCACTACTAAATGTGGTAGCAGGTGCAAAAAACATGATCAGTCTGTTTGGAAAGTTCTCCAGTATAGGGATGTTAAGTAGCGATTCATTTGCTACTCGAGTAGTTAATGGAATTTCCCTTGGCTAGTCAATAAGCACCTCCCTGTTCTGCTTTTGAAATGTACAAGAGCCCTGGTGGGAGCTCTTGGCATTTCAAAGTTGGACAGCCGCATGGAGCCCAGGGCCAGTGGGAAGTCCGGCTGGCTCTGGGCTCCTGGTGGGCACTTCTGCTTTGAAATACACAAGAGCCTCTGCTGGGGACTCCTGTACTTTTCAAAGTGGCAGTGCTGCAGAGCCCAGGGTAAGCAGGGGAGTCCCCAGCTGATCCTGGGCTCCACCTTGGCATTTCAAAGCAGCAGGAGTGCTGCTTTGAAATGCTGCGAGGAGCCTGATGCCGGGTTCCCCACAGCATTCAGTTGCAGTGCTGCACAGAGCAGCTGACCCTGGGGTTCTGTGTGGTGCTGCTGCCTTTAATTATCTCTCCCCCCCCCCCCCCTCCCCCGTTGCCTCTGAAAGACAGCAAGGGGCGGGGAGAGTGACTAGTTGACTATTTGATAAGCATTTGCTTATCGCATAGTTGACTGGTCCTTTACATCCCTACTTCAATATGAATAATACATCAAACTTGTTTTATTTGAGAGAGACTTGTCCAGGAAACCAGAATTTTGAAAATGCTGTTAGATCAGACTTCACATTTTCCACTCATACTCTTGCTGCTTTATTCTAGAAGTAGTAAATTAAGACTCTTATCCAAGCAGACACTTTGTAAAGATATGTCTGTGGGAACAATATTTGCTCTTTCATATATACTGTTGTGTGTCCCATCTTGATGTCATTTGTCTTGAAGAGGCAATATGAATGGTAAAGATGGCTTTTTATAACATTGTATTACACTAACTTTCTGCAAACTATTGTATGAAAATGACTGACTTTTTTCATGTTATAGATGCCGTCAATTAAACTGCAGAGTTCTGATGGAGAAATTTTTGAAGTTGATGTTGAAATTGCAAAGCAATCCGTAACTATCAAGACTATGTTGGAAGGTAAGAGAACAGGTTTGAGAGAAAAGCTTATCACAAACTAGTGTCCCATTGTTCAGATGAGACGTTTTAAAAGCTGAGGTGCTTTATCAAAACTCGAATTTGGTGTTTCTTTGTAGCCCTGTCCTAGGTACATATCTAGTAGGAAGAGAAGGGATTAGAACAACCACAAATCAAAACTCATCTCAGTCTTACAACTACAGAATAACAACCCACAAAAACTTAGAAACTTTTTTTAATGTGCAACCTATTTGGATATTTAGGCCTCCATTACAGATACTGGTTTTGTAGTGGTAGGTAAGTAACGCAAACTGATCCTAGGCATGTGATCATGCTGAATAGCTGATCTGAACAAAACACTTCTATTATGGGTTGAATTTACTGGCTTTGAGTTATGTCTGCTAAGATACAACACATATAACTTAAACTAGGGATGTGAACGACTAGTTGACTATCCAATAAGCAAATGCTTATCGGATAGTCAACACACTAGGCGACTAGTTGCTGCCTCTGATGAGGGGTGGGGGTGGAGGAGAGGAGAGGAAGCAAGGGGGCGGTGGGGAGAGAGGAGGGTATTCTTCAAAGTGGCAGTGTTGTGTGGAGCTGGGTTTTGACACTTTGAAATGCCATGTGCAGCCCAGGGCCAGCTGGGAGTTCCATCGACTATTGGATTAGCCAGTTAATCTAAATGTAACATCCCTAATTTAAAGATGGGAAAAACTAAGAGATGAAAGTAAAAAAAAAACAAACACAAAACATTGATAAGGATAGATATATTAGACTGGCCCTATTGTCTGAATATTTAACTGTTAACAGTTGTTACTTCTTAAAAACTGAAACAACCCAGAACGTCTCAAGGTCTCATTTACATTAACCTCCCATGGCTTGCAGTTTAGAACCAAGGACAGACTGTCAGTTCAAGTCTATTAGCAAAACGTCTGTGGACTAGTTTTCACATTAATTGGGAGATGCCTTTCTTTTGTTTGACTATTTATTGTAGAACTAGTAGCATCAGCATAGCCTCTGGAAAAAGCACTTGTCTGTGGTATGAACTTTTCTCTTAAACCTTCTCTATTGCTCTTGGGGGAGTTTTGCACCACTATGTACACATAGAATTCATATTCCCCTCCGATTCCTTTGTTTCTCAGTCAAAGCCATTTTTCTGTAGAAAAGCAAAGCAAAGAAAAGCTGCAGAGGTGCCAGAGTCTGTCCGTCCTCCCCCTGTTCTGCCGGGTCACTTCATAGGCACTTTCTCTGAAGTAGCACAGGTTGTACCTCCCTTACCTGGGATGCCCTAGTCTGGCAACATCTGTGGTCCGGTATGGACCATGGATGTTTATGGACCACAGAGCCCAGGAAGGAGGAGGTCTGGTGGTGGGGAAGGAGTGCTGTAAGGGGCACTGGCAACTCAGCTGAGAGGGGGGTGTGGGTGGGTGGGTGTGTGTGGACAGACAGACATGGCGGGAGCTCTGGCCCCAGCGATGGCCGGTAGAAGAGTTCCGGCTGTAGAGCCAGGCAGTGGGGAAGAGCCCGGGGGCCGAGGCCGCAGCAGGGGCAGGATGGAGCCCTACCCCAGCGGCAGCATGGCCATGAGGGGAGGGACCTTCTCTGGGAAGGGAAATCCCCTCATTCGGGACTAGTCAGGTCATGAGGGCGCTGGACCAGTGAGGACCAACCTGTAGTGCCAGTTTCAGTTTGTTTTCATGCCATCTTATCTTTTTCCTAATGTCAGAAAATATTTGTTTCTAAATGCAGCTATTTCCACATATTTGTCAATGTGAGAGTCATATTAAATACAGTCAAAAGTAAGAAATATAAACTCTTTATAGGCAACTGTTTTCATAGTTGAGCTGTTTTGGTCAGGGATAGTCTTGGCAAACTTACGTTCTTCAGCCTCATGCTGACTGTTTAGAATTCCTTTTAAGTTGCTAATTTGGACTTCTGCACAACTAATTTGTGGATATGCCTTGAAAAAGCCTCTTACTAAAATAAGTACAGCTTGGGGAATCATTTACTTGAGCAGTGATTACAGTATTGAGTGAATTAATTTTGATTTTACATTTATTCTTGGGCATGAGGTCTCTACTTCTGGTTCAAATGCCTGGGTTTATGAACACAGGCTGCTACTTGAACATTGAGGATCAGACAGTATTACTGTGGGGGTGTAGCATAAATGAGAGACGGGGCCCCGCTCTGACTTCTCTGTGCCCTCAGTGTTAGTGGGGAGATAGGATACATATTTAAAACTTAAGATGCTGCTTTCTCTAATGTACATACTAAACCTTAGATTATGCAAACCATTTTTGTTTCAGTTGAATTTTTCACGTTAATGTTGGCTTTTATTTTGGCAGCTTGTTTCATAGATTGCTTTCCTGCTTTCGTTCTTGAGGCCTGACACCTGACTTCCCTTTTTATGAGGTAGTTGGGGAGAGAACAGTAATACCTTTTGAGCAGCTGGCTGAGGCAGTCACTTGGACGTGCCATCCAGATATTGTCTGCAGCCAGTAGGAATGTAAGGAAAGTTGGCATTCCCATAAAGAGTGGAAAGAACAGAATCAAAAGTTACAAATGTATTGATGTTATACTGACCCTTAACCATTTTAAAGGGTTTTTGTATTCCCTGAATATTTTAGTCTTGTGTAATATTTTAGTCTTGTGTAGTTCAATGCTTTCCTGGAAAGGAGCTTTATAAAAATGCAAACCATCTATTTTCATTTGCATGCAACTTAGTTCACTTTTAATGTGTTAAACCATAAGCAAATACTGCAAAAATGGACAGGTCAGGTGGCTTTGTCAGGACTCAGTACCAAATACAGTGGATAGGTGTCTCCTTTGTAGGTTGTAGCATTGTATGAGACTTCAAAAAAATCTCCAAGCATGAGAATTAAAGCAAAGACAATGTCACATGTTTGTGAAAGGATTTAAATTATTGAGGATAATGCTTAGCTCTGATCTCCCAGTGATGCAATTTGTAAATAAAAACATCTGTGGGGGGCCACCAGATGGTCTGGATGTACAGCAAACTCTGCCTAATCCTTCTCAATAGGGACTGTGTTCTTACCCCAAAAATCACAACTATTAGTGTCTTCTCTTCTGAAAATGACCCAGGTCTAGCTGAACAGATTGGATATGCTAAAGGAGAAATAGTTTTTAGCCATGAGACACAAAGTTAAAATACTCTAGACATTTACAGTTGTATCTTTTTACTCTTTATGTCCTTCATTCCTACCTTGTAACACCACCAAAGTCCCCTTAGTATGATGCTGCATGTCATGATCAGTACACAAAATTTGGAAAGCATGAGATGGAAGTTATAAAAGCTCTCTCAGCAGATGGCACAGAATGCAATTCCTTAGTGTGCCCATCCATAGAAATCAAATGCAGAGGATATGTGGGATCTGGGACAGAGGTTGGGTGCAGAAGGGAGCTTAGGGTAGGGAATCAGGATGGAGAGGTTGTGGGATCTGAGTTTGGATGAATGAAGGGGTTGTGATATGGGGCAGGAATTAGGTTGTGGGTTCCAAAAGGGGGTATAGGCGCAGGATAAAATTCTGACCTGGGGAAGGGTGCAGATGGTTTGGGGTGTGACCCAGGGCAGGGAATTGGGTGCAGCAGGGGATGCAAGGTCCAGGATAGGGTATGAGAGCAGGAGAGGATTCCTACCTGGGGGAGGAACCAAATCCCCAGCATCTCTATGGCTATAGTATTAACTGCTCCTGCAGAAAGAACTAAATATGGCTTGTAGTTCATCCAGTAACTCTTTTAGATTATACTTAATAGTAGATACAAATGGTATTTCTTTTTGGAACACTTACAACAAAAATGGGATCTGAATACTGGTGGTGGCTAAAGAGACCTCCTCCTAATTATCCAACACTAGTAATAGTAGGATTATGGTGAAATAGGGAGGAACAGAACAATTTAATGGCAATTTAATACAGTCTTGTGAATAAGCAAATATAAATGCATTGGCGCATATATAGATTTAATAGTTACTTGGATATGATGAGCATTTTGTTACATAGCATGTCAAAGTAACGCAGCTGTAAGATTGAGGCCGTGTCTAAGAATGCTTAACTTCTTTCTTTAGCAGTAGGAGAACCTTAATTTGAATACAAATTGAGTGGATTTGCAACATTCAGCATCAGAACTGTATATTGTACTTGGGTTTATCAATCCACTGAATTTCAGAAAAAATGACATGAATGGCAAGTTAAAACATCTATCTTCTTTCCATTCTTAGATCTGGGAATGGATGATGAAGGAGATGATGACCCAGTCCCTCTTCCAAATGTTAATGCAGCTATATTAAAAAAGGTAAGATGCAACCCAGGTGCAGTTATTGGTAGCTTTGAACTACAAAAATGTATAGACTGAGCCATTGTCTAATGAGAACTGGAAATACTCCATTTAAACACAAACTTTCTTGTGTGCTAGTTAACATGTTCTAAAAATGTAACTGTATAGTGATCAAAAGTAGGATTTGTTGAACTGCAGTTCTAATTTCCCGAGGCTTTCCTGTAAATCATAGAGATAAAACACATCTTTTCATATTAGTGCTTAGAGGGCCAGTAGCAGTGGTAATGTATAGCATGCCTGGCTGCTAAGTGCTGTGCACCAAACTCACCATCTATGCCCTCATTATTCTTGTCCTGGGGTTCTACAATTGTAGACTTCTTGTGACATTATCTGAGGACTCACTTGAGTACATCAAATTGAAATGAAAGATCTGGAGGCTTATGTTCAGCTATTAAAAGCCAGTGTATTTAATGGTCTGGAATCTATTGTTACTAGGTCAAATGGAAGAAGGAACAAATTTGCATGCCCCATCTCTTCAAGGGCCCTGTCTGCATTGTGTTGGAAAAGTTTGACTCAATTTAAATGTTTTTGAAATGAATTGATAGTTCTGTAATAAACTTTACCCAACCTGAGGCTACCGCAGTGTGTTTGTTTTTATATTTATTTATTTATATTTATTTATTTATTTATTTCTAGCCAGAGTGCAACAGGAGACTGAGTTACGCAACCCTCTATTTATATATTGCTTAGTAATGCTACACTAGTCAAAATTCAGACTAAATACAAAAAACTTAATCATATTTGTAACTGTTTTTTCTCCCTGATATGCTGCACAAAGTTATGCTTTACCACTTAATTCCTGACACTGCTGTCTGTCTGGCAATAGGTGGCAAAAATAGAACTGACACAGCACACTGTACCCAAGTTCCGGGAGAAACTGTTCCTATAATCTGAAGTCTAAACAACTGATGAGAAAATTTAAGAAATTTTATATTGATTTGTCATGTCTTAATATTAGGTGATTCAGTGGTGCACCCACCATAAGGATGATCCACCGCCCCCTGAAGACGATGAAAACAAGGAAAAACGAACAGATGACATCCCTGTGTGGGATCAAGAATTCCTGAAAGTAGACCAAGGAACACTCTTTGAACTAATCCTGGTAGGGAGTCCATGTTCTGTTAGATGCTCTCTTTAGCACACTGCCACATTGTCTAGACTGCTGAACTTTATCTTGGTGGTGTAGATCAAAAAGGTGCTATTTGTTTGACTTCCTCACTTTATAGTAAAATGATTCAAGATAATGCGTGTTGTGGAGACCCTTCACATACTTACCTAATACTTACGCTGCTCAATCTACACTTGAGGACCAAAGTACAAATTTGATGTTTACTGAACTGTAGTGCAAAGCTAATCGGGCCTTCCACCTACTTGACACATTTATTGTAGATGTGATACCTTCCTTCATTTGAAATAGGGTTGTGTGCTAGCTGCAGTTCAGAAGGGTGAATCCTTTTCTATCTTCAGCTCATTCTTGATGTTTTAAGGCCCAGTTCCCTTACCCTAATGGCATGTAAGTTGGTGCTCACTTGTATGCAGGCAGTGTGTTGTATTTCTTGGATAGCCAACTGGCTGCACGCAACTTTATTGTTCATGGGCTTCTGTAAGCTTTTTCTAACAGGAATGTCTCAAATTTTCAAATTTTCAGTTTGCTTAGAATTATTCTAAACTTTTCCATTAGGACTGTGCTAACTGATGTATTCAAATGCTTGCTCTTAATGAGCTACCTAAACACATTACTCGATCATAAAGTGAAGGTAGCCTATATTTGGTTTAAGTTGTACATCCATAGAGGCAGGGCATTGACTCTAAATCTGGCTAATCTTTTTTTGCAGGCTGCAAATTACTTAGACATTAAAGGTTTGCTCGATGTCACATGCAAGACTGTTGCAAATATGATTAAGGGGAAAACTCCAGAAGAAATTCGCAAGACCTTCAATATCAAGAATGACTTCACTGAAGAGGAAGAAGCACAGGTACTTCATAGTCTGGATCTGGATTGTTTAATATGCTGAAGCAGCCACATTAGTGTTATAGCTAATGTGTTTCAGCATGCAGTGTTCCAAGAGATTTTCAGTCTAAATGTTATAAAGTGTAAAACAACAATTGGTGCCTCAGCTAATTTACCACTTAGGGCCATGGTCACCAACCCGTCGATCGCGATTGACTGGCCGATCGCGAGGCCTCGACCAGTTGATCGCGAGGTGTTCGGGCAACTCCACCCCCCCATTTTTCCCCCCACCCCCAAGAAGCCCCACTACCTACCTCTAGTGTAGTGCCAGCTTCCCGCGGGGTGGATGGAAGTCCTGTCTGAAGCCCGTGTCCCTGTTGGGGGTTCCGGAAGTGCGTAGGCTGCTCCCCTCCCACAGCTCTGTTGCGTGCTGAGGGAGGGGGCGTCGGCCCTGGAGGAGGAGGTAGCCCCACTACCAGAGTCCCTGTAAGCCTGTGTTAGCTGACTTGGGCCAGCAATCTTATCCCTGTCTAAACATAGACTTACAGGTTAATGTTCTGTGTTCACTATTTCACAATGAATTAATACCACCATGTCAGACTTATTAAACATTTTTGGCTAAGATGGTATTTGTGCTTAATGTAGAATGACCAATATCACTTAGGAGTGAGGGGGTAAAAAAATAATTCCCTTCCCTAACCCTCCTGATGTAAAGTAGCTGTGATGACCTAATCCATGATATTAGCTGCAGCTAGGTCAGGGAAAGAATGTTTCCTTCATGATTATGGAGTTGGTAGGGTGATTGGAACCAACCCTTCCGATCACTGTAGTGAGTCTGCATTGTGGCAGTGGCACAGCTATGGTGCTGTAGTCTCCATACAGTGGACAAACCCTAAGTAAATCAATAATAGGACAATATTTCTCTTTCTGTAGGGCTGCCATAAATAGCCTTTTATTGCTGAGGCTTTGGAGAGGGCAACAAAGCTGTAAGTGCATTGAGGCATCCAGCTACAAAGATTAAAGTTGCGCAGAATTTCCCTCAAAGGCTTTTCAAAGAGTAAACATTAAAACAAATTGTGCATTATGGTGTATCTTAAATGATTAACCAGTTTAAGCAGAGTACAGGCAGTCCCCGACTTACGCGGATCTGACTTATGTCGGATCCGCAGTTATGAACGGGGCTTTTCTCGCCCCGGAGGACACGGACTGCGGGAGCTCATGGTCCCGCCGCCCGTGTACTCCGGGACGAGAAAAGCTGCTTCGCGTCTCCCCGGTCTGCAGACCAGGAAGACGCGGAGCAAAGCCGCGGAGCGGCTCGGGAGGCGCGCCTGGGCTGCCCGGCTGCCCGAGCCCCTCCGCGGCTTTGCTCCTCGTCTTCCTGGAGACCCCCCCCAGCAGACCAGGGAGACAAGGAGCAAAGCTGGGGAGGATGGGGGCGGGACCGTGGCGCATCTCCGCGGTCCCGCCGTCCGGGTTTCCCTGGTCTGCTGGGGGGGGCGCAGCTACTCCTTGGCGCTACAGGACCAACCGGGCAGCACCCCAGCTGCTCTTCCCCAGGTGTCCCCAAGTCAGCCGCTGCTTAAACTGATCAGCGGCTGACTACAGGAAGCCCGAGGCAGAGTTTGCTCTGCCCCGGGCTTCCTGGAATCAGCCGCTGATCAGTTTCAGCAGCGGCTGACTTGGGGACACCTGGGGCAGAGCAGCTGCGGTGCTGCCCGGTTGGTCCCCGCAGCGCCACCCCTGCGGGGACCTACCCGGCAGTGCCCCAGCTGCTCTGTCCTAGGCGTCCAGATTCAGCTGCTGTTGAAACTGATCAGCAGCTGATTCCAGGCAGCCCAGGGCAGAGCAAACTCTGCCTCGGGCTTCCTGTAGTCAGCCGCTGATCAGTTTCAGCAGCGGCTGAATCTGGAAGCCAGTTCCGACTTACATACAAATTCAGCTTAAGAACAAACCTACAGTCCCTATCTTGTACATAACCCGGGGACTGCTTGTATTCTAAAAGTTTCAAACATCATTGAACAAATTATAGCATTTCAGCTCTTCCTGAATCATGTATAGAAAGATGAGCAAGTAATTAGCTATTCATGAGTAGAACCTGTGGGTTATATTAGGAAGTGGTTGAAAGATACATGTGTTATCTTCAGTAACTTCTCAATCTGCACTGGTAAATATTTTACAAAAACTAGTTTCAACCGTCTTAAGTAGAGAGATGGAATGGCCCACATCTAACATTATTTTCCAGCATTTGATATGTGGTCAAGGACTGTACCTTTCTTTGGGGAGGGGTGTGTAGTCTGGGACAGATTGGGTGCAGAATGGGAGGCTCTGAGAGGGAGTTTGGTTGAAAGGGGGGGGTTATAACCTGATGCAGGGTGGGGAGGGAGGTATGGCTGCAAGAGGGGATTCTTGCTTGGGGGAGTGTTGTAGGAGGGGGCACAGTCTGGCAGGGGATTATGACTGGAGGCAGAGTTTGGTTGTGGTGCCACCAAATGCAGGCTAAGGTGGGAGGTGCATATCAAGGTGACTTCTAGCTGGTCTCCAGTGGGACCCTGCTTTAGCAAAGTAGTCTGACTGTTGGGGCCATGTCCCTCTAACCAGCCAATGGGCGCTGCAAGGACTGTTGGGGGTGGGGGCAATGAGCAAAGTTGATCCTTCCCTTCCCCCTCCCCCCACGGGGTACACAGTGCACAGAGGTATATGATCCTAGCAGCTGGGCTGCTTTGAGCGGCCTGAGGTTGCAGAGTCAGGGAGCCTGCCAGAGGGTCCTGGTGGGTCATGGGTTCTATCCAAATGCTTGGTGGGTTAGATTTGGCCCATGGACCATATTTTACCTGTCCCTGATCTAAGTGAAAATCCAGCATTTCTTTCAAGGTGTGTCTGTTTTTACAGGAAAGGAATGTAATCCAAGATGCCACTGGTGATGTTTCTATGTAACTAGTTTTTAAATGTTCATAGCATGTGTATAGCACTACATCTAATTAGAGTTTTATCTCAATGCAGGTACGCAAGGAGAACCAGTGGTGTGAAGAGAAGTGAAGTTTTGTGCCTGACACTCTTAACACTGTAAGGATCGTTCCAAATACTAGTTGCACTGCTCTGTTTATAATTGTTAATATTAGACAAATGCAGCAGCAAATGAAGTTGTATTAGCAGGATATTGTTCCCTTTGCATGTGTAGTGTTTTTTGAGTACAGATTTAAATCTTATGGTTGAGTTTTTACCAGTGTAATCAGATGTCTTTTTACTTTAATCTGCAATGAATAAAACTGAAGTAAGCGTGGATTCTGTATGGAAAGTAGCACTTCAGGCTAACCTTCTCATTACTCTAACTGTCCATGTCCAGTTAGTGTTAGTTTGAGATGTCAGAATTTAGATAAGCATTTAAAACTCTATCAGTATAAATTAAATCTCTTGCAAAAAATTTTCTGAAATAGAATTAACAAAGTATATTTTTAGTCAAAGAACTAAAGGGTTTCTTAAGAAACCAGTCTGAGTGGAGAATTGCTGAGTTGCCTCTAAGCATGAAGAATAATGACCCTTGGAGTGAGTTAGTGCTTGACACAGTTCATTGATCACAGGCAAATACTTTAGAAGCCACTCATGAGATTTTGTATTGCTACTTTCCAAACCTGTAACAGTTTTCCTCTTACAAGATTATCACTGGCACAAATGTGGGTTTGGTGAAAACTGGGCAAGCTAATGACAGTTAACCTGGAACTCTTCAATCATGTATGTTAAGGCCTGCCTCTTGCTGGTGCAATGCAAGATGCGCACTGTGGTAGGCACAGGAGTGCTGATCCTTGGACTTAAGTAGGAAAAATTAAATCCCAATTTGACCCAAATCATTACTGAGTTTATCAAAGTTAAACTTATTGATCCACCACATCCTTTAATAGCTGGCTTTAGGCAATCCTAAATCTGCTTGTGATGTAGCTTTTTAAAACATGGTTTCATGTATCTGCAAGAAATATTTCAGTGATGTACTGTACATGAAATCACAGCTTGAAGACTCTTCATTTCATACACAACACAAATCTAATGCTGTATCTAGTGTGACTTCTCTTGGACAAAGCCACTTGCAACTAGTTAAACAATAACTGGTTATCTGACATTTACAATTCCCTTATAGGGAGTAGAGGGTGGTTTGTGTAGTAAACATTTGAGGTGTGATCTTAGCTTACTGCATTCCATTTTCTGTATAAACCTTAGACTAGAATTAACCCTAATAAATACGCTTCTCTTCATTTTAAAGATTATGGTGTTGCACTGAGTGGTGTTAACAGATTAATGAACTTTTATTTAGAAAAACCTAATTTAACAAAAGCAACTTGACCATCTCCAGTACACTCAGTGAATAGCATGTCTTGCAAAAGAACTAAAACTTGAAATCGCTGGTAAGCTTCTGTAGGGGCTGCTGCCTAAACAAAATCGACATCTGAGAAAATTTTGACATCTGACAGTTTGCAGTTAAGAGTCCCTCCAGCTACAGTCCATGGAACTGAGACACACATAATGGGGAGTTGGTCAACAATGTGAGAAGTTGAAGAGCCACTGCTCTAGGACCAAAAGACCCTTTCTCCTTCTCCCCACCTTAACTGGCTTCCTCTAGCACAGGGGTTTGCAACCTGTGGCTTATGAGCTAAATAAGACGCTTTAGGCAGCCAGATAGGGCTCTTGTAGAGCTCCAGCTTTCCCCTTCCCTTCCCCTCCCCTGCAGCAGGGCGCCCGTGCTCATGCTACAGCTCCCTGCAAGATTGGAACACCAGCATGGGGGTGTCCTGTCGTGGGGGGGGGGGGGGGGGGAGAAAGCCCTGAGCCTCCCTGCTGGATCCAGCACATGGGGAATAAGCTCAGTCATTTTTGGCTCCATGTGCTGCCCTTTTCCTTTCCCTGGAGTGTGGGGAAACAAGCAAAACCAAGAATGGCTCTGGGTGCTGCCCTTTAACTTTCCCTGCACACACTTCCTGGAGCCTCCCTACTGCTGAATAGGAGCAGTGGGAAGCCATGTTACATGGTGCCTGGGCTGCAGCATGAAAACAAAGTGCTCTCTCTTCCTCTGCCTCCAACCTCTCATGCCCAGATCTTGCACCCCCATCCCCTCACATACTCACCACAGCCTCACACTCTGTCCCTTGATCTGACAGTTTGCCTCCCCCTTGCTCTTGCCCCTGGCTAGGCCTTGCATCCTGCCCAAATGCTTGGGAGATCCTGCACTCCCTTCACTAGCAGCCCTGTGTTGCACACTTACCCCCTCATTTTTGCCCCACCCCAGAGCCTGGGAAGGGACACAAAATCCACCAACTCTGAAACTGCAGAAGAGTAAATCTCACCTGAGGCCTTGAACCTCAGTCCTCCCTCCCCCATTCCCCCCCAACCATAGGGTTGAAGCACCAAGGGAGTGAGAGGTTTCAGTTGGGGACAGCATCAATGAGGGTCTGGGGTTTTTTGGAACCCCCCCGACTTATGTCCTTAGTCCGCATTTACCACGGCACCCATCATAAGTGTGGTTTCCCTAGGAACTGATTGTGTCACAAGTTAGGGGGCTGCCTGTAGTCTGGCTCTTTGGTGTGAAAAGGTTGCCGACCTTGCTCTAGCAAGCCAAAGCATCTCCAGAGGGACTACTGGAGAATGGGTCCTGCCTTGTTGGAACATCGTAATGCTATCAAAAGTAAATGCTCTTGGTGACACATGGGGCTACTTCTGTGCAAGTAGTCTTACAAATGTTAACACTAAAAAGCTTCTGTAGGAAACAGTACAATTCTTAGGAAAGAAAATGAGATCACTATGGTTAGTCTGGATTATGAAGATGAATATTGAGGTGATGGGTCCTCTTATGTTTAACTCCTTCCTTAACACACATCTCCAGATGAATTTGTTTTCAGTCGGCCACCCCTTAGTGATGGGATTATACTGTACTTCAAAAATATTTTTTTTGGTGGGTGGAAGGGAAACCTTGGTCTTACACAAGAAGGGCAGTTCATCTTGCCTCTCATTAAATGTTCCTTCCCCTTATCTTCTAACACAGCCTTTTGACAAGAGGCAAACCTACATGCAACTCAGCTGTGCATAAGGTGAGGAATGTGGCAGGATTTAGGATGGGGAGGAGGCAGAAGTGTAATGTCATATGGTAGAATGGGAAGTGAGTGGGGAAGGATAGATTAATAATATATATTTGTCCTAACTCTGTGTAATGCACCTGAGTAAAGATCTCTGATTTGAGAATTGCTGATCTTACTGGATGGTTTGAACATTCAAAATTTTCCTTCATTGTCCTGTCTCAATTTTAATGCTAATTTAGGTTTGCTTACAGATGCAGGATTCTTATCACTTCAGCATAACAAATGGTCTCAAATGCCACTTAGATATGCAAATAAGGCACAGTAATGAATATTGGTGCTCCTCATTTGCATAGCTAATGAGCTGCCACTTCTGTGCAAGGGGCTTTTGCGCAAGAAGCAGTGGTCTACACTGCTCCTTCTTGCACAAAACCCCCTCTTGCCCAAGAGCCTTTCTACTGTTTATTTTCAGGCAGAACAGCTCTTGAGCAAGGAGCAGTGTAGACTGCTTCTTCTTCCGCAAAAGCCTCTTGTGCAAAATGGCGGCTCATTTGGTATGCAAATGAGGCATGGTGATATTCATCGCCATGCCTCATTTGCATATCTTCCTGTGCAAAAGTGCACAAAGTAGACATACCCTTAGAGTTGTGCTGTTCTCATGGTCAAACTAGTCTCAATTGTGTGTGGTTTAAAAAAAAAATCATAGCATAGTGCTCCAAGGCTGTGATAACGTCAGTACCTGCTGAGACAAGTGCATCATTATTTCTAATCCAAATAATGGTATTACCCAAGCTGTTCCACGCATTCAAGACTGCTTTTGTTGCTATTACCAAAGAATCTCCCAAGTTATAAGTAGATGTGGATCACCCCTGCTGACTACTACCAATGCCAAACTTTGAGAAAAGTGGTGTTTTCTCTAAGGCAGATCATACCCTCTTAAAATACCACTTGCTGCTTAAAGAGATTTCAAGCTGCCCTTGATTTTTTTTTGGTGGGGGGGGGAGATGACAGTCACTAGACACTGCTATGCTAAGGACTACCCTGCTGGGGAGAAGATTAGACGAGGCAAAAATTTGTCCTTATGGCTCTGGGGTGTGTACAAAGGGAGAAGAAATGTGAGAACTGCTGTTTGTAGAACAGTCCAAGTTAGAGACTAAAGTATGAAGCATGCTTAATAGTGCTGCTTCCACTCACCCTGAAAACTACAGGTGTATGGGAGTGCCCCATTAAAATAGCTCATTATGCCAGATTGAGGAGCAACTCAGTATGATTTAGTTGGGGCCATAATCTACTGCTTAACTGACACTTGCGATGTATCTTAGTGAGTTCTTTGGATGAGCTGGAGAAAAGATCCCTTTCTTTCCACTGGGAGCACAAGTTGAGATAGGGCTCTGTATTTACTGGGAGATGTGTGTGGGCGGGGGGGGGGGGGGGAGGAGAGAATGCATGAAGACCTTCCCCTGCCCCCCAACCCCTACCAGAGGGGAGTGCCTACTGGCCCAGTAGGAGGATGTGAGAGCATTGACCTCAAGATAAATTGAGTTTGAGGAACCCCCCCACATTCTAGGTTGAAATATTTTAATAGGCAGGTTTAAAACAAACAAAAGGAAATAATTTCTTCATGCAACTGTCAGCTTGTGGAACTACAGGATAGAGGATGTTGTGAAGATCAGGATTTTAGCAGGGTCAAAAAAGAATGGGATACATTCATGGAGGATAGATCTATCAATGATTATTAGCCGTGATGTGTAGGAACAGTGAGCCTAGCCTCTGTTTGTCAGAGGCTGGGAATGGGTGACAGAGGTGGGATCACTTGATAACATGTTCTGTTCATTCACTCTGGGGCACCTGGCATTAGCTGCTGGCAGAAGACAGGTTGGTGTGTTGGTTGGACCTTTAGTCCAACCTAGTATGGTCATTCTTATGGTCTAATTTGTATATTAGCCTGGGCTACTGTCCTCTGTATTCTACAAGTGATGTGCATTAAGAGGGCATCTTTTACCAGCACTACGTTCATTTCAAAATAGTTAAAAAGAAATGAAGCTGCATCTCTCCCTCCCCTCTCATTCTTTAAAGGCAACCTGTGCCCGTGACCATTTGTTTAGTTCTTTCCCACACCACTTGACATGTTTAATTACAGATACAGCCCTTATTGGTGGAGCCAGAGGAAAGGGTGACTGAATGAGGCCCTCATTCATGGAAAAGAGTGACTGTTTCAGCTGCTAGCATTCATCTCATTCATATAGTGACTGTTGGTTACAGTTAGTGCAAAAGCCCTTCTACGAGTAGAGAAGAAACAGGAATTTTCTTTTAAAATAGTAAGGGAGTTTGAGAGAAGTTTAGAGGATTATAACCTGCAGTGGCCCCTTTTGTGTATGGCCAGGCTGGCACAGTTCTTTATTTATAAAGCTATAAACATATTTTGAACATAAAAGCCAAAAAATACAAACCCAGTGAAGTAAAAAAAAATTACAGTATATGATGGACAGCTATTGGACAAATGAAAGTACAGTTGCGAAACACTTATCTGTGCTACATACATACAGTGGTTTTACTTGACTTAATGAAGTGGTATTTCTGTGACTTCTACATTCAAACAAATCAAATGGGCAACAAACTGAAATTGCTACATGAAAATTAAAACTTGCTGCAGTAAAAATTCATGGGCAAATATTCCTTTTTTTTTTAAAAAAGAGTAAAACTTCCTATACTTCTAAAGACTTTTTGGTATTTTATAAAATTAGGTTCTCTGTTTTGGCTTCTGTTACAACACTTCTATCAATCACATGTTTATAAAAGGTGATAACATTTACTCAACATTTTCCCTTTGAACGGGCAGCTTAAAGGTCTCTTTTTTTGCATGTTTCAAAAAAAAAAATCAAATTTTCCTGTGTTATGCACACTGGTATAAACTGGAGTTACAGCCCTATAGCCAGAGGACTTACTGAATTTATACTGATATCTGAGAGCAGAGGATGGGGTCCTATAGCTAAACTTGTACAACTCCAGTAAGGCTTTTTTTTTTTGGTGCATAAAGTTAGAACAAGGCTAGAGGTTAATGGTCACATTTAGTGATAGTGGACATCAATCAGTCAGAACCTAGGTGTAGATTGCAAAGGGATGTAATCATCCTGGTTCTGTTGGTATGCAAATATCACTTGTCCATTTTGGATGGAAAAGCGGTAGCACAGAAAGGGCACATGGCTATAGTGTACCAGTGAGCAGCTCCTGCAGTAGTGGGCCATGAACAGCAACTAAGAGTAGAATGTGATATTAGATAGCCCTTCCCAATTCAGTGCAGCCCTAGACCATGTCAGACACTACTGTGCACATTTGGGATCCCAGTTAGTTTAATGCTAAGTGGGTGCAACTCCTACTGAATGCTGAAATCAATGGTAGTGGTGCCTGTTTACTTCAGAATTGTGTTTGGCATTTGATCAAGAGGTGCTGTTGACATACTGCAGGATTTCCCCCCTAGCATCCTGTGGCTTTGGCTAGCCCAATCTGTCCATGCATTTGCACCCTCCTGTGAGGTCTACTGAGGGAGCAGGTTACATTTGTTTTGCACAACCATAACCTATCAGGTAGGTGCAAGTTTCATTTGTCACACCCAGTTTTTTGACTAACATACCCAACCACTAACCCACACTACAGCTGAACACGAGCGTGTGGTTTTAATAGTATTAGTCACATCTACAGCACCTTACAGCTGAGAATCTACTTGGAAAAAAAGATGAGCATTCTCATTTTATAAATGGGGAAATGGAGGCACAGAGTGAAGACACTTTTCTAGGCTCACAGAGTCCTTGGCAAAACTGCAGCTATAATCACCTGCTTCAACTTTATCCACTTGTCTATGCTGTCTTCCAAGTTTGAAATCATTCAACTATTGATCCAGTGCTACATAACTAACCCTGTGGTGACTGTCAGCACATGCTTTTACATAGACATGTGGGTCAGGTCAGACAATGCCAGTGGTCTAAGGGTTGAATAGGCTCTTTTGGATTTATGCTTGTAACTTCCATTAGTGCTAGTGCAGGTTACATTGCATAGACAGGTGAGACTAATAAAGCAGTAGCTTTAGATTTTCTTGCAATTTTTTTTTCAGAAAAAATCTAAGGAACTTGAAGCAAAAGGAACTAAATGGAGTAGGGGAGACCCAATAACTATGGTGCTTTATTGTATAAGCAGCTTTCTAATCTTCAATCTCTGATATAGAAACCTATTAAAAAGTATGTTTATTCTAATGTAAAAAATTGCCTTAAAAAAAAAAATACAAAAATATTTTGTACATTATAGAGGTCCTTTTACATTTCTTGCAAGCCTATATAATACTTTGTTAGTTTAATAGGACTCTGCGCCCCCCAATGGTTGATGGTAATTTACTTTTCAGTCCAGAATGTTTTTGTAAAGCAGGAAAACACCCACAAGTTTCTGGCGTCTGATCTTAGTTACAGTAGTGTAAAGCTAGAGTAAGGCTAGATGGTAGAGCCCTGTACGGATACAAAATTTTTATCTGTATCCGCATCCACATCTGCAAAAATGAGCCACAGATATCCACAGATTTGCAGGGCTCTATAGATTGGTGGAGTAACTCTGGATTTACATCAGTGGAATTGAGATCAGAATCTGGCCCCTAAAGTTTTTGTTTACCTGTCTTAAAATATAAATAAAATATCAGAACTTGGTAGATAAGTTTGAAGATGGAGAAACTGTATTAACATTTGACACTATTAGATAAAAATGGGAGTGGAGAGGAAATAATTTGCAGGATGCTTGTGCAAGAACTGTTTTGTGCAAGAGTTCTTGTGCAAAAACTCTTGCGCAAGAACGCATCCACGTTGCCATGTGCTTTTGTGCAAGAGATGCGCTTTTGCACAAGAGCGCCCATGGCAGTGTGGACATGCTCTTGTGCAAGAAAGCTGTGATGGCCATTTTAGCCATAGGGCTTTCTTGCACAAGAAACCCCTGTTGCCTGTCCACACTGCCTTCTTGTAGAAGAGCTCTTGCGCAAGAGGGCTTATTCCCCATTATTCCTGAAAATAATCAGCATAACGGCATTGTGCAAGAGGGTTTTTCTTGCGTAAGAAGGGGCAGTGTAGACAGCTCCTTCTGGTGCAAGAGCCTCTTCTGCAAAATGGTGGCTCATTAGGTATGCAAATGACACTTGGCACTATTCCACGCTTAGCTTCAGTTGCATATTTCTCGCGCAGGAAGCCGCAAGTGTAGACATAGCCCAGGTGTGTGAGTAAGGGAGGGAGTGCACTGGGGCTTGCAAGTTACATCAGCTCCATGCAGCAGGCCATGATTTGCCCTTACATACAGCCTCTACTTAACAAGTGGGCTGATTAAGCTCACAGACTCTTTGCACAGATTGTGCAAAGACTTGTAAAAGTACTGGCTTAATAGCACAGGAGGTCTAATTTTGAGCCTTTGCAAGGTCCTTTCGTGAAGGAGTCAGACACTCCAGTGTTTACAGTGAGCAACCTGAGCAGCAAGGAGGACTCCGCACCTGATTTGATGTTACTATATTATTTTGGCTCTATAACAATGAAACATTGACTAGATAGACCTTCAAGCAGCCAGTCCAAACTTCCTTTTCTGTCTTGTGAGCACTCTCATCTTTTGTCTGACATTCTGTACACCAAGGAAACTTGACAGGTCTGGAAAGACCTGTTACTTGTAAACAGTATTTTCCTGTCCTTGAAGTTTAATAATATTCACTACCTTTGCCTATATTTCATTTTTCTTCTAAGCCAGCAGTGTGAAATCTAGCTGCCTGAGATTTAGCTCTCAGACAGATGGGCTTTTTAAAAAAAATGATCCTGTACCAGCTTTCCTAATTCCATGGTGAAATAGCTACAAGAGAGCTGTGACTAACTACAATTCAAAGCTGTTTGGGATGCAAGAAACAGAAACCAATGCTTAAGATTTATAGCATCTACCATCTACTGCAACAAGCCAGGGAGTTATCTTTCACTTTCAGCTACTTGCACAGGTGATGCAATAAAAGGAAGCTCAGGATGGGGATGAAAGATTCATTTACTGAGTGGCATTTTTAGTTTTGGTGAGTTCTCCTTTCAGCATTTCTATGGAGGGAGACACCGGTTTTCTATCTTTGCTCCAGATAAAAAAGTTGACAATTCCAGCATCTTCGAATCATTTTGGGGATCAGGACACAGCTGCCCCATGACTTTGAATATAGTTTTACAGCAGGGTGGGTAGTTTGGATGGGCCTCCAGTCTATTTCAATGGGCAGCAAAACCACTTGGTAAAAGCAAAGTGTCCAATGCATTGGTAAGTGTTGACTTGTACAGTGTGGCATTATGTTCCTGTTGATGGCACACTGTACTCTGAGGAGTTGCTGGATGCTACGGATACATGTGGCATGGATGAGCACCGAGTGGTCAGTCCAGAGGAGCATGGAGCACTTTTAGCATGAATAGAGGTGGGAAAAGGATTGCTTTGTTCTTTGTGTGTGAAATCAGCAGATGTAGCAAGCTTGTCTGAAGTAAAAGCAGAAGATATACTTTGGAGTGAATCCAGAGGAGAGGGAGGGGAGTCTATAGCACTTCCATCGGAAGAAATTGGGCTGGAACAGCGTCCTTCTCCTTGTAAGTACCGAATGCACTTCTTTTTCCTCCTAAGAACAGTGAAGAGAGTTATCTGTAAATAAAGGGTGAATTTACAGTGTCATATATTTAAAATGAAAACTAATATTACAGTATTCACTGTAAACAGAGGGCATACAGCAGAAATGAATGCCAAAGACAGAACATCAAATTACAAAATCAAATTTATTTCAATGCTCGGCCAACAGCTCCTGTCTTCCTGGACCTGTAACTATTGCTTTTTGCTACTCTTTGTCAGCAAAAGGCTCTCTCAACATACATTACAGAGTTGAACATCTCAGTTATCTAACAGTGTGCAGAACAGAAGTGGAGGGCCAAATTCAGCTGCAGCGTAACTTCAAGAGATCAATAGAAACCAGCCTAACTCAATAAAATTGAGTGTGTGCTTTAATTACATTCGATCTCCAACCCTTCTCACTAGGTGGCAGCATAACAGCAGCATTCAACCTTACTTTAAGATGATGGATAAAGCAGCAAAAGCCCTATCCAATGAGGTTTGTTCTTTTTTAGCAACAATATGATAGTTTGTTTTATAGGTCTTGTATGCAGCTCACCAAATAACCTGAAAGAGTCTAACCATTTCGATTTCTAATAAGAATGGACAATTAGACTAATCCAGAATGAACCAAGAAATAAGTCTTCAGCTGACCATTATTTTCAATGTCTCTAATGACCATTTATAGCTCCAAAAACAACTTTATGCGCATTTTCAGAAGTTGCCTTTGAGTTGCGGATCTATTGGGAGCCAGGCCAAATCCAGACCTGATGTAAATGGGTTGAAATCCCAAGAGGTCCAGTTTACCTGCACCCATTTTAGATGTAGGAGAGCTTGTGCCCCCCTCTTCTGGTGATTTAATAGGTGCACTCACTTACATCAAATCAGAATCTGACCCAAGTCTAGGGCCATGACTATACTTTCAACTAGTTCCAATACAGAAGTCCGACTCGAACTACAAGTATGGCAGCAACAGCTCAAAGCCCTGCAGAACCAGGGACTGCTGCAGATAGCACTCATCTAACTTATCCCTGCTTGACCTGTGGGGCAAACTGAGTTGGTGCAAATTGTGCCTTTCCTCGTCTAAAAATGGCATTTGGCACTCTTGCTGACTTCCTACAAATGAGACCCAAAACAAAGCCTGGATTTGTGGAATTTGTGCCATGACTTAGGCATGAATTGCTATGCTAAGTACAACTGTGAGGCTAGGTCCCCTCCCTCACGTCTAACCAAGGGAGTGTGTGAGGATTGTGATAGAAGTGTTGCCTTATGTATTAACTTGGAGAAAAGGGCTGATTCTCAAATCTATCCTCCATGTCTAGCCCAGGATTCCAGGAGGAATAAAGATGCTGGCCAATATTGTACTGAAAATAGTAAGTCTAAGGAGGGCTTTTGTTCCTATTGGGCCTGTGATGGGGTGTCTGCTCCACGCTGGCCCTTTAAGAGTAAAACCCAGCCCTGATAGTGCCCATTAGGACCCAGCTGTGGGCTGTATAAATAAGGGCTCTGGAAGGCAAGGGGAATGACTCTTTCTGGGGAACAGGAGGGACCTAGCTGCTAGGGAAGCTGGGGACTTTCTAGGACAGAGCAGTGCTGGAGAAGCTCTGGCTTGGCCTCAATCCCAGGCTGAGGGCCTGAAGCAAGGCCTCAGAGTGCTAGGGCTGCAGAGAGGTGGCCAGGATAGGCAAAGGCAGCAGGTCCATCCCCTTGCCAATCAGTGGCCATTTCAGACTGTGGTTTGCCCTTGTGGCAGTGGTAGATGAAGACTAGCAGTGGGTCACTAAGGCAAGGTGGATATAGGGAAACTGGGGGTTTCCTGACAGGAAAGGACCCCAGAGTATAAAGACTGATAAACAGCCGCCCCCGCCCCCCCCCTTCCCGGAGGGCAGTGTCCTGAAGAGGACGCCGCAGTCTGGGAGCGATGCGAGTCCAGAACAGACACAGGGAGACACCAGCCAGAAGGAGGTGTTTGGTGAGCAGATATGAGCTATTTCCCAGTGCTACTAGCAGGAGGTGCCGTGGTGGTGAGTGACCGTCCTGTGACAGGGCCCAAAATCACTTCTGCGGAGATGGGCAGTGAAATGATAGCCATCATACAACAACCCAGGTAGGTGTACTTGGTGTCCAACAGTGCTGCATTTGTCCGAGAGAGCTGGCACTGGCTATGGCTGGGAAAGTCTCACCCCCCCCCCCAGAAGTAAGTCAATCTACGAGCGGGGGACAACAGGAAGCAGCAGCAGGGGTAAATCCCTTCAGTTAAGAGGGAGCTCAGCCTTGGTAACATAGTGATGAACAGAGGCACAGAAAGGGTTGCTATTATCTGGCTCAAACAGCAGGTCCTTGAGTCAGGGCCCTTGAGAGTGTGTAAGGCACACACTGGTACTGAGAGGGTTAGCAGGAGTCTGAAAGCTCAATTAGTGCAGCTGCTGGCACTAGAGAGGTGTCAAGTAGTTGAATTAGTAGGTTCACCTTCACCTGGAAATGAGTCATGTTTCCTCAAAAGGCTAGAGAAGACTCAGCTGGAGGAGACACTGCTGTCAGAAAATGGGCTGACCAGTGTCAGAAAGGAGAATAAGGAAAAGCAGGGGATAGTTCTTGTGATGGGTCTCAAACTAGGGACAAAGCTCCAGGGAGTCAGCCCTGATGTGCTGCTGAAGTCTTGTGGAAAAAACTCCAATTCAAAGCCACAAATGACAAAAGTTGGTCTGAACTTTTCTTTGGGGATTTGGAAAATTCCAGGGGGAATCCTGCAAGCCAGGCACTACAGGAAGGGTGAAACCTGAGACCTCTGGCACTTTGGAAGGAAATTTAGGTCTTTGATGAGCCTAGGAAGGTGCTCTGGGGGAAGGGGTAGCGTACTGGCTGAGGTAGGAAGACATTTGAGGGAGCAGCAGGGAGGTTATTAAACAGACTTAGTTCTGCTTATTACAGGGTTCTTTGGCAGGAAGCCGCAAGTGCTATACCACAACCAGCCACCAGGGAGTGTGCACCAGGTGAGTCCTGCTCTACAGCACCCTTATTCCCACCCTTTCCAATTCTGTCAGTATAGTGAAGGCTTTGTTCTTGGGCACTCATGGAGAATGGGGGTTGCCGGTTAATTGAATGTGCCAGATATTTGAGCTTATTGCTCTGCTCCCACCTCCTACCCAGAGGAAACCACGATGACCAACTTTCCCCACCCTCACTTTGGAAACCCTTTCTCAGCAATGCTCCCATATGAATTTGGGGAGAGAGGAAAGGAGATTTACATCCCTCACACCAAAGGGTGCCTAGAAAGGCACAGAACTGAGGAAGTTTCAGATAGGAGTGCCCTCAGACAGCCCCTTTCATTTGCCTGGTGAGTCTGTCTTTTCTGTTTGGTTTTATGAGAGGCAAGCCCATTCTAGGCAAACCCATTTTCCTGGCACAGCCAAAGGGAGGGAGGTGGTAGGGGTCCTTGAGTGGACATGGGGATATGGCATTTGCCTGGGGAGCACAGGGTTGGGGGCTTGAGTCCTGGACAGCCAACACAGTCTGCCCCAAGGATGGCACTGTCTACCGCATTAGGAAGGCAGGATAAGAGGTGATTCAGATTTCTCTACCGGATCCTTCTTCCTGGTTCTGTCTCTTAGGCTGGGATAGCCTCAAGGACAGCAGATGACCACCAATGGCTCCCCAAAGAATCAGTCTATCCCTACTGCCTTGCTAAACTGCTTCCAACACTTGCCCACCTAGATTCTTTCTGAAAGAGGTCCTTGATCCGACCTGGGCCTCCACAGGATCTCTAGATCCCCAAGTCTTTGCACTGGCTGTACAATACCTCCACTGAAGCACCAAGCACCAACCAGAGCCACAGCTAAGAGTGAAATGATGCCCATGGTTGAGCAGGAAGAGGGGCAAGCTTTTGGAGAAGAAAAACTGCAGGGTTAGGGAATTGGGTGGGTTGGCCAGAGGAGGAACGTGGTCAGAGGGTGCCAAATCCCTTCAATTTGAGACACTAATAAATCTAGGACCAGCAGAGGTACCTGGGCAAAGAGGAAAGTCACCAGTCAGGAATACATAGAATTGTCTGGGCTGTCAGCTCTTCCTTGAGTGCTTGTTCACATCTCTTCCAATCAGGTGTGCGCAGACGCTGCGTGCACGAACATCTGAAACTTTTTCCCAACAGCTCCCTTTGGGTTGGCTGTGGAGCCCCCTGGAATGGTGCCAAGCTGCTCTTGTAAGCCACTGCTGACCTGAGCCTCCCCACCCTTCAATTCCTTCTTACTGTCCAAAGTGGCGCTGGAATTTGTCCTTCTGTCTTGTGTCAGCAAGCCTGTAGGCCCTAGCTAATTCTTCATTTGCTTATCTTCCACTCTTTGTTCTTTCAGCTGTAAAGCAGTAGTTGGAGTGGGCAGGCCCGCCCACATCTGTTGCTCTTCCCCAAATGCTGGGGCATGCTGAAAGCCCCGGGGTTTAAATCCTGCACTGTTTGCAAGAAATCCATGCCAAACCGTGACCTGTATGACTTGTGCCTGAGGTGCCTTTAGAAGAAAACCTGCAAGATTGGCAGGTGATTCAAGCCACATACAGATTGTACCTCCAGAATCCGGCACTCTCTGGTCCAGCAACATCCCTGGTCCAACAGGACCATGGATGCTCCTGGATCAGAGATTCTACCTTTAGGCTCCGGGCTATCAAGGTCAGTAGCCTGGCTGGGGGCAGCACGGGATGTGGCCGGAGCCCTGTAGCAGCCTTCAATAGCCCCTGGGAGTGTGGGGCTGAGGCAGGAGCCCTGCGGCAGTGTAGGGTCAGAGTCCCTGTGGCAACCCCCAGGAATGTGGGGCCAGAGCCCCACGGCTTCCCCAGGCTGCATGGGGCCAGGGCTGGAGCTATGTACGGCTGGGTTTGGAGCCCTGTGGTTCAGGCCCTGCAGCTGCTCCCAGTTGAATGGGACTAGAGCCCCGTGGCAGGAGCTGGAGTCTGTGCTGCCCAGGGAGCTAGCAGTAGCTGGGCAGGCAGTCCAGCCACATTGTGGAAAGGGTGAGGCAGGGTTGCCTGCTAGGGCAGCCAGTGATGGACTTGAGGGCTGGTGGCAGTAGACCTCCCTGATCCAGCAAATTCTCTCATTTGGGACCAATCTAGTCCCAACAATGTTGGCCCAAGGGAGGTCTAACCTGTACAGAAAGGAGCATGACTTCCTGGAGGGCAGAACTCATGTTTATGTTGGTGCCTGGGCTACTTATTGGTTTAATTAGCCCAGGAAAAGACAAGCTGCTGCCATGACAACTCCATTGCTCAAAAATTCAACCTTTTGGGTCAGGAAAGCTTACTAGGAATTGTTCCTATAAAGAAGTGGGTGAAGAGGGTGTGATTTAGAGAGAATTATTTGAATGAACTAACAAAACAATCAGGTCTACATCTTTTCTCAATGGACTGAGATTAAACAGAGCTGGTTAGAGGTTAAGGGGAAATATTCATTTTCAAATACAGACAATGGAAAAATGGACATTCACTAAAATATTCCACTAGCTTCACATCGTCCCAGTCTCATGCAGCAGATCCCTTTGTAGGACAAACGCTAACCACTCTGAACAGCAGACTTTCACATGGCTCCAGGCAGAAGAGAAGGCCCTGCTTAAGTCATGCACTCCACCCCATACATCATTGTAGAAGAGCATCTTCAGCGCCCCTTCATTCACATATAATGAGGATGGATGCTTCAAAAGTGCACTTATTCGTAATCATCCTCTCCATAATCTTACTTGGCGGTGAGTCACTGAGTGTTTATTCCATTGTCCAATTATTTGAAAATGCTAAGATTGAACTTAGGCTTGGTTAACTGTAAGCACGCAGGAGTCAAGACAGTCTCAACGTTACAGCAAGAAGGCTGTGACTAAAGTTATCACATTTCTGCTCTCCTCCCTCCGTTTACGTGGTCTCGAGGCTTTCTCTATTCCAATCTCTAATTTCTCTTCCAACAGTAAGACCTATTGTATAAGCCTTTTACACCACCTAACATTGGATACTCTCCACTTTCTCCCTAGTCATTGTTTAAAACGGTGCTCTTCCCCAGCCTGAGGGGGAACAACGTTCCCTGGAAGATACTGATTTTCAGTTTAGAATCCCAGCTAAGGGTCGAAAAGAACTATCTCCTACCTACTGTAGTCAGTCTAGTTCAACCCCCTGTTTAGATGTCCCACTTGAGCAGAGACTGAATAGAGTACTCTAGTTCAGGCACACACCTGTCTCTGAGCTTGCTAATGAAAAATTGCATTGTTAAAACATGTATTCTCTGTGTAGATAAGCACCACTGTACTTAAGAGTCAGTGTTGGGGTTAACTTTAAGGTGAACCAGCTGGCATGATATTAAACATGTCAGTCCTTGTGTAAACTGAATGTTCACTCTTGCTGTACGTTCACAAGAGTTCTAACAGGATAACTTTCCACTGTAGACAAGTCCACGGTGAAGTTGTTTCCCCTGGTCATGTCAGGCATTTTTGATGCTGTGCTACAGAGGTGGATGCAGGCAGGAAACACATTGCCATGTTTATACTCAATCAAAGATCTGTTGGGGGAGGGGAGGAAAAGTTTAATAAATGGAATGAATCTTTAAACACTAAAATTACAAACACTAAGGATGCCTGCCACGTCAGGTTAGATACATTAGCCATTGTGGTGTAAAGTTTACATGCGTGCTATGCAACTTAAAGATAAACTGCTGCAATAAAATACACTTGATAACCCAAGTTGTAGAGTCTTTAATGATTGTTTAGACTAGGTTCACCAACTATTTAGACTCCATTATCTTTCCTCTAAATGTTGGGGATGGAGGAGGAGTCCATAAAAGAACCAAGCTTATCCCAGCAGAACCAGAGGAAGACACAACCTCTGAGGGGCCAACCTGTTTTTAATCTGTTAAAGATCTCCCATTTTGGAATGAATATTCGCTGGAGGTTTGTCAGAGGTGGATGTCAGAAATGAGGAAACATGCACAAGCACCCACTTCTGCAGCCTCCAGATTGGCTGTTGTGTATTAGTAGAAGGAATTTCAGAATAGCTGCTATTATACAATACATGAGATGTCAGGGTAAAACATAAGCAAGCATGCTAAGGTCTTAGGAGCACTCCAGCAATGTGTGTTAGTTGGTAAGCAACATCAGGCAAAGCAAAGTGTTAGCACTGTATGCTAATTAAAAGCACTCAGAAAAATGTGAAGATACAAAGATTGCCCCAACACTTAGTAATTATGCTCTTCATTGGTTGCATGGGAGACTGGGATTCAATACCTTGTCTTGGGCCATCAATTCCCTGACTGATACAGCTGCTAGGAAAGGCCTATGTCACACAAATGGCTCTTGGATTGATTTTTAAGGTGCAGGATTCAGGGCTGCCAAGGGAATCCCACTCTTCCAAAGCCAGAAAAATGGTGATGGTGGTGGCATCATGAGTGTGTGTTATATTAAAAACTTAAGTGAGGAACTTTCAGGGCTATATGAAGAATTCCCCAGAGGAAAGATAAAATATAGTAGGGAGCAAGCTTGTGTAGGAAGAGAATACATGGGATTAACTAAGGGTACGTCTCGACTACATGCCTCTGGCGACAGAGGCATGTAGATTAGGCTACCAGACATAGTAAAATGAAGCGGCGATTTAAATAATCGCCGCTTCATTTAAATTTACATGACTGCCGCGCTGAGCCGACAAACAGCTAATCAGCTGTTTGTCGGCTCAGCGCGATAGTCTGGACGCGCGGGTGTCGACATCAAAGGTATTTGTCGACCACCCAGGTAAGCCTCCTGGGATGAGGTTTACCTGGGTGGTCGACAAATACCTTTGATGTCGCCACCCGCGCGTCCAGACTATCGCGCTGAACCGACAAACAGCTGATCAGCTGTTTGTCGGCTCAGCGCAGCAGCCATGTAAATTTAAATGAAGCGGCGATTATTTAAATCGCCGCTTCATTTTACTATGTCTGGTAGCCTAATCTACATGCCTCTGGCGACAGAGGCATGTAGTCTAGACGTACCCTATGATTCTTTTTGACCAGTGATAGACTAGTCCAATTGGTAGTATAAACTACAAGACTTGTATCAGGACACCACCAGTTACGTACACTGGGCTCTGAAGGATAGCCAGCATGCAACACTCTGGCTCAATCACAAGTGATTTTTTTTAAAGACCCAATTTGCAGTCAAGAATGTACCAGCATCGCAGGCTGTGATCAGCCAACATTTAGCCACTCATAACCCGAATCCCTGAAGGAATAGGCAGCTATTTATTTTTTAGCGTAAAGCAAAACATTTTCAGATTTTGCTAGACAGAAACCAAAAGATGGTACTAGAATGACCTTTGGCTCAGCAGATTGTACTGAGAACCGTACACACCTCTCCCGTGCTCAGGCTGCATTTACTCCTTACGTAGTTGTCCAGAAGCAGGTCATGGGCATTTCATACCTGGGCTTGTTTAATGATACTCTGACCTAGGTAATTCTCATTCTCTTCACTTGCCAAGTTATTTCCTCATTCTACTCCCACATTGACTCCTTGGATGCCTGAGTTGGTGCATTCCTTGCAGAATGTCTCATTGCTTGAGGCACTATCAGTTCTAATGGCAGCAGGGTTGCCAGATGGTTTAACAAAAAAAATACTGAACACCACCCCCCTGCCAAAAAAAAAAAAAAAAAAAAAAAGCGCACCAGGAAAAAATTCTGTCAAGGGAAAAAAAGGGGGAGACAAAAAAAAAAGGGGGGGGGGAGCCAAAGTTGTTAAGCAAAAGTTGCACCACTCCCTCCAGTTTGGGAGCACACACTAACCACCAATGCACTCACCCCTGCCTCAGACCCAGGCTCGCCTAGTATTCCCCCATCCCAATGCACTCACCCCTGCCTCAGAGCCAGGCCCCCCTAGTGCCCCTCATCCCAGTGCACTCCCCCCTCCCCCAGAGGCAGGCACCCCCAGCATCGGGAACCCCCACTCCAATCAAATCTCCTTCCTTCCCCCCCGCAGAGTCAGGCACAGAGGAACAATCTGACTTTTAAAGTGGCTGCTCCGGCTGCCTTGGCTCACATTGTAGAGAGAGGGAGGCATCATGTGGCCAGCTCCCGGTTTCTGCTGGTCACGTGCGCCAGAGCAGTGTGCGCTCCACTCCCATCCCATCCCGGCACCCCCCTAGCGTGGCGGCCGGCAACTGCTCCCTCCTGCCTCCCCTTCGCTAGACTCTGCCGCGCTCCTCACTCCCCCGCCCCTGCCAGATTCGGCAGGGTAAAATAGTCCCCGCCGGGCTTCCGTCCCAGGGAAACAGGAAATACCGGTCATTGCACATGTCCAGTATTTCCTATTTTTTTAAACCAGACGGAGCCTGCAAATACCGGACTGTCCGGGTGAAAACCAGACACCTGGTAACCCTAAATGGCAGTGGGCTACTGCAATGTTCTTTCAGTCCTAAATGTAAAGGGAGAAAAGGAGCACTTTGAGTATGCTTGAGTGGTCCTCAAAGTGATGGTCATTGTGTGTGTGTGGTGGGGGGGCGGGAGGAGGGAAGACCCTGTATCAATCAAGTCTCTCCCTGGAAATAGGAAGACGAGGGAAAACAAGCATTTGTCTTCTCCATTCCCTGTGTGCACCAGTGCAGAGGTCTCTTGCCCTGTAGATCAGCCTCTTAATAACTGTGAAATAGGCATCTTAATAAAACATGTAAAATATTACTTGCCCTTTGCCAACCTGCTATAAGAAAACATAGACCTAAAATTTTGAGGTTTAACAACTGTGACAATGTACATCCCTTTACCTCTCTCTTTTCTTGGAAATTAAAAATTTGTGTGGAACCTTCAGAAATACCAGCCCACAGCAATGATAGCCAGGGAAAACCTTCCCTCTTTGGAAGCAATGCCAATAGTTTGTGTGTTAGGAGCCAAGGACGCTTTAGAAACATGCATGAAAAATACAAATCACACAAGGGGAAAAACAATGCGCTCAGGAAAAGGCACTAAAAGCAGAGTAGAGTTTCTCTGATACACACCTGCATGGGCCGCACCAGTCCGTTTGTTGGTTGAGGCCAAAGCGAGCTCTGCATTTCTTAGGAGAGGCGGGATCTGAACACAGAAGCATGCGTGGCGGAGAGTGGGCAAGACAGAGGCACAAAGAGAAGGAGCAGGAGGAAGAAAAGATGCAACATCATTTCAGCCACTTAAGATAAAACTAATAGACTAAAATCCAATTCTTCAGCAATGGAACTATTCAGACATCACTTTCCTGTAAAAAAGGGATCATTAGGCAAGTACCAGAGAGCTTATACCCAGTGTGTGTGTGGGATATTTGGGAAAGGGCCTCAAATTACAGATGTAGAAATTGTTCTCCCCCACCTGTGGCAGTCCCCCAGCTCAACCACTTTTCTGCAAAGCCAAGTTCAGGCAGTCAAAATTCAGTTACAGGAAACCTAAGAATTCACCTAGAAGTTTGTTGCTTCATATGCTGCAGTCAAAGCAGACCGCCCCCTGTGTTGAAATCTGTACCTGCTGCCTAGTTAAATGGCTGGCCGTATATATTAAAACAGAAGAGAAAAATATTGCAGAAACAGACTGAAAACAAATCACACCAATGAGACCCTTATGGGGCAATTCCATTCTGCTTCCCCAAATTCTTGTGCTAACGGACAAACTACACCTTGCATGTACTGCCCTAAAGTCCTGTGAAGTGTTGCTGTGTGACCATAGCGGCTCATTGTGATAGGGCCCTATTTTCAGTTAGATGCATGTGAATATTTGCAGTGGTGTAAAATGAGACCTGAGCAGCACTTGTGTACCCCTGTATTACTCACTTTCACAATCATCAACTTCTCCTCCAATGCATTCTGTTAATCAGCAGCTGCCTTCCAGTCCAAAAAGGGCTGCATTTCAGTGGTGGGTGGAATTATTATTTTTACACCACTTTACAGATTCTTGCACTTGTTATTAGGGATGTGAACGACTAGTCGACTATCCGATAAATGCTTATTGGATAGTCGACAGGCTAGTTGACTAGTCACTCCAGCCTTCCCCCCCTTGCTGCCTCTATCAAAGAGGCAGCAAGGGGAGGGGGGATAAGGAGGAAGGGATACTTCAAAGCGGTAGCGCTGTGTGGAGTTTGGGGCCAGACCCTGGGCTCTATGTGACATTGCCGCTTTGAAACACTGCGTGCAGCCCAGGGCCAGCTGGGGTGTCCCCAGACTGCACGCGGCATTTCAAAGCAGCAGTGCCATATGGAGCCCGGGATCAGCTGGGCTCCACAGGGCACTGCTGCTTTGAAACACTGCGGGGAGCCTGGCATCAGGCTGCACGCGGTGTTTCAAAGCGGCAGTGCCGTGTGGAGCCCAGGGTCAGCACCTAGTTGATTCCAGGCTCCATATAGTGCTGCCACTTTGAAATGCCACAAGGAGTCCGACGCTGGGCTCCCCATGATGTTTCAATATGGCAGCGCTGCATGGAGCCCAGGGTCAGCAAGGGAGTCCCTAGCTGACCCCGGGGCTCCAGGGCTGTTGCTACACTTCAAAGGCAGAGGTGTCCTATCGACGAATTGAATAAATCGATGAAAAATGCATTGACTATTCGATTAGTCAGTTACTCAATATTTAACATCCCTACCTGTTATCCATCTAGGCACTAATTGAGATGAGAAGTTGACATGCTAGAAGAAATGTGCTCTTGAAGCTTCAGGAGACATGCAAAGATGATGCTGTGACATGATCTTTTGATGTTATAAAGCAAAGGTCCATTAGTACAGATAAGTTAGAAGTGCTTCTAAATTTAGGGTGTGATTAACTTTGGATGGTGTGGGTGTGCACAGACATCTCTATATACACACAGTGAAATCTGCACTAGGGTCCACCTCCAATAAAGAGAACTCCGTAGCAAACAACCACATTAAAGTACCCCTATCATTTTCAGTGCAATTGTGTTTGACTTTTAGGCTACTTCTGCTACAAAAAGATTTGTGATGTGGTCCCTGGAGTCTGGGAAAAGAGAAAAGTTTTTGAGCTACACAGAGCTCTTCTTCAGGGCTGGAATCCCTCTTGCTCAGTTTTCATGAACCTCCCTCCCGTGTTCTAATCCACCTGTGTTTTTAAGAACAAGACACTTCTAGAAATAATTTCCCATGTCTTTAAAATATTCTAATTTTTAGCTTTAGAAAGCTGAGTGAATGAGCTAAATCATGGACAGCAAAATACAATACTCAGTGAAATGCTACAGAGTACCATGATAAATTCAGTACCAATTAGTTTACCTGAACTGGAGTCTTGCTGCTTTTCTCTAGCTCGTCTTTTCTTTTTCCCCTGGGATGTAAAAGGAAAATAATATTAGTTTCTCCCCTCAGAGGGCTAATGGAGGTTGTTTGGTATGATGAATACAAAAATTACAATGGACAGTCGGAGGGGGATAAGTAAAATTCATGAAGTTATAACCGCATCTGCAGTTGTCCACGAGGACTGAACCAAGCACCTTTGGAACTAAAAGCATGAGCCTCTCCTGCTTACGCTGAAAAAACAGGTCTTTTAGTTCAGAGGCAGCAGCAAACTCAGACCTCCCAATGTGACCGCACCAGGCTAATGTGTACATCTCCCTTTCATTGATCACAGCTGATGCAATGAGTGACCTTGTATAAAACCAGGCCTCTATCTCTTTCATTTGATTGGCCACTCGCCCATCAGTAATCCACACATTAGGAATGAAAGGGGCGTGTGGATGCACTTTTAAAACTATGGTTGATAACTTCAGCAAAAGGTTGCTGTTTAAGACTCTTAAGGAAAGGCTGGTTTTGAGATACATGTACAGCACTTCCCCTCTGTCATGGTTAAAGTACAGTTTATCAAGGAGTAGAGAACACCAGCCTGTGTGGTGTAAAAGGCATAAGGAGAAACCACTGCTTCATTTTCTGTCTGATTTAGCGCCACCTGGCTTCACAGATGCCACAGATTATCTGGTCTTTGACGTTCATTTTGAAGAACCTTGTTGAGAGTCAGGGACAGCAGACTTGACAAGGAAGTAACACCATGTTTTTAAATAAAAAGGAAGCAAGACCGAGAGTTAAGAATGACTGTTAGCACTTCTCTCACTGAATGGGAGAAAAAGTCTAAGGCAGCACAGCGTGGGCTTTCCTTGGCCAGCCATATTTCCAAATGCAAGCACATGCCAAACCCAAATCATTTAGCCCACAAATCAGACTGAGCAACTTCAGGGTCTTTCAGAAGATAGCCCTCAGCTGGACCAATGGACTAGCTGAATGAAATGCTGCTTCTTTTATGCGTTTAAATAAATGCCACCTCAACACAGATGGAGAGACAACGTGAACCCTCATGGAAAGAGAACATCCTGGTAACCCTTTCGGAGAAGTATTTCAGTGTATACAGGAAGTTACGGGATGCAACACCCCATTTTTCAGAATTCACCAAACAGCAAATCAGCATATTCCTCCGCACACGCAGTCATCTATACTGTGTGTAGACAGACAGGTTGGGGCCTATGGGGCCCCGAGGTGCCTTGATGGTTTCTGAAAGTGAGAGGGGAAGTGAAAGAAGCTGTAAGAAGCCTCCTGCTTTTGGGCCCCCATGCAGCAGAGTCCCCATCATGGCTTGACCCTTTGACAGGGAGGGGTCTGAAAAACCATAAAAGCCAGGGGCTCCTCTTGCACAGCAGGAAACTTGGAGATTAAATTTCTTCTTCCTGAAGCTCCTCTTACAGGCATGTGCTTAAAAGCATGAGTAAACCAAAAGGGAAGGCCAGGCCCCCGGGCAAGCTGTGGGGGGTGACTGATCTGTACTCCCAAAAGGGGCAGGACTTCGGGTGCAAGGAGTGAAGCCAGGGCAGCTGGTTCTCCCTGATGCTCAGACCGCAATGCTCCCCCACCTGCACCATCTGGCGCATGCTGTCTGGGGCTCTGCAGTGCACCACATGGAACTCTGAGAAGTCCTGTGCAGATTCAGACTAACAAGGCTGCTCCTCTGATACGTGTCCACATGGAATTGCGGTTGCTGCTGCGGCAGCCACGTCCAGGAGTTCTGGGCCCCTTTGAATTGCCAGGCCCCAGGGCAGTTGTCCTCTTTACCCCTCTCCCCCCCATCAGCAGGCCTGGGGAAGGCTATAACTAAATAGGTAACGTTCTAAGAAGAGGCCAGAACTTCCTCAACTGGCATGAGGGAGCGACTAAAAATGAGACAGGATGAGCAGTTATGTCAGTGCTGAGGACGCTATTGACAGATAAGTAACTAGCTGTAACACTCTGAGCACCTGTCCCGGACCTGAGGAACAGCTCTGTTTAACCTCAGACGCTTGCCTCTCTCACCTCCAGACGCTGGTCCAATACAAGGTATCCCCTCACCGACCTTGTGTCTCTAGGTATTTCATAATCAAGTCCTTACAGAAGGAAAAGCCCCAGTGTGGTAGGTCACAGACTCTAGTCACAGGAGAATGCAATCCTCAGTCAGACTAGCAAAACACTTAAACAAAAAACAGAGAGGTGATGGTGGAATTTCTTCCATTCCAAGGCTTAGTGCTCAGTACATGGAATGGAAAATGACATGGCCAAATTATGTATTTATACAAATACTCCCTTTTTCCATCTGAACATTCCAGTCCCCTCGAGTGAAGCCACAGCACGTGTTTTTAAAATAACTAGGAAAAAATTTGCTCAGCTATCTATGGCCTGTCTTTTATGTTCCCCAAATCTACTATTTTCCAGAATATATTTTCCTGATTTTGCAATGTCCTGGAATGCAAGATCGTAAGCACTTTGATTATTCCATAACAGGCAGCCAAGATGGTGCATAAGATTTGCATCTCATTTAAGTTTAATAAAAGTGACTGAGTTTAGAGTCTGCACAATAGCTTTTACTGTGCTCAAACACCTTTATTATTAGCAAGGTGCTCACACTGCTTCCCTGATCATCAGGGCTCGAGAAACTATAGAATCTACTCGCCCGTGGCGAGTAGATTTCAGCCATGCACCCCATTTACCGGCAGCGCGCGCATGCACAATGTGGCTCTTGCGCATGCACAGTGCGGGGCTGGCGAGTGGCTTTCGCCATCATTTGTCAAGCCCTGCTGATCATTACAATACAAGTACAGTCAAACTACGTTATGTAATGCTAGCTTATGATCACATCTACATTACAAATTCAGCTGCACTGAAGGATCTGGTTCGAACACAGTGATAAAGTCTCCTTTGGACTAAACTCCATCTGAGCAAAAAGGAATGCTGGAATTTTAAATCTGAGCCACTCCCTTCAGTGTCCGATGCCAGCTGCCATGGTGGCGCAGGCTTGACTTGTAGGTATAAATTGCTGGATTGTTCTGATTGCTCACCTTCAAGAACACTAGCTGGAGCCTTAGGAGTAAAGACACCAGCACTACTGGGCTGGTCCTAGACTTGACTTTTTCAAAACCTCAATGGAAAAAACAAATTGTCCATTTGCTGCAATTTCTCCATGTCTGTTTGTTCTGTTACAGCATATCGGTTACGTCCAAATGACCTAATGGGCATTGACTTAAAAGCTACATTTAGTCCACACTGTATTCTGAAGCATGGTGAAAGGATTAAATAAATTCCACAGCCAGTGAGCGATTCCATGGCCATGGAAGTGTGAAAAGCTCAGGGCTCCTGGAATTCTGCAGCTAACCCTGGAGTGGGTGGGTACAGAGTGGCAGACAGCTATACGTTCTCACTGCTGCAGAGCCAAGTAACATTCGCTGCAGAATTCTCTTACCCTTGCCGCAGAAACTGGCCCTGAAGTGCCGCAGAATTCCAGGGGCCCTGAATATACCTGAGTGTGTTCACGGGCTGAAGAGCCTGAAGACTGAAGGAGCAGAGTATTAAAATAGTAACTGGCCTCTTTAAATACATCCAATACATACATAGAAGGTATACAGTGCTGTCAATGCCCCGGACTTTACTGCAAGTCTCACCATAGTTGTTTTAAAAAGTCCCAGCTCACAGAATCATGGTGTTGTGAGAGAGTGTCTCAGCAGACAAAAATAACCCTCGTGGTTGCAAAGAGAAGCTTGAGATCATGAACCTTAAAAGTTCAAACCCTAAAAGGCAAATGAAAAGAATCCCAAGTGCATTATTTCCAAAATATCAAGAGTGGTGTATGGGTATGGGTGTGTATGTGGGGGCGGAGGGGATTACTCTGTTTAAGGCCTGACTCTTGAATGGTTGGGGCTGGCAAAGCTGGGTATAGGGGAGATCCGAAAAGGAAATTAAAGCACTTTAAAAGACTGACAATTCAGTACGACAGGTTGAACTTCTCTCTAGTCCAGAACACTCTGGTCCAGAAACATCCATCATCTGGAATGATTTTAGTTAGCCAGATGTCCACTTTTCATGGGTGTGCCGTTTCCCACGGTCCCATAAAGTTTGTTTACAGCTACCAGTCCTGTGTCTCAGGCTACGTCTACAGTGCCCTCTGTTGCGCAAAAAATATGGAAATGAGGTAAAGCGTGGAATATTGCCACACCTCATTTGCATAATTAACGAGGCTCTGTTTTTGCGCAAGAGGCTTTTGCACAAAAAGGAGCAGTCTATATGGCTCCTTTTTTTGCAAACCCCCCCTCTTGCACAAGAGCCGTTCTTCCTGAAAAAAGTGGAAGAATGGCTCCTGTACAATAAGGGGTATTTGTGCAGAAAGGAGCTGTGTAGATGGCTCCTTTTTGCACAAAAATGGAGTCTAATTAATTATGCAAATGAGATGTGGTGATATTTATGCTTCGCCTCATTTGCAGTTTTTTGTGCAAGAGAGGGTAGATTTAGCCAATGGCTGCGTCTAGACTGGCATGATTTTGCAGAAATACTTTTAAAGGAAAAGTTTTTCCATTAAAAGTATTTCTGCAAAAGAGTGTCTAGATTGGCACGGATATTTTTGCGCAAAAGCATCCATGCCCAGTATAGATGTGCTTTTGCGCAAGAAAGCTCCGATGGCCATTTTAGCCATCGGGATTTCTTGCGCAAAAAATTAAGGTGCCTGTCTACACTGGCCCTCTTGCGCAAGTATTCTTGTGCAAGAGGGCTTATCCCTGAGCAGGAGCGTCAAAGTATTTACGCAAGAAGCACTGAATTCTTACATTAGAACGTCAGTGCTCTTGCGCAAATTCAAGTGGCCAGTGTAGACAGCTGGCAAGTTTTTGTGTAAAAGCACCTGCTTTTGCGCAAAATCTTGCCCGTCTAGACACACCCTTAGTGTTTTATGCTGCTATTTAGCTCTAATTCACCCTTAAATGTCCTCAAACAGCCCAGTAATCAGTGGAAGTGTTGGTAATGCTGCTAGACAATATTGGCCCCCCATGATACAGAAAATTCTCTGGTTTGGCACAGGGTGCCGGACTAGAGAGGTTTAACCTGTAGTCCCATCCTTATAAGTCACTAATGCTGAATCAGCAAATCCCTTCTGGTTGCATGCCAAAACAGATTCTGCAAAATGGCAACCCTAAACTACCCTAACAGGTATCTTCTTTCCTACAGTATGTAGACATTAGAGAACATGGTTAAGATAAATTCACATGCTGCCTGTGTCTCTAAACACAATAGACCATTACGGCATTATTTTAACTGAATCCTGACCTTCTCTTTTCCCCAAATTTTCAATGGAATTATTGTACATATGTATAGTTCTACTCACATTAGCATTGGGTCTAAACTGCTGAACAATGTATTCCTTAGCGCCTCAGCGATTTACACCAGCAGCAGGTTTGGCTCATTATTTTTTAGTGAACACAGCAAAATGCGCCCATGCCCAGCTGAGGCGCTGTGCGATTTTATTAGCACAACTGGCCATTCCTCATAACTTCCCTTCCTATGGCTTGTCCCCTTACTGCATCACACAGAAAAGGAGACAAAAATCTTTTGCCAAAGGGATTGTGCTTTTTTATATTTCTGTGCAGTGCTAAGCACATTTTGGAAACCTAAGAAAAGCAGTGCATGCCAAAGGAAGTCTAGGTTAAGCTGAACAGAAGAGCTTCTGTCTGATTGGCAAAATTCTGTGCTGCTGATGTATCACTGCAGAGAAGAGGTTCTTACTATACAAGATTTGGTAACAACAGCAGTGACCACAAATGGGGAAAGGATGTAGTGTTGTTAAGGACATCTTGCTTTATTGACCCAAAATGCCTAACTCCCTTTGTGTCCCAAGGCGTTCTATTAACAAGCGCACCAAGAACAGCTGGAACAAATCTGTCTTGTGTGAAAGAGCTGCCAGCAGTGCTGGCTTTGACCTGTGACTTCTTATATGACTTCTTGTGGTTTGAGTGAAGGTGGAAAACTCCTAATCGCGGTGAGTTTTTCTTCAGCGTGGGAGTAACTGTATTTCCTATCTTGTATCAAGTCACGTGCCAGGGCGTTGACCTAGATTTCTCCTCCTCATTTGTGTTACAGAGCTTGGGAGACAGAAAAGCATTTGTTGTAGGTACAGTGTAGGAGGGGAAAAAACCCACCACAAAGCGTCCGTTTCCTGGCTTTGGACACATTATCCCAAAACAACCTTGGATGTGCCAATGAGCAGACTGCTTGGGTCTGGTTGGCTAGCAGAAGATATGAGGGTTACTGAAGATATGCAGGTAGGGTAAGAGAACGCTTCCAGAGCACACACAGCAGCTTTCCTTTTGAGGAGAAAGGATTTCAGTGAGAGAAATGCAGAATGAGGTGGCTTTGTTAAAGGAAGCATTCCATCTTGGGGTGGAAAGAAAAGCAGCTTGCTGTATCTGAGGCTGCTGGTATTGCTCTGGCTCTCATAACACTGCTGACTGCTGCTTCGGATACCACTGTTTAGCTACTGTCCCCGAGAAATACATGCCACTGAGAATCCTGAAGAGCTATGAGCAAAATTCCCCCCCATTGTATGTTCCGTCAGGAGAGCCTTGGGCTGAGTTACTGCAGCACCACAGGAAACAGGTGCAGGCTTATGGAATGAGGAGCGAACAGCCTTTGTGGGGAGCAATAAGCAGTGGTGTGATGATTTATCATCATCACTAGGAGAAGGCAGCAACTTTTTTTTTTAAAAAAGCAAGGTTTCTATTGACAGCAATGGGCTTTGGCTCAGGTCCCAAGCTAACTAGTGAGGCATTTCTATCTGGGATCAAGACAAAGACTAGAAAACAAAGTTGAATGTGGATGTTTATGTAGAATTCTTGTCCCTATAAAACTGCACTTCACGGGTTGCCTCTTAAATGATCATATACCTTACAGAAAATGGAGATATTATTTATTTTTAGAATGGCTCTTCTCAAATGCACCATAGATTAGAAAGTAAAGGGGTAGGGGGGACAATGTTTCAGACAGATAAGCTCTACACCAGGGCTTGGCTACTGGAAGCTTGTATTCACCTGAATGTTAGTAGTCACAGAAACATTCCTGAATCATCAGGAGAAAAAAAAAATCAAATTGCGAACACTAAGAAAATGGTACTAAAGGGAAATCAGGATTCACGTGTCTGTTTTAAAATACTTTAACATTACAACAAGCCTTTGTGTTTCAAAATTCTCCCTTACTTGATTCCAACAGCTTCAGCTTCTCCATATATGCATGGCCTAGCTCTGCTCCCACTGAAGTTGACGGTAAAAGTTCCCTTGATTTCAACGAGAGCAGAGTTTAGGCCGATAGGGAGCATTTCTGAGAATCCCATCCTCTATAAATAAAACAACCTATTCAGATTTCTAGACAGAACAAAACAAGTAATATCATGGATGTCTAGTGAATTAATTCCGAATCACTAGTGAGGCTGGATCTTAGTATTCTAGATATCTAATCAAGAAGAGAGCAAACATGCAGCTTCTCACTGCTTATCAGTTCTAGGTAGCAGAGCTATCCAGAGGTAGGTTAACATAAGAACAGCCATACTGGGCCTGACCAAAGGTTCATCTAGCCCAGTATCTTGTCTTCCAACAGTGGCCAATGCCAGATGCCCCTGAGGGAGTGAATAGAACAGGGAAGCCAAATGTGATCCCTCCCCCATCACCGATTCCCAGCTTCTGGCAAACAGAGCCTAGGGACACCATTCCTACCCATCCTGGCTAATAGCCATTGATGGGCCTAACCACCATGCATTTATCTAGTTCTTTTTTGAACCCTGTTAAAGTTGTGGTCTTCACAACATCCTCTGGCAAGGAGTTCCACCAGTTGACTTTACAGGTTGATAGGTTCTGAGACTCTGGCTTTGTCTACACTGATAGTAATGGCATGTAGGGTATGCATAGCTACAGGCTATATCCATATTGCATAGTGTAGCTACACCCATTGGGGAAAGGCTCCACTGGGCAGCAGATCCACTGACAGGAGAGGGGCAGGAGGAGAGGGAGCAAGGGGGGCATTTGCCCCAGGGCCCGGTGATTCAAAAGGGTCTGGGGCTCCCAGCTGCCACTTCCACTACCATGGCAGCTGGAACCCTGGGGCCTTTAAATCGCTGCAAGAGCTTTTTGGGCTGGGGATGGAAGGGTGCACTCCAGGTGATACTGAGGGCTGGCTGCTCCTTCCAGGAGCACAGAGCCACCCCAACCACACCTTGCCAAGGGCCTGGGAAGGCTGCTGGTCCCTCGGATGGGGAAGCAACAGGACAAGGCTCCAGCATCTGGGAGGCAGCAGGACGCTGTATTGCTATGGGAGCATGGCTTGGGTGTGTAGAAAGTCACGTGTGGTACATACACCAGAACCATGGGGTATTTTGACTCACCTAAGCAATGCTTTTCCAGCTGTACTGCTATTTATACCCGCGCTAGGCAGCCATGTCGTGTATGTACTCTACATGTCACCCCATGTGTAGACACAGCCTATTCAGTGTGCTTCACGCCCCTCCCCACTGGTTACAGCAGAATATGCTTCACTTTCCCAACAAGCAATGGGAAAAGCTGCTCTGTGTGGAATCCAGCAGTCACAGCGGAGATGTTCACAGCGTATTTCTAGCTGTTCTATTCAGCAACCTTATTCTGGACACTCGCTTGAAATGGTCATTTAAAATAAAAACACCTGCCTGTGGTATCCCTGTCCTGACAGGAGCATCACAGCAGAGTTAGGCTTAGTCCACAGACTGTCCTTCCAGAGATCACATCTGGATGCTCCTGTTTTAGTTGAACACTTTGAAGATAACATGTTTGAACCCCTTTAGAATCCTAGGACAGGGTAAAGGTCTAACAGACCAGTAAATCTATCACCTTGCAAGTGCAGCGTACAATCTCTCATTAGACATTGTCCATATGTTGCTATAGTTCATACCTTTACTTATGACAGCAGCCTCATGAATGGATTGAAAGTTAACCCAGACAAGCTGCTATAAGGCCAGGACTATAATCTGTACAATGACTATCATTATCTCCACTGTTGTGGAATTCTCTCCTAATGAATGGCAATCCAAACCATGTTGGAACAAGTCTAAAGGTCACCAGCTCAGCTGGGAATGAAGGTGCCATAAGAAAATCCAGGAGAGGATAACATCATGGTAAACGGAATAAGAGTGAAGAAACAATAAGGATCCTATTTGAAATTCCCCAAAGCTCATTAAAGTTAAAAAACTTTCACTTGTTACAGTATCTTTATAGCTAATTAACCATACTGGTTAATAGTTATATATGTGTGGGAAATACAACAATCAGCTTGTGAATTCTATTTTGCGGTCTGTATAAATTTAGGAAATAAAAATATTTTGTGTTTCTGACATTATACAGAGACCAATATTTCCAGTAACCTCAGAGCAGGGACTGATGCTCACTCAGCACTAGACCTGCGTCTGTACATTAGACCAGTGTGAACTTATAAAAGGACTTTGTCTTGTTTCAAAATGGCATGAATCAGGACTAACTCTTGTGACATCAGTGGAGTTACTCAGGAGTAAGACAGGCTTAAGTGAGAGAAGAATCCACCCCAGAGCAAAACTATACTGATGTTACATGTCACGTCATTCAGTAGGAATATGTCTAATTTGATTAAATAAACAGTATAAGGACAGAGGAGAGAATGCTTATTAGCCAGTACGGGAGTTCATCTACAAAGCCTGAATGCTCTCCACAGTTAAGGCACTCTTGAAGACCTACTGCCACCTACAGTAAATCTCCTGACAAGCACGATAAAATAGAAGGAAAGTAAAAAAACGTTACCCCTAACGTCTCCCTACTTGTCTGCTGGTCTGTCTTTAGACTGTAAACTCCTGAGAGCAAAGACTATTCCATCTTACCAGCAAGTACATGCTACTATAAAAAATAAAAATAAAAAAGGAAGTATTTAAATCATAACATCCTCACATGGGAGGCAGCCCATATTAAGGGAGAAGGGGATAACCAAGTGAAAATCCAAGTCATAAAGCTGATCCCTAAGGAATTTGGGAAAAGGGCCCAACAAGCACTACAGGAGACCTTCACCATTCGCAGTGGATGTGTTCCTGGCACCACCATGCATGGTGACATTTGCAAATATTGGTAAGCGCCCCATGGCTCCCAAACTCGTCACAGGGCTCCGGAGCTAGAGGGTCCTCTCCATGGGGAATAGGAGCCAAGGGGGTTCTCCCAGCCACCACAACCCCCCCCCCTTCCCGCAGGGACAGGAGACATCGGCAAATATATGGAACTCTGAATAGCGATGTTGCGAATCGGGAGGGTTCCCTGTATAGTGAGTATTGTGAAGGTCATTGCAATTCTCTCTCTATGAATTTCTTAGGCTAAAACAAGGGTTCCCAAAGTGGGGGGCATGAAGAAATTCCAGGGGGGCGCGAGGCAACCCAGCCACACACGCACTAGTCAATCCCACTCTAACTTTTGCTGCTATTTGTTTGGGAGCGGGGGCGTGAGGGTTTCTCAAAAATCAAAAAGGGGGCGTGATGCCAAAAAGTTTGGGAACCACTGGGCTAGAAGTTCTCTAGAACTTTCATTCAGAGGCTGAGATTCCCTCCTTTCCTAACCTTCACCCCACCTTAGTAAATGGATCTCAAAATGTTCCATTCTGCAGACCACCAGGAAATGCTCCTCGCTTGGCCATGGACCATAGATGGAAAACCACTGCATAAGGCCACCATTGGAGCATATTCCCACAGGGCAAATATTGCCAAAGACCACTCACGTCATTTAATGATAATTTTGATTTCTGCTTAGTTGTAATATGAACCAGGTTATTTTTATAAGAGCTTCTACCTAAGACTGTAAGTTGGCAAACCACCTACTTGTTAAAAACCCATCATTTAGCTGTTGGGAAACATGACATTCTTGCCAAAAATACCCATTAATCCAAAGCCAAAAACGTTAGGTACATATTCCAATGCCTATGGGAATATAAACGTCCTCCTCTTTATTACCTATCTGCACCAGAGCCATGGGGCACACCAGCATTATCAGGACACATGCTCTCAGGGACAGGAGCTAAGCAACGCAGGCAACATTCAAGCTCAGCTGCAGGTTTTGAAACATGCGGTCAGGTTGGGGCTTTTACTCTATAGCTGCATTAAGCACTCACATAGTTGTCTCTAGCAGACCAGCCTGGGTAGAGCTGCATGTGAAGCTGCCGTTCCTTTCGGGCTAGTTCATAGTACTTGGCCTGCTCCTCCCGTGATAGTGCGTGCCACTGCAATAACAACAACAAAAACAATCAATCAGTTGTGAGATCCCTCAGTGTATTTCATCACTATCACTCTGCTAATCCGAATGAGAGGAGGGCTAGATGGGGTCTCCTTCCAATATCCCTCGTGTAACACCCTTCCTGTCAGATGTATGTTGGAGGCTGGGTATTCACAGTGGCATAAAGATAATGTACACACCTTTAAATGTGAGTAGCATGCTACCTGCTTAAGCAAAACACTGCTGTGGGATGCAAGGTAGGGATGTTAAACATCAGTTAATTAAATAGTTTAGTAACCTCATGAATTCTTATCAGTTAGTCGACTAGTCTATAGTTCTCAGGGGCGGAGCTGGCAGCCAGTGCACTCCGGCTTCATTCCTGAGGAGCCCCCTGCCACTCCGCGCTGCTGCCTCCAATACAGAGGCAGCAGTGTGGGGTGCCAGGCAGAAGCTGGTCCACGAGGGGAGACCGTTTAAAAACCGACTCCCCTCGCGGACTGGCTGCCTGTCACTCTGTGTTGCTGCCTCTGATAAAGAGGCAGCAGTGCAGGGTGGCAGCAGCCCCTGTCTAAGGGCGTCTTAACTCCTGGACCCATTGCAAGCCAGGACTGAGGTGGGCTGCTGGCCAGCCTGCTAAAAAAATTATTGGGGGAGGGGTGGAAGGGAGAGAAAGAGGGAAATACATGTAGTCTATAGCATTAACTTATAAGCTTTTGCTTATCAGTTAAGCATCTACACTATTACATCCCTTATGCGAGGCTGACCCTTAGTGTGACTAACTGGCTTCCCCAGATTCCGAAGGGTGTGAAGATTCTCTATGTAGTAGTGGCGCATGCAGCGCACTTCACCCTAGCCTTTTCCCCCCGTTGTATTTTATAGTACCCGAATGGACCCATAGGAGGTCACTCCTCCCCCCACCGGGGACCAATAATCATAATACCCCTTCAGTTAGGGCCTCGTGTCAGAGTGGTTCATTACCACTAGATCCCTGATGTGCTTCCACTCCTCTGCCCTCATATAGCAAAAGGGCGTTTGTAACCATTCATTTCAGTCACAGTACTTAAAGGCACCTACCCAGGTAGTTTTTAAATGTTATTTAAAGAGCACTTAATAAGAGAGAGACCTTCCCATAGTTTTCATCTCTCTAACGAACACCCCAATCACTCCCACTGTTTGCTCATCTAAACATTTTATTCTGTGGAGTGGCTAGTACCCAGACCACGTTTTAAAAACACTGATTTGCCCAAAGCTCCATTGATAGTAGCTTTGTTAAGTAGCACTTTAGTTGTCTCTTTCTATGGGATTATGAAGAAGCTCTGCTTAGGACAGTGGTGGGTAACCTGTGGCCCCCATGCGGCCCATCGGGGTTCCATGTGTGGCCATGAGACATTTTGTTTACCATTCCCCACACATAGGCGTGGCAGATCATGCTCATCTCCATCAGTGTAATTTTTCCCCAACCAGTAGTGACAGACATGTAAAGCAAGGGCATGTGCAGTGAGGTGCACGCTGATTGCACACATCACTGACTCAGAGCTGTGCGTTCCCCCTATATCCAAAGTGCCGCTGCGGTTCACTCGGCACACCCTGTAAATTCTAGGTGCACAAGCACAGTTAGCAAAACTGCCCTATCCTGGGAGATCATCTTCGTTATGACAATCTTGCAACCCACTGAGATGAGACTCCTGTGGCCCACTCACTAGCCTAGGGTGCGTCTACACAGCAGCATTATTTTGGAGTAACGGCCGTTATTCTGCAATAACAGTGTAAGTGTCTACACAGCAATTCCATTATTTTGAAATAAATTCAAAATAACGGACGGCTTATTCCGACGTCTGTAAACCTCATTCCACGAGGAATAACGCCAATTCCAAAATAGCTATTTCGAAATAGCTGTAGTGTGGATGCTCCACTGCTGCTATTTTGAAATAGCTCCTCCCCAGGGCCATTCAAACTAATTACTCCTCAGTGCCTCCTGGGGCACTAACTAAATTTTGAGACTTCCCTGTAGTGTAGACGTGTTATTTTGAAATAAGCTATTTCTGAGTATTTCTTCTGGAATAGCTTATTTCAAAATAAGCTATTTCTGAGTATTTCTTCTGGAATAGCTTATTTCAAAATAAGCATGCGGTGTAGACATACCCGTACGTTGCCCATTGCTGACTTAGAAGCATGCAATATATTCTGTGCTCTTACCCTCCTTCCTAAAATCTGATTGATAGCGGCACTTTCTTTCAGGGTGCACTCGGCAATCACTTTTGCCCGCATTTCTTTCATATACAACATGAAAGCATTCAGGGGCTTCTTGATAGTGGGCTTCTTGGCTTCCTTCTCTCTCTTTGGTTCTGGTTGGGGTTTCCTTGCAAGAAACAAAACAACAGTCAGTAACAATCATGATCTTCCATCTCAGGCATTGTAACCGAACAGTAACCAGAAGAAATTGATTCCCCATGAATATATTAAATACTAAAACACTTGACCTCAAACCTCGATTAATGTGTATTTTATGCAATTAGGGCATGGATTCTTTAACAATCATGCCCATCATTTCTCTGGCACCTTTCGGTTGCTAGGGCAACTGCATAGCACCACCAGGCTACTTATCAAATCGACAGAGTTACCAATGTTCCATGCCTGGCTTCCACAGAGTTGTACCACCCAAAGTGTCAGATAAACAGAGGAATAATTGAGACTAGGACTAAATAGTTAAGGAGACCATTTTGACGGTCCCACCTTTGTCTCAAGATGTGTTGACTTACATGCTCCGGTCGTAATGATCCATGTCTTGTTTCCCAGAGTGGGGTACGATGGCCGGATGAGGGATTCCAGTAGTATGCATTCCAGAGCTCAGCATCAGGGGATGTGTAAACCTGCAAGAGTGGGGGCGTGTCAGTGATTACTGGAACTTCCCATTTAGTACAACCCTCCCACGACAGATGGATTCAGCTCTTAAAGAAGAATTCAGATGTGAGATTCAGCTGGGTACTACCCTTTCTATCCATACTCCTGCCAGGCAGATGGAGAACACACCTTGGTTCACTAGATGGCGATCTTTGAGTGGTTTTTAAGTCACAGGAACATGCTACGCAGAAGTAAACAAAGCAAATCACTGAGATATATCCCTTAGCATATTCAGATCTCCAATGTCATAAGGAAATCATTTGTCTCGAAATAACAGTAAGGGTAGGGTTAGGGTTGCAAACCCATGTAGGGTTGCAAAGGTGCTGTAGCTCTGCAAAGCCTAATCCAGAACTTTGCCATCACTGCTGCTGCCCTAAAGTTTCTGAATCAATGAAAATGAAGGGGAAGCGTGCACACTTTGCTTTGGGTCTTTGATGCTTTTCCATGGCTTCCTCCATCAGCGCATCCTTGCTGAGTAATCCTCTGTCATGATGACAGTGGATGAGCGGATAACAGAGTAGCCAAATTGATTGTAGAAAAGATTTGGAACGGCAATCAGAATCCAGGAGGTTTTTATAAAAATTAATCTGCAATGTAATCTAGCTTTACAGAGATCAACAGCTTTTTTTTTTTTTTTTTTTTTAAAGGGCATTTTCAGATCTCAGTTGTCACAGTATTTTTGTTAGTTTAAAATAAATGCGTGGTCCTGGGATACCTTAGAGACTAACCAAAATATATGGTATCATGAGTTTTCGTGGGCAAAAGCCGCTTCATCAGATCAATTGGAGTCTTAGGGTTGGTTTTGCCCATGAAAACTCACGATTCCATATATTTTGTTAGTCTGTAAGGTGCCACAGGACCACTTGTTTTTAATGGTACAGACTCTAAACAACTACCCTGCTGACATTTTTATTAGTGTTACAATAAAAACCTAAGCCACACCAACATTTGGATTTCAGTTAGGATACCCATATATGAGAACAATTTTTTTAATAGAAAAAGCATGAGAACAATTAAATCTGAAACCTTTGGAGGTGCACCCAAGACCCAGCCCTAGCAACCTTATCCACCAACAATGAGAAATGAGATCATAAGCGGTCTTACTAGCTTACAAGCTTCATTAGCTCAGTGTACATTCTTGAGGTTATAACCAGCACAGCTTTGCCAAGCTTGCCATTTTATGGCTGGAGATTGAGACAGCAAGTATCGCCCCAGGAAATAAACAGTTCATGAGATACATTGTCACAAAACAAAAGAAGATGTGTGATTTGATCCACTGGCCAAAGTGTGAAGTTTGATCCTTATCCAACAAGGTGTTCTTTCTTGTCTGCAGTATTGCAAAACTTTTCCCACTCTAGAGCATAAGTGGAAATGCCAACACCAAGCAAGAAGAGGCTTTTGGGCAACTAAGGAGGCCTGTAAACTCATCTTTATTATTTTATATTCAGATGCTCAGAGAGGAGAAGAGGCCTCTGGCAGCATGGTGGAAAACTAAAGTAATGTGGTTGACTATTTTCCTGCCACAGTTCCAGGGATAAATCCCCGGGGAATGCCTTCCACAACCCTTTTGAATATTATCCCCTACATATCATGACAACACAAAGCAGAAGCAAAAGCTGGAGATGCGAACAAATGTTGCTTCAACATGAACTTCCATGGGGCTTAACCTATTCTAGCTGAAGCGATCTACAAGAGCATAGGGGCTTGCTGTTGGCCAAAGGAAGAATGCAAGCGCTTATAACAAACTCTTCACTATTCTGTCCAAACATGTTTGTGAGTGCTCTAGTGCTATGTAATTGGGCCAAATCCACACTTCAGGGGCAAACTGTGTACATAGGCATGTTTGTGCAAAGTAGTGCACTCAATGGGAACTGTACACATGTATAGGAAGGGGAGTTAGGCCCAGCATGCTCATAAATCTGCCAAGGACACTGCAGTACTCAAATGTCCTAGGCTTGTGTCACAGAACGCAACTTGCTCTGTATACAAGATTGATTATGTTCTAGCGGCTAGAACTTCAGCTACTCTAAGCTGGCAGAGGTCAACTGAGGTCAATGGAACTACACTGTTCTATATGCACTGAGTATCTGACCCTAGATTTTTAAGTTTTGTGGGGAGGCTCTAAAGGTGAGCAAGGAGATAGTCTGGCAACTTCTCCTCCTCATCCTACGGGAATGCAAGGAAGTGCAGCAGGAGATAAATGGAACTTAAAAGGCTCAAGATGTTTAACCTTTGTAGTCATGGGGACAAATAAAAATCACTGATTGTGATCATGCTCCCCACCCGCTTTACAACAGTACTGAGAACCAGTAAAATATGTCAGTCTCTGCATAACCCCGTCCATTACACTGAGGAAAGGAACATTTCCATCGCTAGGAAAGGTTACAGTTAAAAGTATATAAAAACTGGCTCTCATTCAATCTGTATAATATCAACAGGGGGGATTTTTTTTATATTTAATTTTTTTACCTACCAAATCTTTCTGTGGCTTTTCTTTGGAGAAAAGTATTTTTAGGATTTTTAGAGACACTCGACTAAAAGCAAAATTCTTTCCCTGCTCCTGCCACTTGGAAGCTTGATAGCCCCTCCCTGGCTGTTGGCAGTCTGCTGTAAGCTTGCATGGCACAAACTGCAAGCTGCGAGACCAGCAGAGCTGCTGTCTTGCCTCACACAGCTCATACTTACCTGGAGAAAGTAGCCCCAGCAGAGAGCGCTGACGAATACGGCTGTCTAAATCCACATGACGGGAGCGGATAGACAGACTGGCTCTGCCTGGGATCAGGAAGAAAGAGTCTATAAAGTATCTACATCTGTGTGGTTTTTCCTAAAAATATCCTCTATAGTTGGACTCATTGCTACTCATGGAGGTGAAAAGCCTTTAGTTGCTCCGGCTGCAAGTAAATGCTCGTGACATACGTTCTTTTCCAACCTAAGGGCAGATGGACCGGACTGCAATGTAATGCAGATGGAGAGGACTGCAAAGTTCTGATCTGAATGTGGATCCCAGCTTCCCCAAATGTTGAAAATTACTAAAGCATTATGTGAGCGATGCAAGTATCAAGGTGACAAGTATCAAGATTATTACTGTAGGGACAAACTGTTTAGCAATGCATACCCTGACTGAAAAGGTGTTTAAAAGGCATAGAAAGTTGCTGTGCAATACCAATGAACTGCCAAGTTCAAAAATCAGCCTCAAACCCATGCTGGTGATTAGGGGAATGGTCCACCAATCATAGACTCATAGACTTTAAGGTCAGAAGGGACCATTATGATCATCTAGTCTGACCCCCTGCACAATGCAGGCCACAAAATCAAATATCTGCACCTGGGATCACTAGAGTAGCATGCTTTGGTAGACTTTTTAACTGGGCAAGGAAAACAACACACTGTGCATTATATATTGTTCTAAAATTATCTGATTTCAAAAGTAGGCAACAAATGCTCAAGTAGTGTAAATTGGTGTCACTTCCCAGAACTGAACTGAAAATTCTTACTTCAACAAAGCTATGCTGATTTGCACAAGCTTCGGGTTGGGCTATAGATTCCTTCAAATAAAGTAATGCTTAAATCCCAGGCGTAGGACTGCATATGTGCCAGGTTTGGCATCTGTAGCTATTGGTGTTACTAGAATGCAAGTATCAGAGTAGTCTTCTCCATAAAATGAAAAACTGTTTTCCCCCATGCTCAGACAGATTAAAATGCACCCTTCAGAATGGATTTTCTACACACTTCCTAAAAAACTATTTCACCTCTGGCTTAAAGCTGGGCATGAAGTTTCAAACCCAAGAAACTGAAAATCAGAGGTTTTTAAGCACAAGAAAACTGAGGCATCTGTTCTAAATTTCAGTTATCATCATTATTAGTATCACTGAAGATGATTTACAGAGGTGCTCTGCATTAACAGCTTCAATTGTTTTCCCAACCTTCTGAAAACATGGACCATTAATTACAATCATCATCATCATCATCATCATCACCACCACCACCACCACCACCACCGAAGCATCCAGAAGTCCCAAAAAGGACTGGAATTGCCTTGTGCCTGGAGTTATTCAGAGCCCCTGCCCTGAAGAGCTGTAACTGGAGAATCACAGAACTTAGCTCCTAAACCTGATAGAACAAGGTTTCTGTTTATGCCAGTCAGTGAATTACTATGTCTGAACTTGATGAAACCTAAAAAGCTCTGTATTAAAGTTAGTGCACGTGGTTAAAAACTGGCCTGCTCTGTTTACAATTTGCCAGACAGAAATCCTTCTCAGCACTGCTTAGAAGTTGATAGAGTATAAACATTGTCAACAAATAGTCAAGCGCTACAATGTATCAGGAAACGTAAACAATGTTTGAAGTTTAACATTTCCCCTCTTGCCCCAGTGAGAAAACATTCAAAGTTAATCCAGAAGTGACATTCATTACTCCAGAGGCCAAGATATCCGAATGCAGAAGGATCATGGCACTCAAGCCTTTATCCAAAGTGATTTTGACATGCAAATTAATTCAATTGCAAAACCAATCCATGATCGCTAGGAATGTACAATTAAAGATTGTATCACCCCATGATGAGAGGACAGCTCTTTAAAGACAAAGAGGGTGAGGGGGAAAGGAGACACCAGCAAGCTTCCTTCATAGTTCAGTGGGCGAGCTGTACAAATGACACAGTTTACAAGGAAGGTGTGTTGTCAGGCTCCAGCGATCAAACTCACTGGACTGGACTATAATTCATTTTTATTCGAAGTTCCTGACTGTCATCCCAGCTAATTAAAGAGAGAGTTATTGCAGCTCCTCTTCTCAACATGCTCGGCAGGAACAAAGACCATTTCTGCTGAACTCTTGTTACACTGCTTGCTAAGGAAAAGCTGCTTCCTGTAGTAAGACCGCTTTGCGTTTGAAGTCAGCTTCATTCCAGAACAGTGAACCTTCAGAACTGTCCACATACCACAGCGCTAGTTATTGGCACAAGGAGTCTCTGCAGCATTTCTTTTCCTACACAATTAGCTTCCACACTGTTTAAGCACCAAACCTCTGTAAAAGCCTAAACAGGTGACCTATCTCTTTGATGAAGCATTTGTCATCTGAAGAAGTGGGTTGTACCCACGAAAGTACATGATACCATCTATATATTTTGTTAGTCTGTAACAGGAAAAATTTAAACAACACGTAGTCTGGTAGCACTTTAAAGACTAACTCGGCTACCCCTCTGAAGCTTCTGAAAATATCAGTCACGCTTCCCTGAAGTGCCTGGAGAGTGCTGATAACGTGTGGGCGGCTCTGGAGATGTAAAACATTTGGATTGTAAACACATGATGAAGGTCTTAGTGGACATAGCTGAGAACCATCGTTGCTTCTAAGCACTTCTCAAATACAGAGTATAATTTACATAATTCAGAGGAAGTTCTGATTGGAAACTCCCTTTGGGGGATCCATCATTCCTCTGGGGGAAGCCAAGCTTGACACTTGCTGCAGCTTTATCATGTTTCTGTTCACAAGAGATTTTGAAAAATAAGCATCAAACTAAAATTTAGGACTAGGAACCTTGAAACAGTTTGATGGAATTTTGTAAATTTCAGCAGACAGCTATTTTAAGAAAGAAAAGAGTCATATTTTGCTATTTGAAAGGTTTGCTGTCTGATCCACGGGGCCATTTTTCTATTTGTCATTTTACCATCTCGGTTTCATTAGTCATTAATGAACTTGTCTGACTCGCTTGGTTAAAAAGTGCCAAATCCTGCCAGATGCTGTAGTGTCTGTCAGCAGAATGAAACTTCCTGTCTTACCAACAAACAAACAAACTCTTTGAGAAATAGATTTTTTCCCATGTAACTAGGCTGCCTTTAATAGCTTCCCATTCTCTGGCCAGGCTGTGCATTTGGCATCATAGCTGCTTTTTCTCCAGCATTTTTTTCTCCTAAAGTCTCTATTCGTCTGTCCTGATAAGCAATAACCTTGTTTGAGGAGTGAAACCTATTGTTCTTGCCTGATGGTTTAGGATAAAAAGCAAAATTTAAATCTCCTCATAACCAAACATGAGTCTAAGGTTGGCCTCAGTCTCTGTTTCCTTGTGGTTAAATATTTAAATCACTAAATAAGAAAAATCCAGTTAACACTTTATATTGTCCTTTAATTGTTTCACCTCTCTCGTTTTAAGATATTTATTTGTATACAGTAACATGAGGGTTCTGCAAAAGCAACAGGTAGATAATTGTTATTTGCATACTGTTGTTCATTGATTGTTTCATCTTAAAATTTCTCAAAGCCAATAGTCCGTGACATATGTTCCCAAGCTCACCCTACAGCTGAAAATCTTGCCTCAAGCCTCTACAATTCCAGTACATTATCAGGAACTGGTGATAGAATTAACTGAAAAGGCTGATCTAATCTGAAGAGAGATCATGCAAAAATGTTATCTCCCGACTCACCAGATCTGGTTCCTATGTGTATTCAAAGACACTCAGTTTTAATGACAAAAATAAGATTAATTAAAAACTAAGGAATTTAAATGTAATACTAAGCATGCCTCAGGGCTGCCCAGAAGGCAAGATTCCAAGAGATCATGGGTGTGAATAATATCAGGTGCACAGAAGAAAAGCCATATTGGGCCAGACCAAAGGTCCTTCTAGTCCTGTATCCTGTCTTCAGACAGTGACCAAAGCCAGGTGCCCCAGAGGGAATGAACAGAACAGGAAATCATCAAGTGATCCCTCCCCTGTCACCCATTCCCAGCTTCTGACAAACAGAGACTAGGAACACCATTCTTGCCCATCCTGGCTAATATCCATGGATGGACCTATCCTCCAGGAATTTTACTAGTTCTTTTTTGAACCCTTGTTATAGTTTTCGACTTCTGAACATCACACATCCTGCTGTTGGGTGAGTAATCATTGTTTGTACTCTGTCGAGCCAGTTCTCTGCCATACTATTCCCCACCCACCCCGTCGCCTTACACTGTCTGAAAGGCAGCTTCTGGTGGACTGAACACAGAAATGGATCACAAAACTCTGGCAGGGTCAAAAATAGCAGTCCATGGGTACATTCAGAGTAGAACTGAACTAGTAGCCCATGCAAAATGAGAGGCCATGGTTACATCTAATGGACGGGCAATGGACTGCTGTCCCAAGCAGCTCTGTGTATTTTTTTAAAATCCCTCTATAATGTCAAATACTGTGGGGAAAGGCATCTGAGAAGATAGAGAGATTGCTAGCTAGTGGTCCCAAATCCTAATTCCAGCTCTAACACTGAGTCACCTGGGGCAAATCCCTTAGTTTCTCTGTGTCTCAGGGCTTGTCTCCACTATGCCAGGGATCGACGCTGCAACGATTGATCCACTGGCTATTGTCTAAGCAGACACGATATATTGATCTCCAAACGCTATCCCGTCAGTGCCAGTACTTCAACAGCCCTCACCGACCTTACCATACTCAAGACACGGGGGTAAATACATCAACTTCAGCTATGCTATATGCACAGCTGAAGTGAAGATTAGATTGATGATGGGGTGGGATGGGGGGGGGGGGGGGTTAGCATAGACAAGGCCTATGCGTTCCATTTGCAAAATGGAGACAATTCTGCTTCTCAGCCTCAAAGGGAGCAGGGAAAATTAGGTATTGTGAAGCAGGGGTGTGACCATTGTGAAGATTAAAGGCCTCTACTTAGAATGCGGCTTAGAATGCAGGAGTAACAGCAAACAGAGGCCCGGGATAAACTATCAACACTTACCATCCCATAGAAGGTGTTATCTGTCCAACCCCACCAGGAGGCAGGGAGTAGAAACTAGAGATATCCGATGTTTGGGAAGGACGGTGGACACCTAAGAAGAGGATCAAGACTTTAGTAAGAGAAGGAAATTTGGGAAGAGTAGGCACTAGCATTTCCACGTTTATGGTAGTCAATAGGTTTTCAATTCCTTTATTTACTTCCATTTAGTCGAAGGACAGCACTGGTGACTTGTGAGAAACATGTGTAACAACCATTTTCTCCTATGCACAAGAGTTCCTTTTTAGTGGTTTGGTTGTACCATTAAGGACGTGTTTACACGGCATCGGGGAGTGAGTGTCTCAAGTTGGGACCACAGTTTGTGTTGGCTGGGCTCACTAAATAGACACTATGGCTCGCTCTACAGGTTGGGTGTAAGGGGACTCTTGAGAGTCCAAGCTACAGGCTGACTGCTGCTTTGACCTTGGCGTTTAGCCAGTTATTTTCAGAGGGCTAGGATGAGCCCTGCTACTAACACCATGGACCTAGGCAGGGAAGCGGGGCCTCATTCCCAGACAATGCCCTTCAGGGTAGCCTTTTGCTGGCAGCGGGGCAGAGCGAGGTCCTTCAAATATCACTGCAGAAAAAGGATGATGCTTCTGCTCAAGCTTGGGAAATGCACAAGTCACACCACTCACCTGCCCATCAATGCTTTGCACTTCTGTTCCATCCCAGAAGTTTTAAATCCCCATCTCTCACCCTCCCTCTCCCCCATCACAGATAAGCTCTTCCAATTGCATGATTTAGGAGTACGAATCCCTTCTCTGTGGATTCTTGTCATTTTGTTGTGTACTCTTGGCTTTTGCCATTAGCTTCCTTCAGGGATGTTCCAGCACGGCTGTTTCCCCAGCAGTACCTTGCTTGTGTACTCCATTTCAGAGAGGTCTGGATTTTAAGGGTCTGATTTTCTGTTTCCCCACAGCCTGTGTGTGCTGCTCCATTGCTGTCAAGGGGCCATAAACTTGTTTCAGCTGGGAATTCCGCTTTGGTAATCGGATTTCCTGAGTGCTCTCACTGCTGGCATGGTGAGAGGAAAGGGTGCGTGGCCCGTGTCTTTATACACTGGTTATTTTCCTTGCTTTCACACCAGCCTCTCTTGGAGCCTTGGGTAGCTGGGAAAAAGATAGAGCCATCTTCAAGCTGCTCATACACTGAGGGCAAAATGGGAATTGAGCTGTTCTCAAAATGAGGGCACTGAAAAACACACACCCTATTCTGTCACACTGCACTTGGACAGGACTGAAACACAGAACCAGGCTCCAGGTATCTAGACACCTATCTTCAAAAGGGAGGGAAGATTAAGGTCTCCCAGGTGGAAAGAAAGAGAGCGAGTGTGTGTGCGTGCATGTGTGCGTGTATATGGGTGCACACATTTATCTGTGTGATGAAGCGAAGTGTGGCCAGGGTGGTGAAGGATGTGAAATGATTGATGCCTTGAACACAGCACTGACTTTCGTATAGTTACCCGGTGACGGCAGAACATCTAATACCCTTCCAGTTATATACCAGCCATTAAAACCTTGAGCTGAAGGACGCTGAAGAGTCATTTGGCCTACCTCCAGGAGGACAGCACTCTAGATTCATGGGCCCTCAATAGAGATTTATGCTGTGGGATCATTAGCAGCTCCAGTGCCAATCTTAATTTTCATGAAAGGACATAGGGCAGCTGCCAGTCCCTGGGGTAGGCTGGTGCTATAGTGTTTAAAGCTTTACATACTAATAGGAACTCTCTGAAGTACGTTTACACACAGCCACTTTTTCAAAAGCCCTTGAGCAGTCATGGAGCTCTGTTCTGCAAGTCATTTTCAAGGGTAGCCTGAAGTAAAGTGGATTGTTTTATATTCCCTGAGGGGCCAAGCAAGATTATTTAAAAAAAGAAGAAAAAAAACCCCAACCTTCCTTCACCACTTTGGTGAGATTTGGAACTTTGCCAATAGCCAAGTTTCTAATAGGTTTTAATGTATTAACTTCCTATTTTTCTGTTGACTTTATAATATGCTAGTGGTTGGCAAGTGATTTGCTGTCTGGAAGAAACATCAGACTTATTCTGGTATCTGTTCCATCCTCAGCAGTCTGTGGCTTTATACTGGTGAGACCAGAATGTGGCCCTTCCGGTTCAAACTGCTGACAAATCAGCATCACCTCTGTACCCACTCCCCTTCCTTGATGGCACATCGTTAGGCAGCTCTCTCAACTCAGCAAGGCTATCATTTTGCAACACGCTCAGAAGCTTTAGAAATGGAGACTATGCAGACTGGTGGCTGTTGCATGAAATTACAGAACATCCCCCTCCCTGCAAAAGGTGAGGAACAATACTGTGTGGGTAGACCACTTCATTTCTTTACCTTTCAATGGGGATGTTTGCAGGATAGCATCACAGAAAGCTTAGAATGGTAGGTAAACTATGTGGCTTTGATATGTGGGGCTTTGCATGAAACAGCATCTTGTATTTGCACCTGGAGTTTTCTACTAACTTCCAGGTTCAAATGAACTCAAGATCCCGGCAAGAATTTAGGTTGACCCAAATATGTAAATTTTATCTAGATTTATCTGAAACTATGCTTATGGTCTGCCCATAGTTTGTGAACTTCAGCAAAGCTTTGGATGAACTTGGAGGATTTTTGAGTCTGATGCACCAAAGCAGCTTCTTTCCATCAGCCAACCAAAAATGATTTATGATCAATTCATACATACATATTCACTTTCCACAGTACCACATCTAACCTCTCCTTACTGAGCTTTTGTCTGTGCCCTTCCGGAGATGACTGACCGTTGTGTATTATATTAACAAATAAGAGAAACACAAGTGGTTGTCACACAGGTTGACTACATACACATGGCCGCAGACTGCAAAGAAATCCAGCTACACACCAGACGCAGATCCTAGTTAGTCAAAATATTTCCTGTTTCAAGCATTTATTTTCTCAAAATGACAACCTGACAACTGTTCTGGTATTTGTCAAAGGAAAGGTTACTTTCCATTTTCTGATTGACTTTTGTGAATCATCCCCAAACCCTGGTCTGTTCTGAGGCTATAAAAAGCATTATATTACATGGGGAATTAAGCAAAATGGATGATTCAGGCAAACACTTTTTGACGTTCAAGTCTCTCTTGATCATGATTGCGGAGCATCCCCAATAAGTTAAATCCCAAGCAAATTTCCCTGCTAGTCCATGCCCACACCTACCCACGGCTCATGGCACTACATGTTTGCATTGCTGGTCATTTTTTTAAACTGGACATAGAATCTTGCTCTGCTGGAGAAACACTGGCTAGGTAGCAACTCTAATTTCAACAGCTTCTGGCCTCAGCTCTCTTCTGAACCATCACGAGGGCCCCTCCCCCCAATAAGCTTATGTAGGATAAGTGTTACCTTGTTTCTGGCTGATGTCGGCTGGCAGGTGTGGTGAGTGGGAGCCATGGCTGAAATGTTCGTTGCTGTATGGAATGAGGGGTGTGAGTGGATGGACTCCGTGGGACGGCTGCACTACAGGAACCTTGTTAGACTGTAAAAGACAAGGGGATGGGAAAGGCTTCAGAAATTTACGCCTTTGTGCTTCATGATCCAGATGTACTGAATATCTGGAATTAAGAGTCTAAGCCAACACAATTAGAAATGCTATTCCTAGCACCAGCAAAGGCCCAGCTCAGAGACTGCACAGGGTAAATATATATGGAAGCAGCTATTCCTGCCTGCCTAAGGCTCCAAGTGCCCTCCATAGGCCTGGCTTTCAAAATGAGATGCTGAGAATGATAATAAATCCTCTCCAAGACTGAGCAGAACAATGCCTTTACCTAAATAAACAAACCCTGCAGTTCCTTACAGGAAAGATCCACAAAAACAGCAACACTGCTGTGAGCTGTTGTATTTTGGACTATCACTGTCAAATAAAAACACAGTTTCTGATCATATATATATTATTCCCCTGAACAGGCACAACCACCTTGAAGTTTTTGTATTGTGCAGTGGTGATGCCTCTTCTGCATCTCAAATACCTTCTTTATCTCAGGAATGAAATGGAACATGTTAGCAAATGTATGGCTGTGGTAGCACCTTCTATTTGCCCTATCAGTTCCCTCTGCTGAGGCAAAAGGGTCCCTGCATGCTCCTTCCCACCTTCTCTCTTTTCTAAATCCAAATTTGAACATAAGTATTCCAGACTAAAGTAAGTGACAGGCCCGGTGTGTGTATTTTGGATGCTCGGTGATCTTTTGGAAGATGTGCACTAATACAAAGACTCTCTCTCCAGGGGCTCTTCAGTTTAGCAGACTTGAAGTCTATTATTCGCACACTCAGACGTTGGACAGAATGAGTCAGAGATGATGCGTGGGGAGTGAGGGGACGCTTGCGGTCATGCCCCCACCAGACTTGCTGTTTGGTTTGGACCGAGCATGCTCAGTAAGTTCTGGTGAAGCCACTGCCCTCACTCTGCCCCTGTCTTTGGAATAAGTTTAGTCCTCTCTGTTAAAGCATAAAGTGCTATACTTTACATCGATCCACTTCAACTACCAAATGCTTTCATATCAGCAGAAATAAACACAGTCCCTCGGGAGAAAACTTAAAGAACACATGGCAAAATGGCTTTAAGGAAAGTGATAAACTGGCCCCTCTTGGTTGCCCTTTATGACATGAGGAAAATAATGGCACAGAAAAGTGTGAGACTGAAAGTAAAGAATAAACAGCACAGCTCTGACCTTCAGTGCTAATTTGTAGTTAGCAAAGACACTCCCTGGCTTCAGATTCTGCTAAACCATAAGCAGTTGTCTTTTTGAAGTAGGGACAGGTGGCAAATGTAGTGATTCTGGAAAGAGCACAAGCCCTTCAGCTGCTAGTGAAGAAAGAAAGGAGCAAAAAAGGAAAGGAGACCAATAGGAAAGCAAAAGGAGAATATGTTCTAACAGTCTCTCCAGATTCCTGAGCTATACTTTCGAATATCCAAAGGAAAGACTGTCCTTGAAGAGTCCTAATAGGTTTTACACTAAGTCTAGACTAGAGAATTTAGGCGCTTACAGAACTCTCTGGGTCTAGTTTACACACATACTAGTCACAGATTCTAGTCGTTTTAGGTTCTCAGCACCTCTGAAAAATCAGTCCCAGGATGTTTCTCAAAAACAGAGAAACCCATATTTAGCAGGCACTTTGAAAACATTGGCTTTGAGTGCTATGTAAGTGTTGATCCAGAGAAAATTTCAACAAAACCTATAGCTTTTGCAGCACCAAATGGGGATTTAAATGGGTAACCTTACTGGGTGATGCTTATCGGTAACCAATTAACTGATGTCCGCCCAGCCGGAGTAGCTCCCCCGTGCCACGGGCTGATCCACAGCCTAACTAGGCACACAACACCATGCCCCACGGGCTAGCTGCCCTGACTTAACCATGTAACAGAATTTTGATCGGTTACCCGGTTAATATTTGTACACATTTTTTACATCCCTACCACAAAACCTGAGTAACTTCATGGTAGTCATGGACAAATCTGAAGACTGCAGCAAACAAAACTAATTTCAAAAAAGAAAAATTTCAGTCTCTCTCTGTTACATCCTCAGAACAATCAAGGCCTGAAATCTTTGTGAAATCAGGTTGCTGTTTTAAGCACAATGTAGAATATTTCTGCATGTTGGAGCAAAGAAAAGGGAACTTGTTTAAAACAGTTGCAGTGCTGTAAGAAAAACACACATACAACATTGCTGTTTGCCTAAAGCATGTCTGCTGTTTCATACTTGCCCAGTTTCGCCCACAATTGCCTTTTAACCCAGACTGACTTCTTCATGATTGGGGAAAAATAGTCAGGATTTATCCCAGGGAAAATACATAGACAACATTAGGACAGACAACAGTACAACATTAGGAGGAATAGGAGTGGGTTATGTACAAATGTTGGTCAGTGATTAAAGCAGGGGTTTCCATATCAGATCATCTGGGTTCTATTGCAGAACCTACACATGATTTGTTTTATAGCTGCAGGCAAGTCACTTATCTCTAGGCTTGATTTGCCGCTGCCTTTCATATGGCTTAGCATTTACACCTGTGCAAGTTGAGTATAAAACACTAGACTTTTCTGATTTCATAGCAGTTTCACACTCCGGCTACGTCTATGCTGTAGCCTTCTTGTGGAAAAGCATATGCAAATGAAGTGCAGCGTGGAATATTGCTGAGCTCCATTTGCATAAGTAATGAGCAGCCGTTTTTGCGGAAAAGGCTTTTGCACCAAACCCCCCTCTTGCGCGAGAGCCATTCTTCCTCATTTTTTGAGAAAGAATGGCTCTTGCACAAGAGGGGGATTTTGCGCAAAAAGTCTACATGGCTCGTTTTTGCACAAAAGCCTCTTGCTGCTCATTATTTATGCAAATGAAGCATGGCCATATTCCACGCCGCGATTCATTTGCGTATGCTTTTCCGCAAGGCTACAGTATAGACGTAGCTTCAGTTCGCACAGGTAGAAGAAAATGGATAATCAGGCATCTGTGTCTTGGTTTTTCCCCATTTATAAAAAAGAGGAATAATAATACATAGTCTACAGAAGTCTCGCAAAGCTAAACTTGTACAAAGTATTTTTAAATTCTTGGGTAAAATGCTATGCAACATATATTTATTTCTCTGTATTAAGTGGAAAATAATCTGTGCTAGGAGAAACTGTTACTTCACATTTGTATTTGCTACCAAATGTTTGTTCAAGTAAATAAGAGTGAAAGCAAAGCAACACTTCAAACCTGGAAAGTGATCAGTCAAACATGGGATCTTTAGGTTCTACCATGAAGTACTGAATTTTGATAACTTTGGAACAAGAGATGAGGTCTGGAATAGTTTTTCAGGGATACTTCTGATATTGGGTATAACTGAAGCCTAATTAAGTGCCAGATTTTCAAAGTTAAGGATATGCAAGTGTATATTTACAGCTCCACATTTTTAACTCAGTATGAGTGTGTTTACACTGCACCCTTATTTTGAGATAATTAGCATTATTTTGAAATAATGCGAGTGTCAACACAGCCATTCTGTTATTTCAAAATAATTTTGAAATAACGGACACCTTATTCCAAAATCTATAAACCTCATTCTGCAAGGAACAATGCCTATTCCTAAATAGCTATTTCGAAATAAGGTGTGTGTACAGACTCCACTGCTGCTACTTCAAATAGCCCCTTCAGAAGGGCCATTCTAAGTTACTCCTCCCCTGTCCTTCCAGGGCTCTTAATTGAGATAACACGTCTACATTAGGGAAATCTGCCTCAGACTAATTTTGAAGCTTCCCTGAAGTATAGACAGGCAATTTCGAAATACAGGCAGTCCCCAGGTTACGTACAAGATAGGGACTGTAGGTTTGTTCTTAAGTTGAATCTGTATGTAAGTCGGAACTGGTGTCAGCCGCTGCTGAAACTGATCAGTTTCAACCGCGGCTGAATCCGGATGCCAGTTCTGACTTACATACAGATTCAACTTAAGAAACCCAGGCGTCCCCAAGTCAGCTGCTGCTGAAACTGATCAGCGGCTGATTCCAGGAAGCCTGGGGCTTCCTGTAGTCAGCCGCTGGTCAGTTTCAGCAGCGGCTGTCTTGGGGATGCCTGGGGCAGAGTAGCTGGGGTGCTGCTGGATTGCTCCAGTAGCGCGGCTCCTCGGCGCTACTGGAGCAACCCAGCAGCACCCCAGCTGCTCTGCCCCAGGCGTCCTGATTCAGCCGCTGCTGAAACTGACCAGCAGCGGCTGAATCACGACACCTGGGGCAGAGCAGCTCGGGTGCTGCCAGGTTGGTCCGGAGCGGCGCTGCGGGACGAACCCGGCAGCCCCCAGCTGCTCTACCCCAGGGGTAGGCAAGAAAAGCCTGGTCTGCTGGGGGAGAGGGACACTAGCTGCACCCCCCCCAGCAGACCAGGGACACCAGAGCAAAGCCGCCGCCTGGGCGGCTTTGCTCTTTTGTCTGGGAGCAAAGCCGCCCAGGCGGCGGCTTTGCTCGGATGTCCCTGATCTGCTGGGGGGGTCCAGTGGCTTTGCTGGACACCCCCCCCAGCACACCAGGGGGACAGGAGCAAAGCCGCCCAGGCTGGGGGAGTCCCGCCGCCTGGGTGGCTTTGCTCCAGGGCAAACGAGCAAAGCCGCCCAGGCAGCGGGACTCCCTGCACCTGGGCGGCTTTGCTCGGGTGTCCCTGGTCTGCTGGCGGGGTCCAGCGGCTTTGCTGGACCCCCCCCAGCAGACCAGGGGGACAGGAGCAAAGCCGCCCAGGCGGGAGGAGTCCCGCCGCCTGGGTGGCTTTGCTCCGGGGCAAACGAGCAAAGCCGCCCAGGCAGCGGGACTCCCCCCGCCTGGGCGGCTTTGCTCGGGTGTCCCTGGTCTGCTGGGGGGGTCCAGCGGCTTTGCTGGACTCCCCCAGCAGACCAGGGAGACCGGGAGAAGCTTTTCTCGCCCCGGAGGACACGGGTGGCGATCCGCCGCCTGTGAGCTCCGGGGCGAGAAAAGCCCCGTTCGTAAGTGCGGATCCGACATAAGTCGGATCCGCGTAAGTCGGGGACTGCCTGTAAGCTATTTTGGAATAACTATTCTGGAATAGCTTATTTAGAAATAAGTGTGCACTGTAGACGTACCCTATGTTAATACCCAGCAGACACATACAAATCAGTTATCACTACACACTAAAAACCATCACTATACTCAGGTGCTTGTACAAATATCTGATCTATGCACTAAGTGTTTTATGCACAGACCTTAGGCACAAGCAAAGTATATGTACAATTTCACTTGCCTAACTGACAAGCCAGCCCTTGGTATATTTAAGAATAGGATTTTTTTTAAAAAAAGTTCTTTTAGATGAATTCTGCCTTCAACGAAGTCAGTGGTAAAACTTCCATTGACTTAAATGGGAACAGAATTAGGCTAATGCCGAATGATTTTGAAAATCTAAATTTTCGCATTTCATTTGTCCACAAAGGAGCAGATTCTTCACTCTCCTTCATGTCCAACAGAGTTTCATCCTAGAGTTTGAACCTTTGTGTCCCAGTACTCTCTGGTTCACAAGGCTAAGCAGCCAGCACTTCCCACAATGCCCTGGTGCTGCTGATACCGCCTGCCTGGGAACTAGAAATGTCGACACCCTGTACCCGTCTGTTCCAGCCAGCCCGTCAGCTTGTGTCTTTCAATGCTCACCCCGCCTAGGAGATACCTCACCACTGTGGACCGTGTTCCCAGTGGAGGCCATGTTGAAAGGATCTGCATGTTGAGCCCTGTGTAAACCCAAACCGCACTGCAGGCCGCAAAAATACGGGCCGCGTGTTGAGTAGCCCTGCTCTAAACTTTTAGATAAAAGTCACCGATTTAAATCGATTTTAGGTCAGAGGTGACAAACTTTTTAGTTATCGACTGATGTGCTGCTTAGATGCCTATCTAAAATAACCAGGCTGGTTTCAATCCAGCTGTCTATGCACAGATGTCTACATCAGAACCCACCAAACTGTGAGTCCTTGTTCACAGTCTCAGTAGAGACCAAGGAATGAGTAAGCCATAGAGATTAACCCATCGTCTCGCCCTTAAAATGGGACCATTGCTAAGCGCTACCGGCCAGCTTGCACTGCTCTGCTACCCACACAGGTTTTACGCTCACAAAGATGAACACATACAATAATGTAAGAACTGTTTTCCCCAAATAAAACATGGTAACTGAATATTCTTGCATCCTGGGCCATCATTTTCCCTGACAAAGTTTGACATCTCAGAGTTGTCTCCAAACACCTACTTTCTTAAGTGCGCAACTGTGTTTTCTCTTTTTGTTCACCGTGGTAACCAAATAACACGGTGTCTGGTGCAGATTTCCTGTCACTGTCATGTATAATCTTATACTGCTCTTACTTTTAAGTAGCCACACTCCTGAGATTACTCAGACCTACTAACCTGTGTGAAATTGTGTGTGGGGAGGAAAAAAAAAAAAAAAAAAAAAGAGGGCCAGAGAGAAGTAGCTTTCACTTTGAAGCAAAAAAAGCCGCTTTCCTAACTAATGTAATTGGATGGGCAGTGCAGAAATGCAGATAAGCCATTGATTATTAAGGAAGATGAACTGCTGTCAAGGGACAATTAGGAGACTTCCTCCCTTACATACAAATGTGCCAACTGCAAGAGAAGATAGGCTAACTATCAAGTTCTTATTCTTGCTGAATGGACATAAAACCGGAAGATTCCTACTCCTCCCCACCACCACCACAGTATCTTTCCCTTCACTGCAGGATGAAGTGTTAGGCAACCCCACCTTTGGCCAAATGCATTCAAGATGCATGTGCAAACAGCACCATTTATTCCTGGCTAAGCATGGTTCCTGGAGCCACCTCCAGTTTCACCACTGCATCATCCAAAACTGACACACTGCTAAAAAGGTCAACAGCCCCAGGACCTTACCTATACTTGGGATCAGTGTTCCCTGTAAGCTCTGTGCTTCTGCGGCTGCTCAGGAGAGATTCCATCCTGCTGATGAGCAGACACCCACAGCTAATTTTTGTTTCTGCTGATTGTGCACATTCGCACGTCTTGCACACAAAAATTATTCCGCACGTATATGGAAAAGATTAGAGGGAACGTTGCTTGGGATTCCAGCATTACTGCCATTGGTGGAGCTGCATCCAAATTAGCTGCTAGAGGAAATGTTTTGGAAAATCCCCTTGTATAGATAAGTCATAACTGAAAGGAAGACACTTAATTCTAGTGGCCCATAGCTCACTAGGGAACGATCAATGAAAGTCATTTTTATTAACTTCACTGGGAGTTGGATCAAGCACTCTGGGTCAGAGCCCTCAGCTGGTCTGCAGACATGAGCTGTGGATGTATCACTCAGCTAGATAATAAACTTTCTTATGGCCCCTCACATGGTATTCCATGTCTGTGCTTTGTTCATCACACATTGAAAAAAGAGAAATGCAGGTAACCCCAGAATTAACACATTAAAGCAGAAGAACCAACACATCCAACCACAATTTGAATTAAACAACAGACAAAGACGGCAGAGGAGCTTAGCTTTTGTGATAAACATGGATCTTTCTATCAGGGACTGTGCATGGGGCACCATTCCCTGAACAAGTATTTACACATTTGATACAGGAGATAACAGTTCAAGGAGATTTGTTCAAAATGGGGATGAGGGAACAAGTACATAGATGTATAAAACAAAACTATGTACGTTAAAGTTATTTCTCAGATTTCCTTTATCTTTTAGAAGAAACTAGCTGGAGGATTTTGTTGACACTTTATAACAGTTAGGCCTACCCTAGCAGCAGGTTACGGACATTCGCAGAGGATATTAGCAAAATTCAGAACCTGCAGTATCACTATCACCTAAAAACGAAGTGCACTAACTAAACTAACTGACCATGCGCTTTCGTATCCTGATTCCTCAATAGGAGGGTGGGGATTTATAATCAAAGTCTTTTTCCAGTACATTTTTGATAATTTTAAATATTCTGCAACTATTTGGCTTTGCCTTCTGGGTGTTGTCCTTTAAAAAAAAAAAAAACCTCAAGTGTTCCTGAGGCTTGGGAAAATTGCAGTTAAATGGCAGATTATGCAGTTACAGAGCAGTCTGTTAGTGCTTCATCCAAGCAAGCCACTACAAAAATATACCAATAATATAAAATAAGTAAAACAACAAGAAAGTATCTGCGCTCCAAATTTTGTGTTTGAGACATCATAGGAAATACCCTAACCTCTGGGTCTCAGTTCCTACTCATTACTCAAATCTTCTCTGAATAGCAGGTTTTTTACTTGCTTTTCTATACTCTTTCACTTATTGTCCTATTGTAAAAGGCATATTTTATACTACCCGAGGCTCCCTAGGGCGGCTGTGGATTTGTTTGCATTCCTGGCACAAATGAGAGTAGCCTCAGGGCTGCTCTAACTTTGCATCTGCTTTCAGCAGCCCCCAAGAGACTGTTGCAGCAGCTGGAGATCACTGGAGCATAGCACGCTCTAGCCATGCCCCTTCTTGTTAACCCCTGTGCCAAGGGCTGGGAGCAGGGCCAGCTCTAGGCACCAGCACACCAAGCATGTGCTTGGGGTGGCACATCTCCAGGGGCGGCATTCCGGCCAGCCTTACTGCCTGACGTGGGCCTGCCAGCAGGGGGAGCACACGCTCTTGCTGCCCTACTATTGTGGCCTTGGTAACTATATGTTCTAGAATGTTTGTACAGCTTGCTTTTTATTTTATTTTATTTTTTTTAAAGGGGCTCATTCCTCCTCAGTGCTTGTCCTGCAGCGACGGGCCAAAGTGTGTGTGTGTGGCGGGGGTGGGAGGGGGAGGCGGGGCGTGCAAAACATATTTTTGCTTGGGATGGCAAATATCCTAGAGCCGGCCCTGGCTGAAAGGGACAGTGGCATCGAGTTGGGTGAATCAACTCTGTACCGCCCGAGGATATCCCTACACTAGGGAAGACTGGTTTGCACCTGCAACGTGGCACACAACAGGTCCTCTGAGCCCTCAGCTTCAAAGTGCTGGAAACCTTGTAATGTGAAAACTTTCAGACTATTCTCTAAACTACATGTAGTTTCCTTGTGACTTTCCCTTCTCTTCGCTGAGTACTTACTTGAAACTGGAATAATGCAAGGAATGATTGCAGGACACTTCTGCTCTGACCCTTAATTAAATCTGCCTGTCATAGAAGGTCTGGCTCCTGGAACTTCAGTGTCACACACTGTTTCTTCATCCTCCAAATGGTAAAACATAATAGCTCTTCTTTGGCAAAAGCAGGTTATTTGCCAAATAGAAGAACACATTCACTTGTATAATGCTTTACACACATAGGGTGTGTCTAGACTACATGGCTCCGTCGACAAAGCCATAATCAAATAGTTTACCCAACGTAGTCAATGAAGCAGGGATTTAAATAATCCCCGCTTCATTAAAATAAACATGGCCACCGCGCTGTGCCGACAATCAGCTGATCCGGCACAGCGCGGCAGTTTAGACGTTTCACAAAGCATAAGGGAGCAGTCGACAAAGGCTTCCCTTGTCGACCAATCCACCTCTAGACTGCCGCGCTGTGCCGGATCAGCTGATTGTCGGCACAGCGCAGCGGCCATTTTTATTTTAATGTCGGGTACACTAGTTTACATGGCTCCGACGATGGAGCCATGTAGTCTAGACACACCCATAGCTCTCACAGCAATTTACAAATAAGGGTAAGACCATGCCCCATACCACAGAGAGGTAGGCACAGTGATTCAGTTATGACCACAGAGCAAGTCAGTGGCAGATTCGTGAATACAACCAAGATTGTAGAGCCCTACCCCGTCCTTTAGACACCACAGAGAATGCCAGGCTTCCAATTCGTTAATAAGCACAGACAACTCAGCATCGTTCTAGGAAGAGTGTCGTTTTTCCTAATTTTTTTTAATGTAGGGAAACAAAAAGATAAAATTTCTATTTTTGCTACATAATTGCTTCCCTGGTGATGTGGCTGCTGCCTCAGGAGTGTATCACACACCATCCTCAAGGATCATCCTGTCTCCATGTCATCACAGGAATATGCCACATTCCAGGGTGCATCTATACTGCACCCGTAGGTTGAAATAAGGTACATAATTTGAACTACGCAAATTGTGTGTCTTATTTCGGTCTAATTTTGAAATAAATTGCTATTCTGAAACATCTCTTAACCTTCACGGAATGAGGATTACAGGGACATCCATACAGCGAGTCCCTTATTTCAAAATCTATTTCGAAATAAGCTGGTTCAAAATAGGGATGTGAACGACTAGTTGAGTATCTGAGAAGAAAATGCTTATAGGATAGTCGACAGCCTAGTCAACTAGTCACTTCCACTCTGCTTGCTACCTCCATCAGAAAGAGGCAGCAAGGAGGTGGGGAAGAAGAGGGGATGCTTCAAAGTGGCAGTGCCGCGTGGAGCCTTGGGCCAGACCCCAGGCTCCATGTGACACTGCCGCTTTGAAATGCTGTGTGCAGCCCAGGGTCCCCAGCTGGCCCCGGGCTTCACATGGCGTTTCAAAGCGGCAGTGCCACGTGGAGCCTGGGTGAGCTGGGGACTCCCCCTCTGACCCCAGGCTACATGTGGCACTGCTGCTTTGAAATGCTTCAGGGAGCATGAGGCCAGCGGGACTGCTTGAGTCCCCCACTGGCTCCATACTCCCCACAGCGCTTTTGCCTTTGAAGTGTAGCAAAAGCCCTGGGGCTGTTGCTACACTTCAAAGGTGGAAGCGCAGTTATCAACTAATCAAATAGTCGATGCAAATTGCATCGAGTATTCGACTATCGAAATAAAAATTTTACATCCCTAGTTCAAAAGACATGGCTATTTCAAGATACCTCTGATGTCCCGAAATAGTGCCGCAGTCTAGACATATCCAAAGAGATTGGTAGGAAAAAAAGATTTTATCAGCAAGGATATATTTACCTGTGGTAGCTGCATAGTATTTAATGTATAATACTTTGCCTTTTTAGAGCTCATTTCATCTCAAAGTTTTAAGATGTGCCCTTTTTTTTTTTTTACGGATGGGGAACAGGAAGATTAAGTATCTTGCCTGCTGTCATACAGTAAAGCAACAACGGAGTTGGAACTTGAATCCAATGAAATCAGTTCCTAGCTCTGTCTTCTAACTAGCAGACATCACTCCTGATGTTATCTGTATCACTACAAAAGCTTGCTGAACAGAACTTCGGCATTTCCCATCTCCTGTTGTCACTGCCCATCTTCCTGAAATCTCTTTGGCTATGTCTACACTGGCAGCTTCTTGCGCAAGAACTCTTTTGCGGAAGAGTTCTTGTGCAAAACCTCTTCCACAAGAGAGCGTCTACACTGCCATGTGCTTTTGCGCAAGAGCATCCATGGCAGTGTAGATGCTGTCTTCTGCAAGCAAGCTCTGATGGCCATTTTAACCATAGGGGCTTCTTGCACAAGAAATTCATGTTGCCTGTCTACACTGCCCTCTTCTGGAAGAGCTCTTGCACAAGAGGGCTTATTCCTCATGGGGAGAGTAATAAGTCTTCCGGAAGAAGCCCTGTTTTACAACGCTATACTGTAAATTTACTTCTGGAAGAACGCTCATGCAGTGTAGACAGCCAGCAAGTTTTTGCGGAAGAACGGCTGTTCTTCCGAAAGAAGCTGCCAGTGTAGACGTAGCCTTTGTGTTCTGATGACACATGCACATACCCGCGAGCTCCTATTGGTGAGCTCTGGTCACAAGAGGTGCAAATCTTGAAACATCCCCCTAAGTTTGTGTATGACTAGTCCCTCACTGTCACTAACCAAATACTGTACACAAATTTGCCGCCGCTGCTGCATTGAGTGATCACTGTGGTTTCTAGCACTCGGCAAGGTAACCTAAGCAGCGGTAAGTACAGATTAGTCATATCACTTTCAAACTTTCCCACATTGCTGGCCCCAGAAATAACTCATTGAAAAAGCAGCAGGCAAGTCTGTCAGCTCCCTTAGCCTTTGTGGGAGAGTCTTCGTGACTCCATGACAAATTCTTGTGAAAAGAACAAGTCAAAATTCTGAGTAGCTCACTCCACTTGTGCTTTACTAGAGTAGCTTTGCTTGGCATAGATGGTCAAGAAAATTATTCAGGCAACTGAAGGAAGCATTTGACTTTCCATCTGATGGAGAGGAAGCTGTGGTTTAGGGGACTGAGCCAATGCCTGGGAAAATAAAGATATTGAATGGAGTAAGCGGCCCAGAATTTTGAACCAAGATCTCTTTCCAGCTCCAGTGGTGACTGGCTGCTATATTGCACTGCCCTTTTGCCTCACTGTATTTATGCTGTATGTAACCAATGCTTACCAAATGGCCTAATTGATTTAGGAGCATAATCCCCTTTTCCCCCAAGTGACTTTGGCACTTCAGCACACGCATTCCATGCTATTCCATGAGATGTGCCTAAAGCACTTAAGCCCTTTTGCAATTTTTACCCTTAGTCACTAACCACAGGATCCAAAACGAAGATGAGGGAATTCATCACTGGTTCAGACATGGGATTTGTGTAGCTGCCTCAAGGCACATCCACACCGGGGGGAAAAAAACCCACACAAATACACCAAACCTGGTCTCAAAGCCCAAGTCTACAGACTTGAGCTCACACAACAACGTAAAAAAATAGCAGGGTAGATGTTCCCTCTTGGGCTGGAGCTTGGGTCCCAAAAGCCGGCAGTGGGGATGTCCACATGGCTATGTTTAGTGCTATAACAGGAGCCTCACACTGAGTTTGAAGACCTGGGCTCTGAGTTTGCTGCCATAGATTTTCCCTCCCTCCCATCCCTCAGATCACTACATGCCATTCCCTAGCCTGCTTATAACTACGGTTAATTCTACACTCGCGGCTTCTTGTGCACGAAGTCTTGTGCAAGAAAATGTTCACACTGCCATGTGCGTGCCGTGCTTTTGCGCAAGAGCTTCCATGGCAGTGTGGACGCTCTCTTGCTCAAGAAAGCTCCGATGGCCATTTTAGCCATAGGGCTTTCATGCGCAAAAAATCCCTGCCAAGCATCCACACTGCCCTCTCGCGCAAGAGCTCCTGAGCAAGAGGGCTTACACCTGTTAAAAAAGCGTGTAGCTCTTGTGCAAGAAGCCCTCTCTTACCACACCATACTGTAAATTTCCTTGCGCAAAAGCGGGCGGGCAGTGTAGATGCTCTGCGGATTCTTGTGCAAGAACGACCATACTTGCGCAAGAAGCCGCGAGTGTAGACATAGCCTACATATACTACCTGGATTCCCTACTCCAAAAAGCTGAACATACAGCAGCTGCAGAACTGTCCTGCCATGGGAGGTGTCAGGGGTTTCCATCAGAATGAAGCTGGAGTAGGTGATGTTGCCTCCATCTTCACCAGCTTGGTTACTGAGTTCTGTGGCTGCCTGTGCTGGAACATGGGTGTGACAAGAGGCAAGGGGAGTGCTGGAAAAGGCTTAGGGATGTGTCAGGGCATGGAATGGAAGATCTGTTACACCCCATCTTCCACTCATGTTAAGGACCTTACATGTGAGTTAAAACTGTTCTGCTATGGAGCAAAGCATGCAAGTAGGGCATTGGAGCTGGACTCGAACTTCCTGAGGTCTCTTCCAGCCCTCGGATTCTATGTAGCTATGATTGTAGTGGAGAATCAAACTCAACATATTTTTAAATGGATTAACTTTTCCTAATTAGAAAATCCAAATATACACCCCAGTTAGTGTAGGTCCTACACATAAACACAGCAGTATATGTTCAAATAGGGATGGGAGAATGACACGAATCAAAACTTGTGACTATTCACCTGGCTCTCCCCTAGGAGACACATTAACAAGAATAACTGTAAGCTGTACTCACTGAATAACTTTTTCATTGTCCATCGGGGTCTGCTGGCAAACAGCAGTCTTCAGCAGAAGAGCCTTGACTCTTTCAAAAGTCCTATTATCTGAAGGGGAACTTTGTCCCCTGGACTATTCACATAAGAAAAGTTGGGATAACCAACAAGATAGTGACTCTGAGCAGGCTGGCCTCAGGGAAGCTAAAATCTTGCTTCCTCTGTTTGCCCAGCTATGAAGAGGAACTCCATTTCTGAAGAACTCTGAGTATGTGCAGAGCTTAGTCCGCAGAACTGAAGAGCTCTGTGTACCAGTTCACTACACTTGAGGTGGCTTAAGAGGAAGAATCTCTGAAGCCTGCATATTGGGAGCCATAATCTGAAGTAAGTGGATGTCTTGCAGTCCTACCTTGGACTGACTGTGGTTGTGACATCCATACTGCAAACTATGCAGTCAAGTCAAGAGAAGTCAACCTACATGTGTTTGTGGACTCATCTCTCCCTGCGAACTGGTGTGTGACATTTAGGCCATGAAAAACAAAACACATGAAATTTACTGTTGCTGATTCAATGGGGAATTATCTTTTTTCCTGTAAAAATTAGTCATCTGAGCCAAGCTTCTGTGTTTTGAGAAAAAGAAAAAAAAAAGCTATAAGGTTAGGCTGTACTAAACATAAAGCATACTTTGTTTTTGGAGAAATTCCCAAGCTCAGATGTTCCCCTGCCTTTGCCGATTTCATTTCCATCACCTGGCACTGTAAACAACTTAAATTAATGCATAAGTATTAGGAACATGGTCAATCCGGGTCTGCACTTCATTATAAGCACACAGGGATGAGTAGATAGGCGTTTGCATGCAATGTTCTGATTTACATCCACCTGAACCACCCATCTGAGAACCAGATATGAACAGCCCTGTGTGGTATGTCTAGAGTCAGAATGGCTTGCCAGTTTGAGCCACTGTGTAATAAAAATGAAACAAACAGAATTGTTTTGGTGCTTCTAGAAGTCTTCAGCATTTGTCTCTTCGTGCTACTGCACCACAAATTATACTGGGGGAGGGGGGGAAAATCACACCCAAACTAATAAGTCAATATCCTTTTTTGTTGTTGTTTGAAAGCGTGAGAGCACATACCATTTGATTATAGCAGAAGCAGCTGCAACCACCTCAACTCCCGCAGCAACTGGGCTACCTCCTGTCAACTCATTTCACATTTCTGTGCACTTTTTCTCTTTTCTCACTTTTGCTACACTGTCTCATCTCTCCAGCCCACTGCTGTAGCAGAAAGGAAATAAGGAAAGTTAATGCCACTCACACTTGGGTGCTGCTTTCAATGGCCATGATCCATGCTGCTCCTTTCACCAAATTTAGAGGGATTTAGCATCTGCTGCTCTGTGTCACCGAGGTAACTGGCTATGAGATGTGGCTTTCAGGGTTCACGTGAGTATGGACCTCTCACCGAAGAGAATAAATAGAGGCCTGCCTTTCAGTGAGCGAATGAGAAGTGCTGAGAAGAGCTACTACAAAAAAGTGGAGAAGGAGCTAAAAGAACTTCGTATATGCGATGAGTGACAAGGAGGGTGGCAGAAACAGTGGCAAGCTGCTGATGCATTTTGAAATCAGGTCCCTGATTCTGAAGTTCCTGACTCATTTGCCACACACCTGGTGGTAGCTCTAAACTAGGATACATTGGCTGCATCTTTCAAAGGGCAATTGCCAGCTCAGTGTTTCCTTGGGAAGGGCCACCTTTTTACACTATCACTGCCCTTCTCCACCAGAATGTACCCCCAAACCAAAGGGAGGCCAGCAGGACCTTCACATTACAGGTTGTGTTTTTCGAGGATAAACAAGATAAACTTTGCCTTTGAGATGTGTAAGATGACAAGCATGGAGCCCTATGAGAAGCAGATGGAACATGTCTCAGAATTATCATAGAATCATAGAATAATAGGACTGGAAGGGACCTCAAGAGGTCATCGAGTCCAGCCCCCCGCCCTCAAGGCAGGACCAAGCTCCACCTACACCATCCCTGACAGATGTCTATCTAACCTGTTCTTAAATATCTCCAGAGAGGGAGATTCCACCACCTCCCTTGGCAATTTATTCCAATATTTGACCACCCTGACAGTTAGGAATTTTTTCCTAATGTCCAATCTAAACCTCCCCTGCTGCACTTTAAGCCCATTACTCCTTGTCCTGTCCTCAGAAACCAAGAGGAACAAATTTTCTCCTTCCTTCTTGTGACACCCTTTTAGATATTTGAAAACCGCTATCATGTCCCCCCTTAATCTTCTTTTTTCCAAACTAAACAAGCCCAGTTCATGAAGCCTGGCTTCATAGGTCATGTTCTCTAGACCTTTAATCATTCTTGTCGCTCTTCTCTGTACCCTTTCCAATTTCTCCACATCTTTCTTGAAATGTGGCGCCCAGAACTGGACACAGTACTCCAGCTGAGGCCTAACTAGTGCAGAGTAGAGCGGCAGAATGACTTCACGAGTTTTGCTTACAACACACCTGTTGATACAACCTAGAATCATATTTGCTTTTTTGGCAACAGCATCACACTGTTGACTCATATTCAACTTGACTATGACCCCTAGATCCCTTTCTGCCATGCTCCTTCCAGACAGTCGCTTCCCATCTTGTATGTATGGAACTGATTGTTCCTTCCTAAGTGGAGCACTTTGCATTATATTGGTTTTTCATGAGCCAGAATAAGATTCAGCTTACTTTCCATCTGCTGGCTTGTCCCAGGCTGAAAGAACTTCTTCAGGGCTGGAATGGTCCTCTGACTCTACATATTTTCAGCACCTGACATGTTGGAAGGGTGGGGGGTTGGGCAGAATTCTGAGTGGGGTCCCCAGGTGTGATGATAATACAAATAGTAAAGAAAGAAAAAGAATAAGAACAGCAGCAAGAGTAAAACAACATAAAAAATACTTCACTTTGTCATTAACGTGAGCAGTGAGAGGTTACTGCGAGAAAGGAAAATTTCATTCTGGGATGTATTAACTAACAAGAGTGTTGTATGTAAGGTGGGGAAGGTAGCTGTTCTACTCTGCTCAGCACTGGGGACACCTTAGCTGGGGCACTGCATCCAGTTCTGGATGCCACACTTAAGGAAGTCATGGACAAACTAGAGAAAGTTCAGAGGGGAGCAACAAAAACGTTAAAAAAAAAAAAATGATCTGTGAGGAAAGGTTGAAAGCATTGCACATGTCTAGGATAGAGAAGGCTGAAGAGGGGAGGGGAGAAACATGATATGTAATCAATTGTTGTGAAGAGGAGGTGATCAATTGTTCTCAATTGCCCCGAAGGTAGGACAAGCAGTAATGAGCTTAGTTAGCATCAAAGGAGATTTAGCTCGGATAATAAAAAAAACCTAAGTATATGTATTATTAACCACTGGCACATACTATTTAGGGAGTTTGTTGAATCCTCATCCTTGAAGTTTTAGGTTAGCCAGCGATTCCCAACTTTTTCCAGATGGGGACCCATGTTAACAATTCAGGAAGACTTGGTGACCCAGGGCAATTCAAAAAATGTGTGACTGGCTCCTTAAGAGCCACCTGGTGACCCTTTTGAAATGTAATAGTAACCCATACTTGGGTCCCAACCCATAGGTTGGGAAACCCTTAGACTAAACACATATTAGGGTTTGTCTAGGTACTTTAAGCCTGCCTCAGTTCAGGGGATACATTAGATGACTTCTCAACGTCCCTTTCAGCTCTACATTTCTATAGACAGTTAGAGGACTTTCAAGATATAAAGAAAGAACATAAGAACATAAAGAATGGCCATACTGGGTCAGACCAAAGGTCCATCCTGCCTAGTACCCTAGAGAGGATAATAGGGTTGTAAGTAATAGCCAACATGGATTTGCCAAGAACAAATCATAGCACATCAATCTGATTTCCAATTTTAACAGGTTTATTGGTCAAGAATGGGAGAATGCTGTAGATACATCTTGATTTTAGTAAGGCTTTTGATACAATCCTAAATGACATTCCTCTTACACAAACTAGGGAAATGTGGTCTAGATTACATTGTAATGAAGTGGGCACAAAACTGGTTGAAAGACTATAACTAAATAGCAGTTACCAATGGTTCACTGTCAAACTGGGGAAGATGTAGCTAGTGGGTCTTCACAGTGGGTGTGGAACTACTCAAGAGTTTCATTAATTACTTGGATAACCATAGTGGAGAGTATGTTTATAAAACTTACAGATTACCTCAGGATGGAAGCAATAGCTAACACATTGAAGGACAGGATTAGAATTCATAATTACCTTGACAAATTGGAGGACTGGTCTGAAATCAACAATATGCAATAATGACAAATGAAAAATACGATACTGAGGAAAAATCAAATGCACAAACACAAAATGGGGAACAAGTGGCTAAGTGGTAGTACTACAGAAAAGGATCTGGAGGTTACAGTGCAACACAAATTGAATATTGATAGAATAGTGTCATGCGGTTGTAAAAAAGCTAATATTATTCTAGGGTGTATTACAGAATGTTGTATGTAAGACATCGGAGGTAATTATCATGATTTATTCAGCATGGTGAGGCCTCAGCTGGAGCACTATGTCCAGTACGGGGCATCACACTTGAAGAAACATCTGGACAAACTGGAGCAAGTCCAGAGGAGAGCAACAAAGGTAAAAAAGCGTTTAGAAAACATGTTCTAGGAGGAAATGTGAAGAAACCTGGGCATGCTTAGTTTTGAGAAAAGAAGCCAGAGAGGGGAGCTTGGTAGCAGTCTTCAAATATGTTTAAGGATTGTTATAAAGAGGACAGTGATCAATGGTTTTCTATTTCCACTGAAGATAGGACAAGTAGTAAAGGAATAAGTTAGACAAACTGCTGAGAGTTGGTCTAGATGTACTCGGTCCTTCCTCAGCGCTGGGGATGGACAGATGACCTCTCAAGGACCCTTTCTGCCCTACATTTCTATGAAAATTATTTCAGGTGTTCTAAAAAATAAAAGTTATTCAATATTAAAGGAACAACAACTCTGCTATGCATAAATAGCTCCATGCGTGATTAGAGAAAAAACTGAGCATCCTTCTCAGTTGTCTACATGTTTCTGGTCAGAGCCCCACACCTGTCCCATCACTAGCAAAGTTGAAGTTAAAGAGAACTTTAACTTTTCTTAAAAGGACAAAGGGATAAAATGCCATGAGCTTGTCGTTGGCATGCAGTTCTGTTGTCTCAGAAAAGGGAGTAGTTGACCAGTGAAGTTCATTCTGCTGCTATGGGGTTCTATTTTTAAATGAGGATAGTTATTATTTAAGTTACGCTCTGTAGGGGAAAACTGAGTTTCTTGCTATTTACGGGCACAGGAAAAGACATTTCACTTCTTGAGTTTTATCTGTTGAGAGAAAGATGTAGGTGGTTCTTTGCACACTCACATGAGAGAGAGATATCAGAAAGGTCTCTTCGTAGTTGCTTCTCTCCTAGGTGGCAGGGATGAGTATTGAGTTGATTACATCCGTATCAGAGAAAAGAAAAACCCTGCAAAATGAACTTTTGACATCACTGTCCAATATTGACAGTCACATTTAGAAGAAGAGCTGCCTCACTTCAAGAAGCCTTCTGAATGGTGCAGAAAGTCCCACAGCTCTCCACTCAAATTTTGCTTATGAAACACCCTGCGGCTGTGATACTATTCAACTTAATTCAATTCACACAAATGCACATGCTCAACCTGTGCATTGTACCAAAATTCCCCACAAGTGTAGTGACATGCCGAAGTATAAGGGTCACTTGGGGTAATAGAACAAATATCACAGGTGGTTGTACTACTAACTAACTGTACTGTAACAGAACTCAGCATTTAACCCAACACTTATTTTTAACTTCAGTACTGTAGCATCCATCTCCACTGGAGTCCTGGGCTCCTTCTCCAATGTCATGCATGCCATCCTCTGAGCTACACAGAGAAATCTGTCGTGTTTTAGAGCACTGAGCCCAAACAGAGGCATAAGAGTGCCAACTTTATGGGCCATTACGCAGTTTTGTGATGTTTGAAAGAAAAAAGTTTTAAACCCTCTGAGTTAAAAACAAAAACTTTTGCAAAAATAAAAATAAAAAGGCACTTCATTGACTCAAAGGCTGGAAAGATCTGGCCTTCATTTTATGCTAAGAGTCTAATAGAAATATGAGCTCTTACTCACAAATAATCAGGAAAATATTCAAGAGAGAAGGGGAGGAAATCAAAAACAAGAAGGTCAGAATCTTAATGTGGTAAATAGTTATGTTATAAGGAGCCTTGAGATTTCTATTTCATAAGACATCGAAGGAACCATTTTGACTTGCCTTATATAATGTAGGTAACAGATAAGAGAACTAGAAATGGGCTCCAGCTGAGAGATCTGGATCTCAAACAATCTGAGGTTCAGATCCAGGGACTTAGTCTATGACATCTGAAGACGACATTTATAAAACATGGATCCATATTTGGGTTTGAATCTGGAACAAAGCTAAAGGGGTTATCAGATTGAGGATCTGTGTTTGGGTCCATCTTTATTCAGGATATGCTCTAGCAGTGGGATGGCAAATTTTTATGAGGTTTCTTAGCATATATCTGTTGGGAAATACTGATAACGGACAAGGAAGTCATGAGGTAAAACACATTTTCTGATATTCATTATTTGCTAAAATATTGTCTCTCCACTTGTGCTATGGCTTGTAACGGCTTAGGTTTTCCTCCCTCCCCATTTAAAACAAACAAAAACAAAAAACAGCTACTTCACTTGAAAGATCTGAAGGGAAACCAAATTAAAAAAAAAACCCATGTGATTCATGGTGTTTCGATTTTCCATGTGATGAAACTTGGCCGCCTCTCACAAGTGACATGGGCTGCACAGATCTGACTCACACGAGTGCCTGTTGGTGAAGCACCCATTGCTGACACAAACACAAGCTGAGTAAAATTGAGTGCGTTAAGTGGACCAGCTGAAAGTTCACTGGTCTTGTATATAAATACCAGGGCAGGAATGGCTGCAATCTGTTGAGTTATGCAACAGTTAACTGAAGCACAACTACAGCCAAATGGCAATGATCCAGACAAGAATCTCTCAAATACACTTAGGACAGATCTACACTATGGGGCAAAGTCGACTTAATTTTTGCAACTCCAGCTATGTGAATACCACTTGACGTACCTTAGATCATGTTACCATGGTGTGTGTGTGTGTGTGTGTGTGTGTGTGTGTGTGTGTGTGTGTGTGTGTGTGTGTGTGTGTGTCATCATCAGACATCCTGACCATAACATTTCCCTTCTTAAATCTCTTCACCCATTTCCCTTCCTTATTCACGTAAATTTTAAAACTTCCTCATCCTCACCTATACCTCATTTTCACTTTCATTCTTACCTATATCAGTCCCACCCATGCTCCATTTATTCTAGTTTTACCTCCTCTCTCCCTTTGACCTATGTCTGCTCACATCTGTAGAATTCAGTTGGCTTCACCAGAGTTACCCCCTAACCCTGTCTCACTCCAGGGAAAGCAAGAGGCCTTGTGTGTCTTTCTTGAAATAACTGATGGTTTTCTTAGTCCCAGCTCCCAAAATCATGCTATTATGTGAGAATCTCAGCTGTCATTCAAACAGAACAAAAAAGTGTCTAGTCATGACAGGAGAAGAGAAAAAAAAACTTGAACCTGGGATACTATAAGTGCTCAAAAGCCCAAAGACAAATAACAAAACCCCCACATTTATTATATTTTTAAGGCCCGATTCATGATTTTTTAATATTGGTGGGGGGGGAGGCAATGGCTGCCTATTGGAAATCATTAGGAACCGAACGATATTGTATTGCTTCTATATAAATCCATAGTATGATCACATCTTGACGACTGCATGCAAATTTGATTGCCCCAGCTCAACTCCTCCCTCCCCCACCAAAAAACGTTGGAATTGGAAAAGGTACAGAAAAGGACAACAAAAGTTATTAGGGTTGGAACTGCTTCCATATGGGGAGAGATTAGGAAAATGGACTTTTCAGATTGCAAAAGAGTCAACTAACGATATGATAGAGGTCTCTAAAATCATGACTAGTGTTGAAAGTAAATAAGGAAATGTTATTTACTTATTCTCTTAAAACAAGACCTAGAGGTCACCAAATGAAATTAATAGGGAGCAGGTTTCAAACAAACAAAAGGAAAAACTATTTCATCACACAAGACACAGTCAACCTGTGGAAAACTTTGCCAGAGGATGTTGTGAAGTACAAAACTATAACAGAGTGCAAAAAAAGAACTAGATAAATTCATGGCGGGTATGTCCATTAATGGTTAAGCCAGGATGAGGAGAGATGGTGTCCCTAGCCTCTGTTTGTCATAGGCTGGGAACGGGTGACAGAGATGGGATCGCTTGATGATTACCTGTTCTGTTCATTTCCTCTGAAGCACATGGCATTAGCCACTGTCAGAAAACAAGATAATAGGCTCAACAGACCATTGGTCTGGCCCAGTATGGCCATTCTAATTTTTTTACATCCAATCTCTCCTCTCTAAAATCCCTTTTCCAAAACATGCTTCTCAAAGTCTATCATTGTTAACTCCACACCCCAAGAAGTGTAGTGGGCAGTAACTACTTATAAAACAGAGAAACAAAATCCCCTCCTACACCATTCTATGATGACATCATTTCCTCCTCTGCTGATGCTTTCCATGCATTGTCTGCTGTGTTTCTTTGTGAGCTTCACGGCACGTTTCCTCCATGTTCTGCAGAGTGTTAAGCATGCGGATAGTGCTCAGCAAAAATAGTACAAATAAAAATAATAAACTAATCCTGCTGTCCCCTGTTATCTCTAGCATCTCCCTATTTCACACAATTCTTAAGGCTACCTACTTAAATGGTGTCACATGACATTAGGGTCAGGGCATTTTAACATGAGATGCTTTGCATCACACTTCTGTGCTGTGGGCTACTGTCTAATTGAATGATAATAAGGTACAAACAATATGGCATAGTAATTTATAATCATTATGACATTTCCTAGGTATTCATTTTATTGCTACAGTGACCTCATTTGATATTTATGTGGATGCCAAAAGCACCTCCACTGATCCAAACTCCACTAATGTCTCACAGAGTCATTAAAATGGACACGGTGGGTAACATCCTGGCCCCAGTGAAGTCAATGGGATCTGAAAGTCCTACAGTAAATACAAGAAAGAAATTGACAGCATGGTCCTCATTCACCACAGACATAAATTAATGGGTGGACCATATATGCCAATCGTGAATGTGGACCTCTCTCTCCAAGATGGGGAACGTCTTGTGCACACCTTGATTTTACTGCCATAAGACTTTAACAACTCTGCTCCCTTGCCACAAAACTATGCTCCAAAATCTAACATGTGACATACGGAAAACTTTAAAATTACAAGGCAGAATGAAATTTGTTTAAATAACTTGGTGAACACCCCTACGAACTGCATGACCCGTTCCTATGCTTCATTCCATGAAACCTTCCTTTTTAAAATGTATCTGAAGCTGCTGCAGAATTTCCACTCTGTTGCACTGAAGTGCCCCAGAATCTAGACCCATCTCTGAAGGATTCAGGGCAACACAATTGCAAGCTTTGCTGGTGGAATGATGATTGCTAAAGGTCTAAAATACATTCATGAAGCAATTAAACTGAAATTCAGAAACACACCACCAAATTCATGAGCGTGGCAGACATGAGAAGCCCTGGCACATACAATATGTCCCTATGCAAAGTGGTGAAGAGCTGCGCTGTGACAGAAATAGTCAACCCAGAACAGTCTCTCTGCTTACAACAGTCATATTATACTAATCTGCACTAATGCTTTTTCTCTCAGTTTCTTGCTTAAATTCCTCTCTTGAGGAGGCAGGGGAGAGATAATCCTCTCTGGAGTCAAATGAATCTTTTATTGACACCCTGCAGCAGGAAAGTGATAGGAGCTTTCCTTGTTATTCACTTTCAAGGATGACATGTTTACAAAGAATGCTACTGTCACTAATCTGGGATGATACTAAAGGTCTGCCTGGGAGAAATCTTAATTTTCTTGATGTATGGAATTAGTTTCTTTAATGCCTAACGCCATTTTTTCAGTTGAAAGCAAGCATGCTTTATTGTGCCGAATGAAATAAACACTTTAATTAAAATGTAAAAAATTTTACAGCTGAATTCTTGAAAGCCCCCATTGATATGTCAAACCCTAATTTCCCATTTTGATTCTCTCTCTGATCTCTTGATGAGAACAGCTGAATTAAAACTCGTGCTTGGTGGATTTACATAAAATTAGACAGCCAGAGAAACGGAACAGCTTCCTCTCTGCCACATCCAATGCTTTTACTAGACTAAAGACAAAAAAAGTTTTATTTTGTTTTTAACCACTTTAAAACGTATTAAATGTTACTTAAACTTTTTGTCAAGAGGGGAGCAGAAAGATGTAAAAACCCAAACATACACATATAAATACTAAATACTTCCTGTAATGAGAAGCAAATGCCCCCTTTGTTAGGATTAGAAAAGAATCCTAAGTAATCTTATTTTGCTACTTGACTTCTGGAAATTCCTGCAACGTTACCTACAATTTAATTTTAAAACAAGGAGTCGTTTGAAGACTGGCTAGCTAATCTCCTCTGCAGGCACTATTCAGTGATCCTTACTAACTCATTATGGGCCAGACTATCAAAGGCTAAAATGAAAACCTCGGGCAGAGATAAAGGGCAAACCCTACATAAGGTCCAGGAAAAGGTGCAGTTCTTGTGCTTGGATTGCATAGGCAATAGTCCCTCTGTATGTCTCTAGTAGGGGTGTAAAAGGGTAGAAATTGCCCTAAAATGAAGACTGGGGAGAAAAAAACGGGGCATAGAATCTTAGAATGATAAATGTGTACTATGGAGTCAGAACTAAGTATTATACAGACCATCCCTGACAGGTGTTTGTAACCTGTTCTTAAAAACCTTTGATGATAGAGGTTCCCAAACTTCCCTAAGTAATTTGCTCCAGTGCTTAACTACCCTAACAGGAAGCTTTTCCAAATGTCCAACCTAAATCTCTCTGGTTGCAATTTAAGCCCATTGCTTCTTGTCCTGTCTTCAGTGGACAAGGAAAATAATTTATCATCCTCTTCCTCATAATAATCTCTTATATCCATGATGTCCAGCACACTAGCCACTAGTCACCTGTGGCTATTTGGTCGATTGAGTGTGGCTAGTTCGCTACAGCAGTAGCCACTATTCTGTCAGAACTGGTGGGACACTACGCTCTTATATATTTAAAAACCTATCAAGTGCCAATCTTGGTTTTCTCCAGACTAAACAAACACAATTTTGTCAATTTTTGATTGTGTTTTCTTGACCATTGATAATTTTTGTTGCCTTCCTCTGGACTTTCTCCAGTCTGTCCACATCTTTCCTGAATTGAGTTGCCCAGAACTGGGCACAGAATTCCAGTGGAGGTCTTGGAGCTGACAGAGGCAACAGGAGGGGAGCACAGATCACTTCCCAAAGGGACTCAGAAATCATCCCTCCTTACCTCTCCCAGACCCATCTCGCTCCCATTTCTTGCACAATTTGGCCCTATGAGTAAAATGCCTTGTGGACCAAATTTTTCACACAGCTGTGCAACCCTCAGTGACTTGAATGGGGTTTCGCTGGTGTAATGAAGTCAAATCAAACCCATTGATTTCAATAGGATTTCAATTTCTTTTAATGAGAGCTTTGCCTCTGTTGGGAGTGTTGAATATGCATTAAGGCTAACTCACTGTGCTCTAGATCAGTGTTTCTCAATCTTTTTAAAAAATAAAGTACTCCTTTTAAAAAAAACTAAGTACCCCTCAATACCTACAGTTTTCAGACACACAATTTTTTTTCTACCATTGCAACACACTTGTTTAAACAACTTAATTTTAGCCAGGTGGGTGATGAAATTTTTGGGTGTAAAAAGTACAAAAACAATAAAGTGCTGTAAAACTTAAAACAAAAATTCAGTTTTCTCCAAATTTCAGTTGTGTTGACGTACCTCCCAGACTCTGAGTACTAAGGGTACTTGTACCACTGGTTGAGAAACACTGCTCTAGATCATCCATATCTAAACAAAACTATTTGACCCTTTTGCTTTTCACCTTTCTGACAATCATTTTTACAGTTGATGTCAATTAAGGATGTTGAAAAGGGGTTATTTGGCTAATCATGTAGTTGATACAAACTATATCAACTACACAATCAGTTGATAAGGGTGCTACTCTGCAGAGCTGCAGCAGGGGTAACTCCCAAAGCTGGTGTGAGCCAGCATTGAACTGTCCCAGCTGGTGCTGGCTCCGGGAGCCACCTGAGCTCTTACTACATTTAGAATGCAGAGCCTCAGTGCAACACAGCTCCAGGACCACTGTGCCTCTGCATTTTAAATGTGGCAGCTCTTACTACATTTAAGATGCAGAGGCGCAGTGGTCCTGGACTGGCGCAAGCTGGGACTGCTTGGCCCTGGCTCTCACCGGGTCCAGCAGCCACTGTTCATGGCAGCCCGAGCTGTCGGCGGCAGGGGTCCAGGAGCAGTCTTTGCCCATGGCCAGCCTGGGCTGCTGAGAACGGGTTGCTTGGCCACCGCTACCTCCCATCCTCCGCTGCTGCCTCTGATAGAGGCAGTGGTGGGGGACAGGAAGTACCGTGGAATGGTGCTGGGGGGAAAAAAAACCAGCTCCCCCTCAGCACCGACTCCTGTTTCCCCACTTCCCCTTGCTGCCTCTCATACCGAGGCAGCAACGGGGGAAGGAGGTGGAGGGGGGGAGTGAGTAGTTGAGTATGCCACTCGACTACCCAATAAGCTTGTCTACTCTCTTACATCCCAAATGTCAATCAAGCCTGAACAGTTTTCAGAGAGTAGTTCTTACCTGTGAGAGCAACCCATATAGCCATGATACTGGTTGTAATTAAACTGAAAATATAATAATCTGAACAGGCAGCCTCTGCATTCCTGGGCAATACGTAGCTGTGGTCCAGTTGGGCCAATTATTCTACCCACAATTGCATGTAATCTTGCATAAACGTTGATTTCTCGCTCCCCCCGTACGTAAATTAATACTCGGCATGCAATAAGTGGGGAAAACAGTTTATAATGGTTATGGAGGAAGGGAGAAAATCAGGATTGTATTTTTAAATTAGTTTACTTCATTAAGAAAGAAAAAATGACAAAAATGAGCAATTAGGTTTATAGATGACAGTCCCTCAGCTATTCAGGATAAATCTATTGTCAATTACATCTGGTGTAAACCCAAGTAACTCTATTGCCAATCAGCAGCACAGATCGGGCTCAATCCAACTCCCCCTGAAATCAGTGAAAATACTGTCACTGACTTGAAAAGTAGCTAGACTGAGCCCTTAATCTGGATTTACACCAGATGGTGTTTTGATTAAAAATTCTGAATTTTGAGAAATTTCAGTCCGCTCTGCTAGATACACAGTCAATGAAATAAATATCTTTTATTGGACCAAGTTCTGTTGGTAAGAGAAACAAGCTCTTCAGCTTACTCAGAATTCTTATTTCAGGTCTAGGAAATGTACTCAGAGTATCACAGCTAAACGCATGGTTGAACAGATTGTTTATCACAAGTAGCAAACACATTTCAAAGGATCAGATGCACTGTTGATAACACTACTATGTTACATTTCACATCAAATACTAATAGACACTTAGGCTATGTCTCGACTAAGTGTTATTTTCGAAAGATTATATGCAAATTCTGTGGGAATTTGAATATCTTCTTCCGATCTCACTTTCAAATGTGGATCTTTCGAAAGTGAAAGTAGTCTGGCCATGTTTTTTTTTCAGAACCCCCCCTTTTCTGAAAAACCGCTCTTCCTTAAAAAAATTAGGTTTACATGGTTTTTCGAAAAAGGGTTTTTTTTCCCCCTGGGGGAAAAAAAAGTGTCCAGACTACTTTCACTTTCAAAAATAATTTTTTTTTTTAAAAATAAATTTTTTAAAAAAAAATAAAGTGTAGTTTAGATGTACCCATAGTTAAACAACATATTAAACTACCAGAGTAATGTCTGTACCTACTAGGGATGTAACAATGTAGCCATTTAAATGGGTAACGAATAAATGTGCTTAACAGTTACATGTGGCTCCCACTCCATCTCCCAGAAGCTGGCTGAGGCTCCATGCCATGAGCCAGCTTAAAAGCCAGCTCCCCATTGGCACTGGCTCCTGGGTAGCTGGCTGCTGAAATTAATCAGCAGTTAAACAGTTAGCTAATTATGGACATTTTAACATCCCTAGTACCTTCATTTTACATTTGGGATACCAAGTCCCTTTTTCAGGCATTAATCAGTGTTGTCAATACATTCTATTTAGAAAAATGTATTTGGATATAGTTTGGGGATGGGTGGAAGTGGTCATAAAATGGTACTGTAGTCAAGGAATAGCATGAAGTCAAGAAATCTTAATTCTATTCCTTATTACATGCCTCAGTTTCTCCATCTATAAAATTGATGTAAGGATTACTTGACTCTTATAATATAAAATTAGATCTCATCATGTATCATCAAATCCTGGGACTAAGAATCCTCAGGCCTTTTAACAATATAAGCCAAGACCTTAAATATGAGAGAGTCAAAAATAAACCAACAGCTTACGGATCTGGAAATGATATGGCGGTGGAGGTGGTAATAAGTATGCCACATGGGTACAATTGATGGTTCTATATAATCTTTAGAAATTGGTTTTGAGATTCATCAGCTGAACTGCGTAATGTTTGGTACAAAAGTGCCAAGTGGTAGGAACATTTCAGTTTAATGGTCTTTGGTATGAAACAAGATTTTAAGACGCTGCTTGCTTCTGCTGGTAAAACCTCAGCTGAAGTTTATAATCTCCTGTTGGTGATCCCACTGAGTTGCTGATGGCAAGGTGATACTATAAATGGAGGATTATGACTGACTAGGAGGGGAATAAGCAGCAGATTAATTAATTCTCCTTGCTTTATACCAATTATTAAATAATGGGTGAACAGAGAGTTAGCATTGCTTCAAAGCAGAATTTTTTCAAAGGTTCCAGCTACTGCTTGAAAAGGCAGACCATGAACTACACTCAGCAGATAACATGGTTCCTAGAGCCATGAAAAACTTTCACTACAAGATCTGAGACCACACAAAGTGTGGCTGGCCTTGGGTTTCATTACAAAACACGAAACTCAGCCTAGGCTCATCAAAAGGTTCACAAACTAGGGTTGATCAAAAGGTTTCATGTTGAAACAATGTGAAACTTGCAATTTCATATGGTTTTGATGAGGAAAAAAATTCTGTGCAATTTCACTCTTTCAACTTGATTTTGCTTTGAGTGTGGAGTTCAATTTGAACATGAAACATAAAGGGTGCAAACCCACAGGAAACGAAGCCACGGAATGCACTACAGTCCTAGTGATCACATCCACACTGGGAGAACCTGTCACCTGACTTAAGGAACCACGGATGCAACAAAGTCAGCCGTGTCCTGGAACTTGGTTAGAAAATGTTAGTCATAGCGCCAGCTTGCAGCACGACTAAGGACACATAACCCATTCCTAAAGAGAAAACTGTAATGGTGGTCCTCCAGTGCCCATACAGACCTCCTCCCCCACAAAGCCATCACTTGTAAGGATCGCTATACTTCGATTCTGTTTATGCAGCACAACTGAACTAGATTATAACCAAGTCAGAAGACAACTGTTACAATTATAAGTTCGCTCTACATCAGGGCTACTCAACTTTGGAAGCTCCGGGGGCCACAAAGATACTCATAGCACATGCCAAGAGCTGCAACTTAAGTGTGGTTGCATATATAAGGAAATATATATGCAAATATATGCAACTAGCTTCTTTCACACTGACCGGCATGAATACAAAGATTAAGGCAAGACTACACAACATGCAGGCCCCATTTAAGTCAGTTCTGCTGATATTAATAAAACGCAATCTTTACCCAACTTCCACCCATAAGACAGCACTTTTAATGAGCAATCACAGTCCAGGAATTTAATTACTAAAACACCTATCAACAGAAGACCATTTTATTGACTACTTTTTTGTTTTGGCTCCCATCCACGGGCAGCATGTTGAGTAGCCCTGCTCTACATGGTTGATTCTGCAGTGTAGACTAGGTATGGGCTAGATATGTTAAAACATGTTTAACTAAAATAAACTTGTAACAGCTGAAAATTTCAGTCATTACATGTTTACACATGGTGTGTGTGTGTGGGGGGGGGCATTTAAACCAGCTCTCAGAGCACCAGCTGCTGCCTCCCCGTGAGCACTGCTTGCCCTCCGCGCTGCTGCCTATTATATAGAGGTAGCACTGCGGGACGGGGAGGAAGAGCAGCAGCATGTGAGTAACCATGAAGGTTAATTGCTGAGCCCAGGTTCATCAGTTAACTGAGTATACATTTATACTCTCACATCCCTGGCTTAGGACAGGCTCTTACTGTAACAGTTGTTTGAAGGGGGTTAATTAGTTATTAGCTTTTCTTCATTGCTACATCTACGGCTTCGATTCTAACCTCCCTGGGACACTTTTTCTCACCTTGTAGGTGTGGCCCACTGAATGCCTCATGACAAACAAATGACGTGCCCTGCCCATTGGTAAAGGCTGGTCTAAGACACGAAGAGCTGAAGTGACCTGTGCAAGGTACTGGGACCTAGTAGCTCAAATGAAATAGGACCCAGGCTTAGCCAGATTGTAGACCACACTGCCCTGAAAGCATATTTGAGTCTAGATACTCTCATACCCAGAGTTACGTGTACAGATATGCAGATCTGAATATGCAAACAGTCTGATTAAAAAAAAAGTACAATTTTTAGTGTGTGTGTGTGTAGGAATCTGAATCCTTTTAATAGTAGAACTCAGAGAGCTAGCTAGAGCTTTTCCGCTGCTGTAGTCTTCTGTACTAAAGTACTTAGGTATTATTTTATGGCTGTTCTTGCCCTGAAATGCAAACTCCCATCCACTGTAACTATTTTAGCAGTCAGATTTGATCCAAATGGTGGATTTAAACACAAAGACAAGATGACAAATTACATTTCTGGTTTTTTAGTCAACACAAGATTGTCAGTATTTTGGACTTTCTCTGACAAAATTATACATGCTTCTTTCCAGACAATTAATTAATTTACACAAGTGCTCTAATAAAATGGCAGCAACCTACTGCTCATCTGTAGGTCATCTAGCAGCATGGAACTCATTTTTAAATTTCCTTTGGATTATCCTCTCTTATCACTGTAATTGACAGAGGCAATGCTGAAGCTGATGGTTGAATAGAACAGTGTTTCTCAACCTTCTTTTACGAAGTACCCCTTTAAAAAAAAGTCATAAGTACCCCCAGCACCTACAGTTTTCAGATGCACAAATTTTTTTCCCTACCATTGCAATACATTTGTTTAAACCACTTAATGGTAGCCGGGTGGGCGATGAAATTTTTGGGTGTAAAAGGTACAAAAATAATAAAGTACTGTAAAAGAAACAAAAATTCAGCTTTCTCCAAATTTCAGTTGGGTTAATATACCCCTCAGACTTCTCTTGAGTACCCCTAAGGGTACTCATACTACTGGTTGAGAAACACTGGAATTGTACCTAAGTGACACATCTGCCATTGCCACCTGCACCTCATTTCCTGATCTGTAAGATGCTATTTTTTCTTAAAAAAAAAAAATGTTGATTCTCTCGTTTAGGGTATTTGCCATACACTTTTTAAAAGGCCTGTACGTTCTATGCCTGGAGCACTGAAAGTGTGAGAATCAAAATCTATAATGGGTGCATGCTCAAAGGGCAAAGGAAACATACTATAAAAGAGACATGCCCTGGATTTGAGGCCTTAACTAAAGTTTTTAAAAAAAAGTGAAACAAAAAAAAATGTTCTGCTCAATAAATGTTTTCAGGATTTGTTTAAAAAAATCCACATTAAACAAAGTTTTATTTGGTTGGGATTTAAATATTCCCTAGCAGTGTTTGCAGCCGAAACAAGAGTATTTTGTGCTAAAACAATTTCCAAACATGAAATGGACTATTCTATGTCCACTGTCCAAGACAATTTAAAAGCAAAAAAGGAAACTAACAGATAAATGATGACTGGCTAGACAGTTTCTACTACGGTCAGGTGTCGCACAGAGAAAGATTTATTCTGAATATACCTTGCTAAGCCTAACTGTATCCCCTGAATTTGTTGTCTACCTTTTTGGTACTGTTTCAGACTATAAAGGAGACGACGCGGACTTTTTGAAGACATGAATCCTCATATTTCTAGTTGATAGGATTTAGGAAGAAACATCTCAAGTATGGGTTATTCCATAATTGTCCACTATGGTACTGATCATTGTCATAAAGGGGTGTGCTAGACTACATGCACCTCTCAACCATTTACACTTCTGTGTTGCTCTTATTATTAAAACTAGAACTTGATGGGTACTGCCCGCCCCAAACTCAATTTTTTTTTCCATTTATCAGCTTTGTGGCAAAATTAAAAAAAAAAAAAAAAAACCTGTTCACCATTTCAAGACACATTTTCACAAGTGACCCAACTCTGCTCCCATTGAAGTCAATGGGAATTTTATGTTCAACTTCGAGGCGCACAAGGGCAGATTTTCAAATATACAGAGGTGTCTAAAGATAGTTATGTGCCTAATGGGACTTTTAAAAAACAGATTAGGTGCTCCATTCCCATTGAAATCAATGAGCTTTAGATGCCCAATTTGCTTAGACACTTAAAAAAAAATCTCATTAGGCACCTATCTGCATCTTTAAAAGCCTACATACCCTTTGAAAATCTGACCCCGAAAGCCCTTTCTGAAAATCTTACTCAGAATGTGTGAGAGGATAACAATGCATAACAATAATAATGTTCTGAGTGCTGGAGAGCTCAAATATATTTTCTTTTTTCCTACACTCATGAAAGATGCAGAAGCGCTCTAAATTAGTAAAACACTCAGATACCATGGTGATATGCATGACATATCTAAATAGATAACAAGGATAACAAAAAAAATTATTCTGAAGGATGCTGTCTTAAAAAATAAAATAGCATATTCCTGTTATCTGGGACTACAGTGCCCTATTTAAGCAGTGTACTCCTTTTAATCATTCACTTCTAGGTATAACTACTTCAAACCAACTGCACCGCTGAAAAGCCACCTGCTTTACCAGGATAAAGAGAAAAACGAAGCACCTTTGAGGCCTAAGGCATGAAGATAGCAGATACACCTCTGCAATTTCTTCAGAACATCTGCAAAGCTACTTTATTATCTCTACTTTTTAACATGCAGTATTTTATCCTGGTTCCCAAGAGAACCACACAAAAGGAGTATGGTTTCAAGCATGTGTACAGAAGCGATGGTACACATCCAATCTTTTTGCAATGTAACCAACTGCCTTTTGTGAACAAAGTTCTTGTATAAAACTTTGAAGTCACCCTGAAGCTTCTCATAAGATAAATCCCTGTATAAAGTATTGTCAAGATACCAGTAACACAGATAAATATGGTAATACATTGGATTGAACCGGGATTAACTCATCTTCATGGCTCCCCCGCTCACTTTTTGGGGGGGGGGGGGGTGGAACGGTCTTGTTTCATACAATAACAGCTCAATCAGGGGCACCTGGCATTGGCCACTGCTAGAACATAGGATATTGGGCTAGATGGACCTTTGGCCCAACCCAGTAAATCTGTTCTTAAATAAATACACCACGTACATTGGTATTACAGATGGAACAGACATTGGTACATACGTACAGCACCACATTCAATATGCTAAGAATAAATATTTTCTGCATCTTATCCTAGTTCCAGTGAAGCTAATGGGACTTTTGCCACTGACTTCAGTGGAAGTAGACCTATTCTATGTACTGTGAAGGAAGACCACCTCCCCAAGTACTAGAATAAGCTGGAATGACTCCAAAATACACACACAAGGATGTGCTATCTGTCAAGCCTATTGTGTTTTGCTAAAGTAATCCTCTCAGCTATTGAGACTTCCTGCAGGATCTTAAGCCATCATGCTACTCCAATAGGAGTCCTTAATTGCAATGTGTGTTGGGCAAAGAAATAATTATTAAATACCAGAAGATTAAAAAGTCTGTTATCAGGTCTGTTACACTATGCTCACACTAACTGTATTTTGGCCACTGTCAGCAGACAGAATACTGGGCTAGATGGACCTCTGGTCTGACCCAGTATGGCCATTCTTATGTAGGTTGTTTAAGGTATGCACCATTGTGAGCTGTTTCTAAAATTGTCATATCCTAATGATCGTGTCCATAGAAGTCATATTTTTATGCTTTCAATATTTTGAGTCTGGTGCTAAGCACACAAAGGGAGCTTGGAAGAGGCTTAGTCTCAGCTCTGAAGCATATTCAGATGAATCATGGAGCATATAGAGAGGTCATTTTGGAGGACAACACTCTCTCGTTCTGATTAGTGGGAAGGAATGATCACTACATGTGCATTCATGAATTGTTGAAAACCCCAGGTCTCCTGCATGGAAGCAAAAACGTAGTCTTTGAAGGATAAGGTGCAATCTGCAAGATATTTTGTTACTATGAGAGAGGTAAATCAATTTAGAATTGGCTATAATTAGCACTCTCCCAAGTTGTTAATTTTTGTGTTTACTTTTAGACAAGCTGCATCCAAAAGAGTTGTGAAATTCTCACGCTTGTGCAAGTACCATAGAAAACCACATCTTTATCTGATCCTTACAGATAAAAAATGTCCAATCATTGATTAGTAGCAGAAAGGAGTAAACACCAGGGCTACGTCTAGACTGGCATGATTTTCCACAAATGCTTTTAATGGAAAAGTTTTCCGTTAAAAGCATTTGCGGAAAAGAGCATCTAGATCGGCACGGACGCTTTTCCGCAAAAGCACTTTTGGCGGAAAAGCGTCCGTGCCAATCTAAACACGCTTTTCCACAAAAAAGCCCAGATCGCCATTTTCGCGATCGGGGCTTTTTTGCGCAAAACAAATCTGAGCTGTCTATACTGGCCCTTTTGCGCAAAAGCTTTGCTCAAAAGGACTTTTGCCCGAACGGGAACAGTATAGCATTTCCGCAAGAAGTACTGATTTCAGACAGTAGAAAGTCAGTGTTCTTGCAGAAATTCAAGCAGCCAGTGTAGACAGCTGGGAAGTTTTTCCGCAAAAGCAGCTGCTTTTGCGGAAAAACTTGCCAGTCTAGACACAGCCCAGGACCAGAAACCAGGGGATGGGAATGGCATTCTGGAAGCTAGTAAGTCCCATTGAGGGAAGGCAAACAGAGAAGTTCTGTCTGTACTAGACAATCACACCACTGAAACGTCCATTGATGTGACAAACACTGCTAGCTGACACTACTCACACTAACTGTATTTTGTTGTGGTGGTGGTGGTGGTGGTGATGCAGAATTCTCTGCAAAGTCAGCAATGGCAGTACATTGTGGATTCCTATCCCACATTTCCCACCATAACTCGTTGAAGTATGTGCACTGCAGGTGAACAGCTGATGGCAGTAGAGTGAACACATTTATAACAAATGCTGGGATAATAATAATATTACATTCCATGTCTGACAATACTGAATGGCAAATAACAGCACAACAGTTATGTACTGTATTATCTATGCATTTATTGTAACTGGGGTGGATTATATATTTTTTGATTCCTAATTCTTTGGTGGTTACAGCTGACAACACCCCCACACTTTCATATGGTCAGATGGACAGGATACTCCTCCTCTACTCAGACTTTGAGCCTGGCAGTCTGGAATCAAATTGGACAAGCACCTCTACAGGTAAGCAACATTGCTAGAGGATGTACAGTCACTAGTCTATATTCTTCTCTGCAGATTTTCAGAAACATTTCCTCTTAAAGTTGTATTTTTCATGTCTTGCTATTTTCAAAATTCACTACAATTCCTTTTTAAGTTTGCTCCTTATGAACCAATAGATAGAACATTCTGGGCGCTGGAATCTCCACATGGGCTTCAGGCAAGTCTACACTACTCCTTAAGTTGATCCGATGTTTGTCGATCACAGGTGCAAAAAGGACACCTCCCTGAGCGACACAAATAACAGCAACCAAAGTGCTGCCCATGCCAGCGCAATGTTGGTGGAAGATACTGTCCTGTCACCAGCCGTGCTGCAATGCTGCATTTGCACCACTGTAGAAGCAGGGGTGGGGGGAAGCAACTAGTCGACTAGTGTGTCGATTATCCAATAAGCACTTCCACTGGTCATCTGATCCCCCTGCAGCAACGAGACCCAGTGCCTGACATTCCATGACTCAGTACTAGGTTCACACCCATAGTGTGAAAACCTCTGTTCTAGATGACTAGTAGTTTTCTTACAATCATCTTATGTTGTACAAATGCTTGGAGAGTACCATTGGTGATTGCAATGTAGGGACTGGCCTAGGGATGCGAACGACTAGTCGACTCTCCAATAAGCAAATGCTTATTGGATAGTTGACACACTAGTCGACTTGTTGCTTCCCCTCACCCCTGCTGCCAATATCAGGAGGAGGCAGCGGGGTGGGGAGGGGGTTGGTTCAAAGCGGCAGCGCAGCGTGGAGCCTGTGGTCAGCTGGGGACTCACCCTGGGGCGCTACTGCTTCGAAATACCGCAAGGAGCCTGACGCCATGCTCCCTGCAGTGTTTCAAAGCAGCAGCGCCGCATGGAGTCCAGCCACTTTGAAACACAGCGTGGAGTACGAGGCCACATCCTCCTCCACAGCGCTTTCGCCTTTGAAGTTGTGGTGTTTTAGATGCTGCTTGTAATTATTAGAACTGGGAGCACTGGCTGTTGGGAGTCTGGACGAACAGGAAACAGGAAGGACTGAGGAGAAGATTGGCAGGGGCTGAATGAGAGCTACTGAGGGATGCAGCAGCTTTGTAAAGAGGCTCCACTTTTGGTAAATAAAGTTCTGTTAAGTTTGTTAGTATCTTACTTGCATGATACAACAGAAGTGTAGGAACAGCCCTGGGGCTGTTGCTTCACTTCAAAGGCAGAGGCACCCTTCTCGACTAATCAGATAGTCAATGCAAATTGCATCGACTATTCGATTAGCCAATTATTGCAACTTTAACATCCCTGAACTGGCCATCATTCTAGAACAGTCAAATAATATTACAGATTGGGGCCATGACACAAATATCACGTCACAACACATTTAGCCACCTCCAAAGTCTGCTGGCACAAGTGCCCTAGAAAGGCTGGATTAGGCCACCAGAAGCTACCATCTTGTCTCTCTTCAGATAAATTAATTTTAACTGCTATCTCTTTTTATGACAGTTGTCTGTCCTCCATTCTTACACACTAGTGACATCTAACAGATGATGGTAACAACAAATTTTATAAAATGTATAAAGCTTTTTGCCTTCACACCTATACAATGAAGGTGAATTAATTGATGGGTTTATAAAAAATACCCTTCAATATGCAGTATAGGCACAAACTAATGATGATGATAAGATCTGAGAATTACAAATCTTGTCCTTATGCACTAACCCATCATCCAGCAGCTGTGCAGTGTCTAAAATTAGCCTGTAAGCTTTCAAGACAGGTCCCTTGTCAAGCTAGTACAAAAAGGCATCTGAGCTCTTTTTCTGAAGAAGGTTTTAGTACTAGTACCACTATTACAAAGTTCATCTATTTTAAAATTTCAGGTAAGGTTTATTTCTATAGCCCCTGTCACCATACATACAACACGGAGAGCATGATTGCATCTTTAACATGATTTCTGGCTTTATTATGGTATGGTTTTGTACGTCTTCCTTCCTCATTAGTAAAAATAATGCTCAGCATTTATATAGGGCCAAACCCCAATGTGCTTATTCAGTCTGTCTTTCTGAAATTAATACTGTAGATGCTTACCATAAATAAGGATATCTGAATTTAGCCCATAGTGTTTTTCCTGTGAAAAAGCCCTGTACAAACATTAACTTATTAATCCTGACAATAGCTTTGTGATGTAGGTGAATATTATTCTCCCATTTTGTAGACATGGAAGCAGACACACAGAGAAATTAGATGACTCTCTCAAGGCCTCACTGGATGTTTGGGGCAGAGATAGAAATAGAATTAATATCTGCCAATGCTCCAATCTGCGCTTTAGCTACTAAATAATGCTTCCTCCTTGTAAAAAGCAAGAGAGATTACTCTCCTCCGGCCCCTCAGAATAAAAACCCTTCACATAACCATGACCCCTTCTGAAGATGTATTAGTTAAAATGTATTAACCCATTATTAAACATGTCCTATTCTTTGCATTTAGACAAATCCTAGAGCAGTGGTTCTCACCCAGGAGTCAGGGCTCCCCTTCAGGCAGTGTTTCTTAAACTATGTTCCGGGCAGTTGGAGGTGTGCCGTGGAGAACAACAGAATGCAAAATGGCCACCCTTAAAGGGGCAGGTGACTTTTTTCCCCTCTCAATAACTTTTCCCCAACCCTTTTTTACGCCCCCCCGACCCTTCCCCTCTCCCCAACCTTTTTTTTGATGTTCCTCATAAAAAAATTCTTTGGTGTTTCTTGGTCTTAAAAAGTTTAAGACACACTGCCTTAGAGGCTCCAAGCATGGCCGGCCTTAGACTTGCTGGGGCCCAGGGCTAAAAGTCTAAACTCCACTACATGGGACTGAATCCAGGGGCCCTGCGGCCTATCACCTGGGGCTGAAGCAAAAGCATGAGCAACTTAACTTTGTAGAGGGCCCCGTGGCAGTTGCCTTGGCTTTTATATGCAGAAAACCAGTTGTTGGAGCACTAAGGGACCATGATGTTTTCATAGCATGTTGGGGATTGGGGAGGGGTTAAGAAAAAGGTTAAAACCCCATGTCCTAAGCCTAAGGGACAATGGAAGTAGCCTGCTTTGCAGTGCATTTATGCTGAGTCATGTTTTCCAACCTATGCTTATGTCATTTCTGATCTAGACCAGAGGTGAGCAACCTGCGGCCCATTATGGTTCTATGTGTGGGCTGCGAGACATTTTGTTTACCATTGCCAACACGCAAGCTTGCCATATTCTGCTGGTTTCCATCCACTTGGTTTTTTTTCCTATGGGTATTACAAAAGTGACACACACGTAAAACGAGGGCAGGCGAAGTGAGGTGGGTGCTGATTGCACACAGCACTGAGAGAGCCGTATAGTCCCTCTGCATCCAATCAAAATGAAGCGACGGTTCAATTGGCACACCCTGCAAATTCTAGGTATACAGGCGCAGTTGGCAAAACTACCCTATCCCAGGAGAATGTCTTGATTACAACAATCTTGCGGCCCACTGGATGGTGGAGGGCCACTCACGCAGCCCACTCTCTAACCTTAGGTTACCCCTCATTGATCTAAGCTCTAAACTCTACTTCAGGTTTAAGGTCCTGCCTCTACTGAAGTCAATGGGAACTCAGCCATTGACTTCAGTGGGGCCAGTATTTCACTCCAAATGTTTAACAAACTGTAATATATGCAGAATTATCTTCCCTTAAGATGTGTCCACTTGATCTGATTCACCAACACATCTCTAAACACATTTTCAACTGAATGTCAGTTAAAGTGCATTGGATATACTGTAGTAGGTTTTTAGGTCCAATGATTTTTTTCAGCAGGTGGTAATGGGCGGGATAGGTGCAAAAGAAGTTACCAGTGCTTTCTTTTGCAGTTAAGTCTGGTGGTACTTACAGAGTTATGAAAAGGAACACACTGTTGGAAAAATGAATTCAGATTAGGCATGTTTGGTATGTGGTTCAGATTAGCATCATTATGTGCATTTCTGCTTACATATTAAAATTTAATATTAAATTTGATACAAAATTACTATAATCTAACTTGTGACATATGAGTTATAAGTATTCCATGGGAAACAACTTTACTGTGTGGTATGTTACACCCCCCCTCCCACCTCTCTTTAAACTTGCTATCCCTTATTTCCTTAACTTGGATTTCCCAAGTACATCAATGAGCTCCAATGATCATTTGATTTTTTTCTGGTTGTTGACTGAACTTGTGTAGATTTTTCTTCAAGTTCTACATCCTAATCTGCATTGGCTACAATGACTTCTGCTGGGGAATATAAAGCTACGCTGCTCTACCAACTATTTCTATCCATTAATCTTTTACCCTGGAGAATTGGATAGGGATTCTTAGGCCAGGTCTACACTAGACCTGGAAGGCTGGGTTAAGGTACGCAATTCCAGCTATGTGAAATACATAGCTGGAGTCAGCTTACCTTAAGCCAAGGTTGGTGCCATCTTCACAGACAGAGACCAACAGGAGCAAATGCTCCCAAGGCTTCCCTTCCTTCTTGTGACTGCGGGGAGTACTGCACCAACCAGCACTACCTTCAGCATTTGATTTAGCGGGTCTAGTTAAGACCTGCTAAATCAAATGCCAGAAGATCAATTGCCAGTGCAGCAAGTAAAGACAGGGCCTCATACTTCTGTTTCAAAACAGCACAGTGCAGATCCATAGGCTAGTTCTCAAAATCAAAAAAGTAGTTCTAATATTAAAGACCCAAAGTTCAGAGGGACCTACTCCCACTTCAAGTATTCTGCAGAACACAGTGATGCACTGTAACCCTTTGACAGTTTTTAAAAAAAATCTATTTTTAATAGATTAATAGAGGAGTCATATCAACACATTTATAATTTACTAGACCTCTGCAAACTTCATTATAGATAGGAACATTTCCAATGGCAGATAACATCATCGGTATCTCTGACTGCCTAAGGGGCAAATCCTTTGGCAGACAACTAGAGAAATGTAACTGTGTCACTTTTGTAATACTGGTAGGGAAAAAAAAAAAACTATGCAGATGAAAACCAACAGAATGTGGGAACCCTGTGCTGGGGCAACGGTAAACAAAATGTCTCGTGGGCCACAGGTTGCCCACCACCTTCCCCGAAACAATAGAGTTGTACTGAAATCTCTGTTACATATATTTCCCCCCCCCCAATGCTTTATGAAAATTGGCTTATGAATATAAATAACTCAAAGACGCTTTAGGCAAAATGCATCATGTAACATCATTTTTCTAGTTACAATCTACTGAATGTGTATATTCTATTTTTGTGCTTGCATCACTCTTGTATGTGAAGTTAGAAATATGATGTGTGCATCTGTTTATGGTGCTAAATGTGCTAATGAGGGCCATTAGTAATACTCTGAAGACATAATGGCCTGATGCTCAAGACAATGACCAATGAACGGTTTGGTTTTTCCTGTAAGCCCAAACTGTGGTTGGTCCTACAAAGGGGCATGTGGTCAGGCCACTTAATGCTGGAACCCATTCTACAGCTAGTACTTGTTTCACTCAAGGGGAGAAAAGTTTGTATGGAACACAAAGAATTCCTACCTTGGACAATAGGGATATAAAGGTGGGAAATCAAAACAATCAGTCATTGCTAGATGCCATGAGACCCAACCACTTACCACCCAAGATGCCTGCTGGACACATCTAAGATTGAACAGGAGGGAAGGACTGGGCCCCAAGCTAGGAGGCTGCCTAGCTTGTGAAAGATGATTAGAACTAGGAGGGTAAGAATTTGCATTTAACAAGTTTCTTAGTGTATTAGGATTAGCTGGCGTGTTTTGTTTATTTTGGCTTAGTTTTGATCCTACTTTTTATACTTGATAAAAATACTTGTTTATTGTCAAGCCCAGTGTAAATAACTGTTATGGGGAAGGAGAGCAATCACTGTGCATCTCTCTCTTTCATTGATAAAGAGGGTGAACTTATGAGCTTTACTCTGTGTAAAAAACTTTTACAGAGAGTAGATGGATTTATTTGGGGTTTTGCTCCCTTTTGAGGGTTGTGTTCCTGGATGCCGTCAATGGCTTTACAGCTGAGCCTTCATAGAGCAGAGCAGAGCTGGTTCAATGTTTCTGTTGCTCTGGTTGTTACTCCAACTCTGTGTCTTGGCTGGGAGAGACCAAAGCCTCTGGCTCTGCAGGACGGGGGTGGTGTGGGGCACCCCAGAAGGCAGGCAGGCAGGCACAGTGACACGATCAGCAAGCACACTGGGTGACAGTCTCAAAGGGACCTGTGATAGAATGTGTCACAGCAGGAACTTTGGATAAAATTTTCAAAAGCGCCAGTGACATAGGAGACTCATGGCCTAGCTACACGAATATTCAGCTTGCAGCAAGCTGTGAAGTGAAACCCATTCAAATTCATTAACAAACTGTCAATACATGTCAGCAGGGTGCACAAGGATAGTCAGTGCATAGCAGGCTAATATGAGGGAGATTCATAACCCAGCTTGCAGCAAACTAAATTTTGTGTTTAGAGAAGCTCTAAGCCCCGTTCTCAAAAGTGAATGAGACACTTAGGGACAGAGTTTTGATGGGATTTCGGATTTTCAAAAGTGCCTTGCCTTACTGAAATTAGTGGGAGTTAGGCACCTATTCACTTGGGAGAATCTCACTAGGTGCCTAAAAGCTGTCTTAGAGGATTCTAAATCCTATTAAAAGTCATTTTTCTTCTAGTGCTAAAAGTAGTGGCTAAAAATTCACTTTCCTCCAGCATTCATGCTAGCAAAACTTAATTGCACTAATGTTTAAAGAAAACCAAAAGGCTGAGGATAGCAGAAGTGAATTCATTAAAAAAAACCCTGAATGAATGCTGCAGTTGCCAACTCGCAAATAAATTTGTCAGGGACAATTCTCTAAACAATTCTCAATAGTTTGGGATCCACAGAAGGGTCACGTTTGCATACTGGCCTCTTGCTGTGAGCAGCTGCTGCAGCATGGCCCTGGGACATAGACGGTGACATCAGTTATCTGTGATGAGTTTTTTTACAAGCCCAGGATTGTCCATGCCAAATGTAAATTATTTGCACCTGTGGATTATACGTGGAAAATAATTTTTTTGCAGCATTCAGAGTCGCTCTTTATTTTTCTTGCTGAAGGCAAAAGGCAAGATTTTCTAAAGCAAGATACTTCTACAAAATTGTTTAAAAAAAATAATCCAGACTTGATGTGAGGGGAATTCAGTCTGATATATCATAACAACCTTACATACTTCTCTATTGTACCCCAGTGAGACTATTTCCCATTGTCATCTATTGTCTCTGAAACATCTTAAATATGGACATCTCTCATCTCCTTTTGTGATACTGCAGAAAGTTAGATCACCAACTTCTTGAGCTAGCAGCCCCCAGATTGTAATGTAATGGGGCTGCAAGGAGAGGTGTCTCAGAAAAGGTTCCTCAAATATGGAATTCATGCCACCCACTGGGATGACAAAAATGTCAATTTTCAGGGCCTGCTGGGGCAGTCAACTGTGTCAGCGAGTGCAATCAGGACCGATTTTACATTAATGGGTATGATTAAGGGTTGCTCATTTTGTGATGTATTTAAAAACTGTGTCTGTGCAAGTCTAGAGCTTTGAAGAAGTCCATTTTCAAAATCTAAATAAACACAAAGTAATTATTTAAAATGGCAGTCAACAGATTGCAGAGTTAACATTTTCACACCTAGGTTGGAGCTTGGATTAGTTAACTCCTTTTCAAAATGGATTCTGATGCTTCATCACTTTCTACTTTAGGAAGTAGGACGCATCCAGAAGAAATGTACTGATAAGTTTCCATGGATATATGGAATATACACTTATATATACTTATGTACACTTAAGTGTATGACTTCGGCATGCAAAAAGAATAACCACAAGCTTGTTAATGAAACCAGCATTTGTCAACCTACATCTTCCAGCAGTTATAAAAAAAAGTGAATGTCCAGACAAATCTATGATGAGGGAGACAAGTTTATCTGCCTCATCAGTGCTATGCAATCTTAAGAGCACAAAAGGCTTCATAGGTAACTTCCAGGAACCAGTGGCTGCAACAAATTTGCATATAAATTTAAAGAAGATTTTAATAGTATTAAATGCAACTTTTTATTTCTAGAAGACAGTAGGTATATACAGGATTGCACAAAGCACATTGAAAATAAAAATACAGTTAAAAACCTGAAAGGGAAAGAGCATCAGTGAGAAAAAAAAATCATTGTTGTTAAGAACTAACTTCTTGATTTAGGACTTTATCACGGAGGTGTCCACAGGCATAATGGGATGAAGATTTCAATCTTTGAGATGATTTGAATCTTTTGATATGCTTAATATCAAATCTGAAAAGATGTACCCCCAAATGTAAGTACTTATCTGCCATTCAACAACTATTTTTAGAAATAAGATATGTTTTCTCCATGAAACTTAGAATCATAGGGCTGGAAGAGACTTCCGGAGGTTGAGTCTAGCCCCCCTGCCCAAAGCAGGACCAACCCAAACTAAATCATCCCAGCTAGGGCTTTGTCAAGCCGGGACTTAAAAACCTCTAGGGATGGCGATTCCATCACCTCCCCGATTCGAGTGCTTCACCACTCTCCTAGTGAAATAGTTCTAATATCCAACCTAGACCTCCCCCACTGCAACTTGAGACCATTGCTCCTCATTCTGCCATCCCTCATTACTGAGAACAGTCTCGCTCCATCCTCTTTGGAACCTCCCTTCAGGAGTTAAAGGCTGCTATCAGCTTCACTCTTCTCTCAGATTAAACATGCCCAAATCCCTCAGCCTCTCCTCATAGGTCATATGCTCCAGTTCCCTAATCATTTTCGTTGCCCTCCTCTAGACCCTCTCCAATGCATCCACATCATTTCTTTAGTGGAGGGCCCAGAACTGGACACAATAGTCCAGATGTGGCCTCACTAGTGCCACATAAAGGAGAATAATCACTTCTCTAGATCTGCTGGAAATGCTCCTCCTACTATACCCTAATATGCCATTAGTCTTCTTGGCTACAGGGCACACTGACTCATATCCAGCTTCTCATCCACTGCAATCCCCATCCTTTTCTGCCAAACTGCTGCTTAACCAGTCAGTCCCCAGCCTGTAATAGTGCTTGGGATTCATCTGTCCCAGGCGCAGGACTGTGCACTTGTCCTGTTGAACCTCATCAGATTTCTTTTGGCCCAATCCTCCAATTTGTCTAGATCACTCTAGACCTTATACCTCCCCTCCAATGGGTACCTCTCCCCCTAGCTTAGGGTCACCAGCAAACTTGCTGATGATGCAATCCATTCAAAGATGTTGAACAAAACTGGCCCCAGAACTGACCCTTGGGACACTGCTTGAAACCGACTTTAATCACAGTGGCTCAGAGCACAGCAAGATACTCAATTCTACATGAACTTTGACCTCAAATCTCTTCAGGGTCATTCGAAAGTGAGACTGCAAATACCTTAATCTTTTTTTACCCTTCTGAAAGTATTTGAACTGAAGATCAAATGAATCCTGAAAACTATTTTATTCATGCAGAACAGAGGCAACTAACAGTCACATATTTTGAATGTTTGTTGACAAGCTGCAAAGTGGAAAGGTCATTCCGTTGCGTCTGTATACCTCCACGTAGAAAAGCATTAGCTTTATTTGCAAGCAAAATCAGAAAACAGTGGATTCTTGTCCTGGATTTGGAGGCTGAATTACTTTTAAGGTGCAACGCATTATCCAGACCCAAAGAGCAAAGTGCTATCTTTAGGGCTATGAATAGATCCTGCACCCTCCCTATTAAAATGACTTCCAAGAGATCAAGGGCAGTAAAACTTCCCTCTGTTGTACTGCTGAACCTCAGAGAGGTACCTCAGCTCATCACGTTAACTTTTGGGAAAGATTCTGGTCAAGTGGTTTAATGAAGTTCACGGTCATGATGACGATATTTGTTAATAAAACCTAGATTTTTTTCCAAGAAAGGCTTTTTTAATAGATGCTGAATGGCATCAAAGTTTCCTTCATAAATCCCAAAGCAAATTCAGACAGTGAAAAGGCCGTGCTGCTTTGTATTCCGACCAATGAAAGAAAATGCTCTTTTGTGATGCCAACAAGTGTAGCCAGATCCATGTTCCGGAAAATGCACCATCCAGCAGAGCAGATCCTGGGGAAGGCCAGATACTCTTGTTTGAGCTTGATTTGAAGCTAGACCCACTTTAAGAAGCGCTGAAGGTAAAGGAATCCAAATACAGACATATATTCAGCTAGTAACTGTCTGCAACTGCTGTGGTATCCTAACAGTGAAAAGGCTTTTCTTGGGATCCGGATCATTTATGCCTTTTTACCATAGGTCAAAACCAACAACCTAAATTTCACCCCAAAATCAATTGTGTTTCCTGCATTAAATACTTTTCAACAAGCAGGCTGTCCTATTCTGCTCTATGTGCAATTGCCCAAATGGTCTCACAAAGGATTGGATCACGGTGGTAAATTCCACCTCAGAGAACAAGTAACATGACTGCTGCCATCTGAAAACTCATGCTCGGTTTCCACCGATGGTAACTGAACATCCAGAAACAACTGAAGTAGGCAGGTAATGGTTAACTAGTCAGCTCTTACTGGCATGTTTACTGGGGTAACTGGCTAGTGAGCATCCTCAGCCTCCCACCCACAGTGCACTAGGATTGGCCTGGGGCAGCACATGGCAGGATGGCCTCTGCCAGCCCAAGCAGCCTGTGGCGCGACCCACCGCTCCGTGCTAGGGGGCTGATCCAGCCCACCTGGGCCTCCTGTCCCACAGGGCCACTCCAGTGGCTCTCTGCCCTGCGAGACACCATGTGGCAGGCCAGTTAACATTTTAAACTGGATTTTACATCTCTAGACTGAAGTGAAACTTTCCATGTTTTACTGGCAATATCCAGAGCTCCTGAAAAGCATGTCCATAGGTGAGACAAGGAGAATGAGCATAGGAATACATTTCACTTAAGGTTTTATCCATTAATAGGTGAAACCCACAGCCCATTTTTAACATTATAGGCTGTATGTCTCCAACACTAACGTTAGCTCTGAAAGAGTCAGAAATGAATGCAGCTCTGAATAGTAGGGGAAGTTATCTTACCCATACATCTCAGACAGTCATAAAATGAATCCAGAAGATCTCATCATTTGCACGGTGCCTGTTGAGTTCCCTCTCTTCTGATGCAGAATTGAATCTCTAATATCAAACCAGAAACTTACAATCTCAAATGTTTCTTCTTAGACATGGTCAGTCATAATTTTAATCCTTGACACTTCAAATAACATATTTCAGAATGAATAATATTTGTTGAGAATTTGCATTCTGTACATCCCTGCACTGCCAATGGGAACTGCAGAGCTGGCAATCAGGGCGGGGCTAGTACATGGAGACTCGCAGTTCCTCGCCATGCCAGCACTTAGGCTTCGTCTCACACTGCGTGTTTTTTTGGGTAGAAGATATGCAAAGGGAGTGCTCATTTGCATATCTCACTCTCATTTGCATACCCTTATAGGGCTCTTGTGCAAAAGGGTTTTTTTCCCCCCCAACAAATGGCCCCGTCTACACATGACCTTTTATCGCAAAAACCTCTTCCTCAAAAAGGATCGGAAGAGGATATGCAAATGAGTGCTCCATTTGCATATCTTCTGCCAAAAAAAAAAAGCCATACAGTGTAGACGTAGCCTTAGGGATCACAAGGACCTGGTGGCCACTTCAGGAAACACTTCAGCCAAAACAGGTAGGCCTGGGACCCCATTGTACTGCTGACTGGACTTTCAGTGGCCTGGTCACCAGCATCAATTAGAGCTGCCAGGGTCACTTTTCAACCAGAAAACCAGATGTCTGGCAACCCTTTGTTTTGAGGTACTGCAGGTGTTGGTTACAAGGTATATGGTTTGGCCTATGTACTCCTCCTAGCTGGTGTAGGAGAGCCACACATATGCCTTTCCCATGCTAGGAAATGTAGTGCCATGGGATATTACACTCAAATATATAAACCTTGCACATGGGCAGAGGCAGGACTGAATTTATGCTGCATCTCTGAGCAAGAGCCTGTGACATACAATAGCTTAGTCTCCTGAGGGCTATAATGCTTTGGTTACCTTTGGTTATCAGGCTTTGTATGGACGTCTCTGGGTGGCATTTAATGGCCTGTGATATACAGGAGATCAGATTGGATGATCTGGTTTTCCTTTCTGGCCTTGAACTCTATGGCTCCAATGTTTAAACATAAGATGTAAGCCTTGTCTACACACAGATTTTGTACCAATACAACTATTTTAGGCGTGGGGTTTTTTTTTTTTACTGGTATAGTGGGTACAACCTGTATTGTGGACACAGTTATAAGAGTGCTTTTAATAGGTAGAATTTACTCCTCTTATACAGATATCACCATGGCAGTACAGTAATTCCTCATTTAACACGTGCCTGCTTAACACGTTTTCGCGATAGCACGATTTTTTTTTTTAGGGAACGTTTTTTGAATTACACGACCTTTCCCCTTGAATAACATGATTTCTTCAGCCGGCCCGTCGCTGGCGGCTGCATGGGGCTTCCCCTGCCTCCCTGCAAAGCGGTGGAGGGTTCCTGCTGACTCCCCCTCGCTGGACGCCTTGTCCCCTCTCTTCCGCCCCCACTTGCAAGCTGGAGGCTGGGTGTCTCCAGCCGGCTCGTCGCCGGCGGCTGTGCGGGGCTTCCCCCACTTCCCTGCAAAGCAGCAGAGGGTTCGCCGCTCACCACACCGTTCCCCGCTGAACCCCCATCACCGGACACAGCGCGGGTCCCGGCAGACCCATTACAGGGGCATACTCCCAACCCAATCCCCCTCTCTTCTCCTCCCCTTTCCTTCCCCAGAGCCAAATGCCTCTCCTCCCTGCTGTAACCCAGTCCCATTTCTCCCCCAACCTTATGTCCCGGTCCCAAAAGACACCGCCGCTTGAAACGCAATCCCCACCTTTTCCATTATTTTCAATGGGAAAACTGACCCCGCATAACACGTTTTGACTTAACACGATCATTTTCTGAAACATATCTATAGTGTTAAACACCTATATAAGCACTTTTATACTGGTGTTGCTCCCGTTATACTAGAGAGGTTATATCATTTGACTAATACTTTTGTATATAGACAAGGCCCTTATTTGGTCTAAGGTACTTAATTCCTCAGGTGATATAAGACAGATTTTCCTTACAAATTCTGTCAAGCTACCACCAATTCCTATTCACTAGTAACAGTAATTGCACCACAAGCGAAAGTAGTATTAGGAAATTACCTGAGTGTATGTTTGGGGAGGGGGGTTAATTTTAGTTTTACACCTAAAGTTACTTGCTTTTTGATAGTGGTCTCCTTTTACTGCAATTTATTTGTAGTGCAGCTCAGGTGAAAAAACAGTATCTCTCTATTTTCCATGGTGAACCACAATGAGTTGAAATTCACATCACTGTATTTGCAAACAAGCAGCTCCTGCATGCAGAGAAATCCTAGTTTCATTTCAAACCCTAACCCCCAAACTATCTTATGTCAAAGTACTTTCAAAAACACGAAAGTTAAATTCTCAACCACAAGCAGAAAACCTCAGAGCTGGCCCCAGTGTGTCCTGTGTAGCACTCGCAAAATTGGAGCTTGTATTTTGGTTTCCATGCCATGGTGTTTATCTGGGCCAAACACCTAGTCGGTGTAGGTTGGCTAAGACTGAATTCGGAGTACAACTAGCCCTGCAGTCTCTGACTCCTCCCCCCCCCCCCCAGTGCCTCCATCCGAGATGACATTCAGTAGGTACTGCACCAGGGGTTGGCAACCTACTGCACACGTGTCACAAGTGGCACGTGAGCTGATTTTCATTGGCATGCAAGGTAGAAGCCCAGCCCCGCCCCTCCTCCCCCGTGCAGCCAGGAGCCTGCGCCAGTGTTCCCTTAACATATGTGCCTACACGGCACAAAAAATTCTAATCTAAGCCTGCCCACCTCTGCAGCAGGACTCAGTTTCCTCCTGCTCCTGGAAGGTGAGGGTCATGGCTGCTCACACTGGCAGGGACGGGGACAGCCCGGGGCCACATTGGAGGGGGAAGGGGGGGTTGCTGGCTCAGGCAGTCAGGGCCACATTGGGGGCCAGCTGTCACTGAGGCCACATTGTGGGGCAACTGCCGCTGGCATTTCAGGTTTAGAACATGTGGCGGGCAGGAGGGTTGCTGCCACGGCATGTTGAAGCCACGTCCGGACAGGTTGCTGCCAAGAGGTAGGGTTGAAGCTGCATCTGGGCAGGTTGCAGCGGGTCATGAGAGGGGTCGTTGAAGCCACGGGCAGGTGGTTTGCTGCCTTCAGGGGTTGGAGCCACGGGTGGACAGGCCAGTTGGAGATGAGCATGGGCCTGCAGCCACACTGGGGGGTGGCTGCTCAGGCGGCCGCTCTGGCATGCCCTAGGATGCCCAACCCTGACTCAGAGGCTTTTGTGCTGCTTAGTATCCAAATATGAGCCCGAGATCGAAGAACTCAGCAAGGCAAAGCAAGGCCAAGGATCACGCTAAACGGTAAATCTCCATCTTTAGTAATGAAGCTGCTGTAAGCAGGACTATTATTGACTTTAAAAAGTATCACCAGGACGCCAGGGCTGGCTCGAGCCTTTCCTGCGCCCTGCGCACGCGGGATGCATGCGCAGCCCCGCCCCCGGGCACGTGGTGCATACACAGCCCCGCCCCCTGGCGTGCTGTGCACCTTACAACTGCAATTGGGCGCATGGCACCTGATGGCAGCTCTAAGGGGTGCTGCGCGGCCGGGCGTGCAGCGCCCCTTACAACTGCCATCAGGTGTCCCCTATAGGTTGGCGCCCGCCCCCCTCCCTTAAATCCGGCCCTGCAGCACGCTGACCCCTTAATAGTAGTGAGTAAATGAAATCTCGGAACACCACTTCTGAGAGGTTGCTGACCCCTATACTGGTCTAAGGAATACCAATCTTACCCCCATCCCATGGCCTGCACCTAAACATTGCTGCCTTAGTGTTTAAATGATTCACAACCATTCATCACCCAACATGCAGCAAAAATTTGGCAGACTGGCTCTTTTAGATTTTAGGGATCAGATCCCTAAACAGAGGATGGGAGCCCCGTCTACACGCAGATTTTGTACCGGTACAAAACAGGTTACATTCTCAACCACAAGCAAAAAACCTCAGAGCTGGCCTCAGTATGACCATCAGTTCCTTTTACTTTGGGTGCAAAAGCAGTTCTTAAGTCCTAGGGCTCCTCATCAGACTTTTCATGTCTCTCCTATATTAGGAAAGTTGGAAATGGGATGGGAAGCAGCACAACGGTTCAAAGGGCTCCACTGATCAGTTTATCAGAGAAAACAGATGCAAATGGAGTGGGAGAAAGAAAATCCGGCCATTGTGAGAGTGGCCAGATAGTCTTATTTGCAATTGTTGCTAATCTCGCCATAAGAAAGTTTAATCTGGCTCACCAACATTCTTCGTAGGCACAATAATCCTCCTTTAAGAAGGAGTCCATGGCTGTCTCAGAACCATCATTACCTCCCCACTACAAATGATAAATGACTGCCACAAGCAGAGTGATAGACGAGACTTCAAAAGGAGACTTTGCAACTGATCTCGACCACAAGAGATTTTTTTTTTTGTTACTTTGATTTCCCCAGGTGGAAATTAATAAAAATGGGGCCAACTGGAGTATCTGAAAGTCCCAAGCCCATCTCAGGATCACTCCCCCCCCACAGCACTCCAGAGGCAGTATCCAGTGATCTGGAGGTACAGTGGGATTGTCAAAATACCAGTCCTTATCATTAGCCTCCAAACACTTGCTCTGTGGCATCCCAATATGCATCGTGCAGGGTTTACTCATGCATTGTTCACAAGAAAAAGAATAAGAAAATAGGAAACAAATGGTTTCTGTTCATACAGAACGGATTGCTGAGATTAGCTAGACCGAAGAGGAAAATGACTATTTTAGGTTACCTTGTATAGTAGACACGTGTATTAGGAGCAGCAAATAACGGCCTTCGTTTAAATCAAAGTTCTCCCACGTTTTTTCAAAGTTGACAGATTGTCTCCAGGATACTGCCACTCTTACTCGTGATTGTACAGAACACTGGCCAAACCACCTGTTCGGCTCTCCTCTTGAGAGACCGCTGAGCTCTCTTCTCTCCTGGAGATTCCTTTCCCCACTGGTGGCTGTCAGCTCCCACCCCATTGGTGGCCCCTGTCCTTAAGGAGAGGTTGTCCCTTTCCTTTCCTCTTCCTAGATAGAAGACAAGCCTAGTAGAAGCAGCAAGGCTGGCTTCTCCTTGTTTCCAGCTGCTTTTATATGCTTCCCTAGTCTTTTTTGCAATGAACATCCTAGAGACCCACAGAAGCTACTATCAGAGAGCAGGAGCGTAAAGATCATGTGATTTGACAGCTCTTGGACCATCCGTCAGTATTGTGGATATTACAATAATCCACAGACCAATGTCTGGAAACCACCGGTTTAAACAGTAAACACAGAAGCAGCTGAAGTTGATGTTTATTCTCAAAGCTCTCCCTACTGGTTGTTCACAGAAAGGAACACACCTCAGTTGAAGATTGCAATCAATAAATAGTTTGCAATTCCAAGAACATTACATGTAACATGGTATTGTGCAATGAACATTCTCAACATGAATCCTAGAGACATTTTTGCTGCATGCAGCTGTTATAATCTTTCATGTAATCTGCTCAAAGGCAGAACTTGCTTGGCTTATCAAAGCCCTTTCCACACGGCAGTTCACGAACACAGGTACTGACTCTGTGCTGCAATACAAGGAGCATCAAACAGAGTGCAGTAGTTTTTACTAGATGAAATTTCTAGAAAGATAACTTTATAGTTTAATTTCTGAAATAGTGTGATATAATTTTTCAAAATTTTCCTTTTAGTTCAGATTGATGTTATGAATTTCACATTAAATATGGGTTCATCTCCCAGTAGCACATTTCACATTTGAAGTGTGGCTTTGTTAAGTGGCTTTACAAAAATAGTCAATTGAGGTTCCCTGTTTATTGACTCTCAGTGAATTCAACTTTACAAATAAAATTACAGTTTTTCTACGTACCAGTCCTGCAAACTCACTCTGGGATCTGATAGCCATGCTGAGTTCTTTCCTTGCACATCATCACCAATTCTAAAGATTATATAGATCAAATTTTACTCTGCCATACTGTTCAGCCCTATCGTTTTCAAATGATGCCCCCGTTGGCCTGTTCAACCCAGCAGTTTTCCATTTTAAATACAACCTTACTTGTCTAGGAAGGAGCATGGCAGAAAGGGATCTAGGGGTCATTGTGGACCACAAGTTGAATATGAGTCAACAGTGTGATGCTGTTGCAAAAAAAGCAAATATGATTCTAGGTTGTATCAACAGGTGTGTTGTAAGCAAAACTCGTGAAGTCATTCTGCCGCTCTACTCTGCACTAGTTAGGCCTCAGTTGGAGTACTGTGTCCAGTTCTGGGCGCCACATTTCAAGAAAGATGTGGAGAAATTGGAAAGGGTACAGAGAAGAGTGACAAGAATGATTAAAGGTCTAGAGAACATGACCTATGAAGCCAGGCTTCATGAACTGGGCTTGTTTAGTTTGGAAAAAAGAAGATTAAGGGGGGGACATGATAGCGGTTTTCAAATATCTAAAAGGGTGTCACAAGGAGGAAGGAGAAAATTTGTTCCTCTTGGTTTCTGAGGACAGGACAAGGAGTAATGGTCTTAAAGTGCAGCAGGGGAGGTTTAGATTGGACATTAGGAAAAAATTCCTAACTGTCAGGGTGGTCAAATATTGGAATAAATTGCCAAGGGAGGTGGTGGAATCTCCCTCTCTGGAGATATTTAAGAACAGGTTAGATAGACATCTGTCAGGGATGGTGTAGGTGGAGCTTGGTCCTGCCTTGAGGGCGGGGGGCTGGACTCGATGACCTCTTGAGGTCCCTTCCAGTCCTATTATTCTATGATTCTATGAGGGCTGGAAAACTCATAGGATTTGCATTGGCCCATTCAGTCATTTGCTTCTAGGTTGTTTGTTTGAATGCATATGAGTTTTCAACTGAGAGCTGTTTGGTGGCCTTGAGAAATAAATCCATTTTCCAAAACTCACTCCACAAAACCACAACACCAAAGTTGTCTCCACAGATAGGCAAATGAGTTAATTTCATGCCTATTCCCACACCTCTGCAGGAAATAAAAAGGCTTCAGTCTACAGGGCTCATAATCTAGCACTTTTTTATACCTTTATCAACACTGCACAGAAAACTCTACAGTTTGGGACAATTAGTAGAGGAGCCCTGCGTGGATACAAAATTTGTATCTGCAGCTGCAAAAATGAGCCCATGGATATCCACAGCCAAACTAGCGGATATAAAAGCGGATAGCCACAAATTTGTAGAGTTCTAACCATTAGCAAAGACTAGGATACATACATGAAATGCAGGGAAGGTTTACAGAGAATGAATATAATCAAAGAATCAGGACATTCAAATTTACACTCAATTTTCTACAAAAAGCAGTATGAATACCAAAATGTTCTATAGAATACGGTCTTTGAATACCACTACAAGCCATTAGAAGGAGACTACAAATCTATGCTCTGAAAACCAAACTGCAGATTAAATAAGTAAGTGCAAAAGACTATAGTAATCATCACCATCCCTAAATATACCACCACATCTTGGGCTATAAACGGCTTTCTCATTTGGGACATCTGTTTTCACTCACCCTGCCACCAATATACATTACACATACAGAATGCCTACAAAAATACTGACCACAAAATACATTACCAGAGACAAGGATGCTTTGTAAAACATATGCAAAGGGCAAGGGGAAATTATGGAACCATAAGTTAATGTTACTCCTCTTGTTCCCCCCCTCCACCCAAATTGGTCATCATCAACAAATAGATTTTGATAAAATTACATGCAGGTGCATGATAAAAAGTATTGAAAATTTGGATACACTGGGCTACACAAAAAGGCTCTGATCTTTCCTTCCATTCTTTCAATGGGTTTCAGCTCCTGCCTCTACTGGATTTTCTTGTTGTGGGAGAGGAACTTAGATAGCAAGAAGTATCCAGTGTCTTGCATTAGATAATATGGCCCAAACTCTGGGGAGAAGGCTGCCATTCCATCCAACAGATGTCAGCCTATCTCCGCTATAAGCATAATTTGTCAATGTCTCTTACTATATTGGGCTGCCCATTCACTTTGTAACTTGACTGAAAAACAACTAAGTCTTCTGCTGTCTTTTCTTCTTTCTGATACCTCTACACCAGTTCAATGTTTTGCTCTAATTTTAGCACTAGGCAAGTCACTTGTAAGAAAGTGCAAAACTTCCACTCTACCTCGTCAGATGCACATTTTAAAGCAGAAGGGAAACTAGAAAAAATTTAGATGGTGATACGGAATTTTTAACTATTGCTTTTGGGTTTGGTTCGTTGGTATTTTTAGTCGTACAGTGCATTAGGCATTGGTTAGTGCTGAAAGCAGAATACCAGACTTTTTCAAAGCAAATTCTATATTTTTTTCATAAACTAAAGATTATAGTTTTCATAGCATGTGTTGACTTCATTTTCCACATTTATTTATTCCAGCAGCCATAGTGCATTCCTGACAATGTTACAGATTTCAATGACTAAGGAAGGAAAAAGCATTTTAAATGTTTATGTGGGGAGGAGGGCAAGGGAACCTCTGTCCTTCCAAAGAAAGGTTTAGTTTGTTGATGTAATTGGCCTACATTTTGCGCTCCAGCAGATTGCAGGCTCCTGATGAATCTGGAGAACTCAGTTTAAGCACTGCCAGTTTCTAGGCCACATGAATCAGGAGTTAGGATTTTCAAAATCAAAGCATTTAGGGAGAAATTATCCCCTTCAATACCACAGAAGGCCTAAAAATGTCTTCAAAACTGAAATTTAGCTTCCACTCTGGGTACTAGATGGCTATTCAGACTATTGGTGAAAACTCTTCCCAGTGTGCTATTTTGCAAAACATTGGCAATAGAACTGGAAGATAGTTGCAGTGAAATTTATCAGGATGGTCACCTGGATATCTTTCAGACCCCAAAATGACAAGTCAGTTTTGTCCCATATTACTCAATGTATCTTTGTCTAAAACAGTGGTAAAATGCTACACAATTGATCAGAGCCAATGAAAGTTAATTATCTCATATATATATTATGATTATGTGATGGGTATTAAGGGTGCGAACACCCCCTCCCGCCCAGAAGTGGGGTTCAGTGGACCCACCACCGGACTTGGGTCTGATTTTTAGGTCCTCTGCCCTGTGGGATAGGTCCTTGGGTGCGATCTCCCTCTCCCGGATCGGGGGTGGGGGGGTCAGCGAACTCGTGAGTCCCCCTATGATAGGGTTGAGTAGGATCCACCGCCCTGAAGTCTAGCCCGGACCCTGGGCAGGGTCCAGAAAAGGTATGTAGTAGCTGGGTTGGGTTTCCAGCTTACTGGTGTGGCCGTGAGCCCTAGGGATAGGAGCGGGTGGGGGAAGGGGGACCCGGGCCTGCCCTCTCCACCAGGTCCCAGCCCAGGGCCCTAAGTGCAGGGGTGACGTTCCCCTTGCACGATGGACGGGGGTTAATCCCGAAACTCGTCCGTCCACGGGCGCCAGAGGTGCGCCGCCCCGGGCTGCTTCCTATCCCCCTCCCAGGAGGCCTAGCCCGGAAACCCGCCACGGGGCCTTACCCCTGCTTGGTCTGCCTTCAGTCCTCCTTGGTGCTCCGGTGGCCCGCAGGTCCTGCCTCCATTCCTCCAGTGCGGGTGCAGGTCTTCCTTCCTTCGGCCAGGACAGGGCCACCTCCTCCGTGCATCCCCTTGCTGCCTCTGGCCTGGCCGCTTTTCAAACATTCGGGGGCGGACGCCGTGCGCCGGCGCCCTGCCTCCACCGCGCTGTCCTGTTCCGGGACATCAGGCGGGGCGTGGGAACCCTACCCCCTGAACCTCCTGGTGCTCGCTTGCCTGTGTGCTCTCCCGGCGTCCTGCCGGGGAGTGTTGACTTGGCTTGGCCGCGCCGCTTCCCCGCTCGGCCCTGGCCTCACTGTGCCAGAGGCCAAGACTGCCCTGACCAGCCGCAGTGGTGGCTCAATTTCCCCGCCAATGCGGGGTCCCACGCGGGTCCATCACAATTAGCAGCAAAATCTACAGGTTTCAAGATACAGTCAAAACAATATTGTAACAAAGTAGTAAAAAATCATCTTGATGATCAGTCAGCGTAATTGTAATCTTTGGTTTAATTGAGCACATTGAAACTGGCCATGGGTGAAAATGTACTCCTTAGTTTTACGCAAAATGCTTTCTTTGGCTATTCAGCCGGTCCCTGAGTTGCGAATGGTTGACTTATGACCGTTCACAATTACGACCAAAGCTGTTGTAAATGGCGGACCCCGAGTTACGAATGTGATCCGCGCTGTCACTTTTAACTCAATGAGGTCGGACTTACGAACGAACCGAGTTATGACCAATTTCTTGGTCCGTAACCGGTTCATAAGTCAGGAAGAGGCTGTATGAAACAAATTGTATCTACCACATCTTCTGTGAGTGTTGCCTGGATTGAAAATCAACAATTTTTCACTTTGTCATAAATTTTAAAACAACACTAAGAACTAAGATTTTCAAAGGAGTTCCAGGTACTCAGGTGCTTGAATCTCATTGAAATTCAGTGGAAGCAGAGTATTTAACCACACCAGGCTCCTTTGAACATCCTAGTCAATAACACTGTTAACACCAGATTCTGCAAACATTTATAAATGTGTACAGCGGATTGCAAGAGTGTGTGCTGGGTAGGAGCCCACATATACAGAATACACAGAATTTTTATGTCAATTGTGGAGTGGAAAGTAGCAACCACTTAAAGTAGCAACTTTAAGGGAGGTTAGAACTAGTGACTGTTTCTGGTAAAGGACAGTGTTTCAAAACTCTACTGTTACTCACAACTCAGATCTACATGCTTAAATCCCATTGAAATGGAAGTTAAACATCTACAGACCCTGGAAGATGTGGGCCTTAGTGTCTATAAAAATGGACAGGACCTTGAATTTTAATAACTGTTCTGAAACACTGACCTGCATAGACCTCTGGCCTGCTAAACATCGGGATTTTAGCCATTGGCGATTTAGCTGCTCTGGTGCAAATTTCTCATGCAGACATGCTCTCCTCTGTCCCTGCTCCCGAGGTAAACCATGATTTGTACCATTGCAGCTTTGATCAGAAAGCTTATATTCATTATCCAACAGGGATGAAACCAGTGTACTATAAATGTTAAATAGAATTCTATAGAATTTTATCTAACCTGCAGTGTTTCACAGAGATCTCCATTCTCTAAAGCAGCGTTTCTCAAAGTGGACCGCAGCCATCAATATCAGGGAGGCTCTGAGAAGCCACTTTGATAATGAGGGGCGCTGACATTTGTGAGTTTTGGGGTTGCTTCCCTGCTTCATCCCACTGTCACCCTGAGTGAGGCAGAGAGGAATTCACATGAAACCCAGGGATATTACAGGCTTCTACAGGGGCCAGAGCAAATGGTGTGGGTTGTATCACACAAACTCATGGCAACTTGTGTCAGATTTATCTTTATTGAGATCTTTCAAGCAGGATGTTTGGTTGTAAGGGTTATTGAAAAACCTCACAATGGTGTTAACATCCAGCTGTCAAAGTCACAGCTGCTTTCATGAGGCGTGGAGTGCACTGGGCAAAAACATGATCTTATTGTGAAAATAAGTGTGTGGGCATAAAGGGAGGGTGGCTATGAAAAGAGCACTGCATGTGCTCACGAGGAGTTCTGTGCACTTTGCATCTTGTTTCATTTTGGTCTTCAATGAGCTTTAGCATTCGCTCCGAGGCTTCTGTTCTGGCGTGCATCTCCCTAGATCTTCTTTGCTCCCATTTCTGTTTGAAACATTATATGCTGCAAAATATCCTTGACCAGGTCCTCCTCCTCCTTTGAGGTTTTGTTCTTAGTTGACAGAGTCTGTCGATGGGGGAAATGTGCTTACCTTCTCAAAGTCTCATCTAGAAAAGTAACCATTGACAGAGTGACTGCGCTTTTCCTGTGAAGCAAGTGTACATGGAAACAATTTGTAATAACCTTCAACAGGGATATGGCAACCTGTGGACAAGTATAGGATTAACAAGCAAACCCGGACTCTGCTTCTGAATGCAAGCAGGGGACACCCTGCTTCTTCTGCAGCCAAACTCTGCGGTGCCTTCTTCCCTTACTTCATGCTCCATAAACAGCTGCTGAGAGTCCTCAAAAACCTTGGGACTTGGGAACAATTCCTCGCTGCCTTGTGCACTGGCTGTCACCAGATTGAGCCCCACTTCTTTGTGTACTTCCATCTCTTCAGCTACAGCTTTTGTCTCTGGGCTGACTCCTGTTTCTGATGCTGGGCTAGGGAAAGTATCCGCACTCTCCTTGGGTATGGACGTGGGATCCTCACTGAGGACTGCGTCCAGTTCTTTATAAAAACAGCATGTTGTGGGTCCAGTCCCTGAGTAGCCTTTTGCTTCCTTCACCTTCTAGTACAGCTACCGAAGTTCCTTTATCTTGGCTCTGCATTGTAGGGTAGTGGTTTTCAAACGTAGGGTCATGACCCAATACTGGCTCATGTAATTCCAGGCATTGGGTCTCATTGCGGCAGGGTGGTCAGGCGATCAGTGGCAGTGCTAAGGCAGGTACCTGCCTGTCCTGACACTGCAGACTGTGCTGCACTTAAAAAGCAGCCAGCAGCAGGCGAAGCTGGGGAGGAGGAGATCACACAGGGAGAAGGAGGGGGAGTAGAAGATCACTCAGGGCTCCAGGCACTGCTCCTGTCCCAAGCACTAGTTCCACGCTCCCATTGGATGGGATCCTGCTGCAGGCTGCTTCTGGGATGCAGCATGATCTGCAATGCAAGAAAGGCAGGAAGCCTGCCTTAGGACCCCTGTTGCACTGCTGACTAGGGATGTAAGCAGTAGTCACGTATCCGATAGGCCTGGGCTTATCCAGTAGCCAAGTCGACTACTCGCATTTCTCCTCCCTCTCAGCCTTGCTGCCTCTGTATCAGGAAGCAGGAGCTGGTGCTAGGAGGGACCCGGCTTAAAAGTCCGTTTCCTTCCACACCATCTCTGTGGTGCTGCCTGCCACTCACCCCCTGCGCAGCTGCCTCCATCAGAGGCAGCAGCATGGAGGTGAGGGAAGGAGAGGCTTCCATGAAACAGCCTCTGTCTGCGGTGGGCCTGGGCCCACTACGAATACAGGCTGTTCCACATCCCACGGAGCATCCCAGCTACCTATGCACGGGATGTCCCTGCGTGCCTGGCTCTTACTACATTTAAACTGCAGAGCCGCAGCAGAGTAGCTCCTGAAGCCAGTGAGAGCCAGGACAGAGAGCCTTCCCTTATCGCCTAATTGTGTAGTCAATACAATTGATATGGTTGTGTAGGGTTCGAGAAATGTGATCATATGTAGCCCAGTTCCTACAGGTCACTCTCAGCTGTGATTGCACTGACTCTTTGCCCAACACACTCATAAGATCCAAAAGGTCTGCACTGCTCCAATGAGGAGAGCGGTTTGAGCACCCTGATTCCCTGAGAAGAATCCATGAGGCCCACTGCATATTGAGCCAGGAGAAACACTACACAATGGGCCAGACACCAGAAAACAGATTCTGGGGTTTGCAGGTGGGAGGGGCGCATCTTTTTACCTGTTTACATGGCTGCAGGGCAGCAGAGTTCAAAGCATTGGCCAGAGTGGCTAATTGGGAATTGTGACAAACATGCTCGAGATAAATAAACATGACAAAAACCCTACTGGAATACACACTGCATGATTGTCGACAGTAAAGGAGGGGAAGAAACACAAGTCCCCCTAAGAGCTGGAACTTTTTTTGTTGCTTTTTTTTGTAGGTACTTGTCGTGACTTTTGAAATATGATTGCTCTCTGGGTTCTGGTGACAAAACTTGCCAGTGTAGACAAGGCCTGAGCATGGATGGTTAGAGTGATTAGAGAAGGGAAAAATTCCTTGGGAAGGAGTCAAAAGACTTTGTATTTTGCTTTGAACTTGGACTACAGAATTCCATTTCCCTATGAGGGATGGACTTTTGCTAAGGACTTAGCTGAAGGGCCAAGTTATGGCAGCAGCCAGTCAAGGTTTTACAATTTAGCTGAGGAGTCCTGAAGCGAAAGTACAGGGGAGGGAAGAAAATTGTGGTAGGGCTGTTGTAGAGCCACCCATGTGATGAAATGCTCTGTAGGTAGTGACCATGTTATACCCTTCTGTAGAAATCTATAGATAGATCTATAGTTTAGAGCTATCATTTAACTCCAAAAAGTTATCAATATCTATTAAATTCCTAGGGCTTTTTCATAACAGTCCTCCAAAAATAAAAAGTACTAATCCTTTGAGACTTCTGCCAAGGTTTCCTTTAATCTTGTCCAATTGTGTGCAGATTTTTTCCATCCATGTGCAGAATAAATTTTGTTATGTGCACCAAAGCATGTGTGAATATGCACCATCAGTAGAAAGAAAACATAGCTCTGGGCACTCTGCTAACAGCTTAGGGGCAGCTGGACAAGCACACAGCTTATACAGCGGACAATGCTAGAAGCCTAACTTATTCCATATTGTGTACAAATCAAAGAGGAGGTGCTACTGCTTTAGAGAAACAGCAAACCACTGCCACAAAAATAAAAAAGTAAAATATGAAGCTGAGGACGGTATATTAGTTGCAGTCCCTGGATGCTGTCAGTATAAAGTCCATATTCTTAGCTTGTATAAGTTAGTGTTGCTTCATTAATTGACTTACAACCACTGAGGATTCAGCCCTGAATCTGCAAAGGCATATACCTGGGGATGTTACAGAGCAATTATAAAACTAAAGAAAATATATTATCCACCATGACCACCACCACAGATGTGTTCTGCACTGTACAAAATGCTCTTTACAGTACTTTCGGCCTTTTGCCCTTATTTTTAATTACTTATGTTGTATGAGCTTTTGCTCTTGATTAGATTCAGTGTCTCTGGGAAGACACTGTAATGTTGAAGGCAAATTGTAATAGAAGGATTATTTATTTATATACACATCAGAACCTTGCTAATTTGCATTAGTTGATTGGTGACTTCAGGGCATGTTACCCTGTTTCCTGAATTAGCAACATGCCAGCACCTCAGACTGAAAAAAAAAATAAAAAAAAAAAAAAAAACCACCACCAACAACCACCCCCTAAAACCATGTACCAGAATATGTAAAAGCAATACAACTTTGGCAATAATCCCTCATACTATGAAGTCTCTGCTGAGGAGTATTTTATAATTATGGGAAGAGCAGGGGGGAGTGTAAGTGAAGGAGACGAAGAGTGAGGTACTTCTCAACGTGTTTATATTTTGTGAACCAAATAGCAGTATGTTTGGGTGACAGAAATAGGTAGAGAGAGGAGAACATTTGTCTGAGACCAGTTGATGAATGGAGAAGATAGATGACCCCCTGCTCTGGAACTAGTATTGTTTATGATGTGCACACATGGAATAAATACGAAACCCTCATCTGCAAGACACGAATCTAGCTCTGCTAGATCGGTCCAATGAAGGAATCTCCTAATAATCAGGGAAATGTGACCTGCTCCATTTGTAACAGGAAGTGGGGCACATTTACACAAAACAGTACATTATATGTTCTCCCCAGGTAAGGCACTTTTCCTTCCGGTCCGGTTCAGTTCTGAATATATGAGCTTTACAAGAAATCAGTCCAATAGGTGCCAATCTGCAGTGACACTTGGTTGCGCTGGCAGGACTATTGCTAGCTTAGGGTTTGATCACGTGAAGGAGCACAGGAATAGCAAAGCTCCCACCGACTTCAATGGCGCAGCACTTGGCACTCACTACATGCACCCAGCACAGATCCCATTGCCTTTGGCTCTCAAAATATTCTACCCAGCAAGCCAGGAGTGGCGGGCAGTAGTATCAGCCGTAACAGCACTCATAGGTGTAGTTTGACTCTGCCTTTTGGGGGCAGCTCCAATCAGGCTAATGGGGGAAGTAAATTCCACCCATGCCAGAGGCACCTATCCCAGAGATAGGTGAGCTTTGCTGTCATGATTTAATGTTGAGCCTTAAGGTGTGTTCATTCCTTAGGCATACAAAGATGACATGGCTTGCAAAAGGTCACACCACAAGTCGGTGGCATAGCAGAGAAATCACAGAATACCAGAAATGGAAGGGACCTCGAGAGATCACCAAGTCCAGTCCGCTGTCCTCATGGCAGGACCAAGCACCATCTAGACCATCCCTGATAGATGTCTCTCCAAACTGCTCTTAAATGTCTCCCGAGATGGAGATTCCACAACCTCCCTAGGCAACTTATTCTAGTGTTTAACCACCCTGACAGGAAGTTTTTCCTAATGTCCAACCTAAACCTCCCTTGCTGCAGTTTAAGCCCATTGCTTCTTGCCCTATCATTAGAGGGAAACAATTTCCCCCCCTCCTCCCTGTGGCACTCTTTTAGATACTTGAAAACTGCTATCATGTACCCCCTCAGTCTTCTCTTTTCCAAACTAAACAAGCCCAATTCCTTCAGCCTTGCCTCATAGCTCATGTTTTCTAGACCTTTAATCATTTTTGTTACTTTTCTCTGGACCTTCTCCAATTTCTCCACATCTTGCTTGAAATGTGGTGTCCAGAACTGTACAGAATACTCCAACTGAGGCCTAATCAGCGCAGAATAGAGCGGAAGAATGACTTCTTGTGTCTTGCTTACAACACTCCTGTTAATGCATCCCAGAATCAAGTTTGTTTTTTTTGCAACAGTGTCACGCACAAACTCTATGTCTCAAGACCTGCACTCAATGCTAGCTGCCCAGCTGTTAATTTTATATCCTAGCTCCATCTGAATAAACACTTCCAAGATATGGTCCTTCCAGTTCATCCTCATGTCTTAAAAAAACAAACAAAAATACCACCACACCTCACTTCATATCTTGATATACTGCAGCATCCTTTTCTCTGACCTTGACTAATGCAATCTTGACCTGCTCATCTCCAGAATGGTGCTGCAAAGATCATTTTCCTAGCCCGTCACATTCACAAAGTCACCCTTCTCTTTGCATCTCTACACTGGCTCTGCCTTCTCTTCATCAAACGTACGACACTTGTCTTCACTCTCAAAGCCATTCTCAATCTCTCTCTACCCAATCTATCTTCTCCCATTCCCTATCAAAATGCCCACTTGTACCTCTGATCAGCCACTGATGCCAGCTTCCATCACCCACTTGTTAAATTTTTCCACAAGCACCTTCGTGCTTTCTCCTATGAGGTCCCTTCACACTTGGGAGAAACTTCCCATGATCATCAGCAAGTTACCTCATTATCCTTCAACTCCCGCCTTAAAACTCTTTGTCATGATGGCTAAAATGAAACTTGATTATAGTTAGGCTGTGAGTGTTCCAAAAATCTCTGATTATTGGCTGAACAATCCTGTTCACCCTTTTCCTTTTATTCCCCTATCGGTCATCTCTTGTCTTCTATTTATGAGTGCAAGCTCATATGGACAGGGACCATCATTTTGTTCAGTATTTGTACAGAACCTAGCATAAGGAGTTCCTGGTCTATGAATAAGGCTCCTAGACACTATGGAAATATAAATATATTGCCATGTGACCTGCTTGCAACACCACAGCTGAACTGTTGAAAATAGAAAACAGGTATAATTCAATCCTCCATCTAGGACTCTGTTATAACATTCTCCTTGAGATAAGACTCCATTTTGCATTAAATAACCCTATATTTTATTTTTTTTACTGCAACACCACCTCATTAACTGTTCACTGGGATGTTAGGCTGTAGAATCTGTGTGCGCGCGCGCGCAGTAGTACTTTAAAAGGGGCCAATTAATAGTGGAACCAATCTGTGCTGCTGTTTGCACTAATATATTATAAAAGAATTCCTGACGAAGTGCTTGCAATCTTAAAAAAAACAAGACTTATTTATGCCGGGTACATTGTAGAAGCTAAAAAGGAGCAGAGAAATGGGAAGCACACCTCCAACAGCTTTTCTGTCTCTAATTCCTCCCCGTGTCCCCCCCCCTTTTTTTAAATGTAAGGGGACTGTTAGCCCCTTACTAAAACTCAGTGGGAGTTTTTGGTTGGCCAGCTCCCAGTGTTAAAAGTGGAAGGGTCCGTGAGAAATCAGGACCCCGAGACTGACAGACCCCAGGGACAATGAGAAGAGGCCAACAGTCCAGCTCAGCCTGATTGACAGGTTGGTCAGATCAATGAGAGAATTAGAAGGCTAGGTCCCGTCCTTCGTGTGAGCTGGGATTTTCTGGGTCTCTGTGAGAAAAGGAGAGAGAGCTGAGAAGAGCAGCAGGAAAAGCAAGCTGTGTGGAGAGACAGACCTGCAGTGTCAGAGCCAGGCACACACAGCCCAAGGAGCACAGACCCTGTGCTGAGCAGCAGACCTGCAGTGACCAGAAAGCCAAAGGGGTCAGAGAAGCAACACAAGGAGCTGGAGTCTGGCAAAGCAGCACAGTCTACAGCTGGGTGTGGTGAGCAGCTGGGACCAGCAAAAGGGGGGAAATAGAGGCTCTGGGCAGGGACACGCCACCAGCCAAGAGGCCCTGCAGGCCAGACTTGGAGAGGGATTGTAACTCCAACTGGGAGAGGGATCCTGCCACCTAGAGCCTGAGGCCTTGTGGTCACTGCCAGAGCAAGTGCGTCCAACCTGCAGCTCCCTTGCATCACAGCCATGGCCTAAGAGCCCTAGCACCTATAAGGAACAGCCTGTGAACTGTCCTTACACTCTGCAGACTGCTGTTTGGGATGTCCCCATGCTACAGAGCAGGACTGTGTTCTCATTTAACCTGTCTCGTTTTTCCTTATTCTTTTCTTTTTAATCAGTTTTTGTTTAATAAATTGTATTCGCTTTGAACTGTATGTAATGACCAGTAGGTCAAGAAAGCATGCAGTGTGCAGAGAGCACCCCAAAGTGGAAACACCCTAGCCCTTGCCCCAAGTGACTAAAAGATTGGGGATTAAGCCCCAGAAAACCTGGGCCCAGCCTTGTTGGGATTTTGAGGACTCTGATACTCAGGAGAGTGGAAGGGGAGCCCTCAGGGTCAGGGAGGTCTTTCGGTAAAAGAAGTGGGAGCGGGTCCATTTCACAGGGGTAGTACAGAAGCCAGGAAAGTTCCCCACAATAACGGGACCATTCCCCCCACTTACATTAAGGAACAAAGCTATCCCTATTTGCCTTTCTAGCTACTCCACAGTTGTCAGCTAGCCCATCCTTAGTAACTAACCTGGATTAGTTCACCATCTCTCACCCCTTTCCTGCTCCCCAAATGACCCCTCTCTCTCTCCTTAGACTAGATAACTGCAAAATGTTGACATTCACTTCACTTCTCAAGTGCTGTGTGAAATGTGAAGGAAAAAGTAGCTATTTCTAGGAACTAGCATTCATTCCATCTTGGCCCGTCCTTTCAGCACACCACCATAAGTTAACTCATCTTGAGCAAAATGGCTCTTTTTTATGCCTAGTTCAAATGTCACCTCTCTCCCACAATATCCCTTTCAGTTAATTAACACCCCCAAGGCCTTTGTGACTGACTGCTGGACGGCTCATTACAGGTTGATACCTACACAACAAAACAAACAACATCATGTAGGTCTGTGCCCTAGATTACAAAAACTGATAGGTAACGGTTACAGTACTTAACAGTGATAGTTTCCTGTGTCTTAGCTTCATTGTGTCCAGTTTTGAAGACCGATCACCTCATCTTAAGTAGGTCATGCAAGTCTGGACTATAGGTCACTGTTGATTTGACATTTAGGCTAGTGTTGAACACACTTTATCCTGAAATATTTCATGTGATGTGATTATCTGCATCTCATTCCAGTGATCACACATTTTCTATTCTGTTGATTTAAAAGCCTGGTAAGTTTGCATGCTGTCGTAAAAGGGACAGATTCTGATCTGAATTACCTTGTGTAAATCCAGAGCAACTCCATTGAAAACAAAAATACCAGTATATTTTAAAAAAGGGTGGGTGGGTAGGTGTTTATTTTCCTGAGTTTGCCTGGGTTGCTAGAAACCGTTACATATCTTCACCCATGTTTAGCCTAGCTGTAACCTCACTCTTTACACAAACTGTTTACAGACGTTTTTCCGAGGTGCACCAGGTGTGGATGCGGTTACCAGCTTTGTGACTGTTTACCTCAGCTTTCTTTCTGCATCACATTGTCACAGGCTGTATATATATTTAAAAGAAAAATCAGATAACAATGGTACTTCGGTCACAGTAAGCTCAGCTTTTGCATTCTAGAGTCTCACATGCACTGGAAGACGTGGTTCATGTACAGTTCTTAGAACAAACCACATATGCACTGGTGCAATCAAATATCTGCCTTATCTCTCTCTTCACTGGAGTAAAGTAAACTGAATGTTTTTTACCCTCTTCAAAACTAATATAGAAATGACAGGATGTTGTTGACGGCAAATGAGCTTTCATAAGTTATTATTATTAGCACATGCGCCCCTCTCTGGTGCTTTGATCTTACTGTAGATGCAGTGTTTAATTCTCCTGACTCCATGCTGGCTAAACTCAAACCCGATGTCTGCAGTGATAGAGATGATGAACAATTAAAGTCAGATTTGCTAGCCACAATATCATTGAGCCAGAACGCGCAAGTATTTAACGCACTGTACACACTTTTTACAAACCCTCTCAGAAGCAAGCAGGTGCCGGCTGCAAAACGGAAGGGCGGTAGTGCATATTGAATACACGCGCTTTGACATTCAGAGCATAGGTTAAAAAACGCTCAGTTTTGTTCACAGCTGAACAGGGCTTGTTTTTTATTTTCTGAACAGAAAACAATGGAAGAATGTTTAAATTCTACACTAAGTAAAAATTGTGCACCTCACTCAAGTCAGAACCACAACAGCTGGCTTTAGTGACCAGAATAAGTTAAAAAAACCACTGTGGTAAAAAATGCAGAGGCAACTCAGAGTAAGATGAATTCTGTTCAATGGAGTTGTTGAAGTTTCAATCCCTTACATACAGGCAAACCCAGCAAAGGCAATAGAGTTTTTACAGGTGACACTGAAGTCATAATTTATTCTGTAGTATTTCTGTTAACTCAGGATAATGCACAAGAAGGAAAGGACTTAACTTGACTCTCAGATCTGAGCCTAAGGATGCGGTGCTGGCAGTCAGAAAAACAAAACAAAAACCAACAACCCCCAAAACCCACAAACAAAAAAAATCATTTGCACATAAATCATAAATATTCCTATGCTCAGTTCAGATGTGCCAAGTGTTACATGATGCTTCACATTATACAAGCACACAGCAACAGACAGCCTCAGTCTGAAGAGAATACCAACTGACCAAGCAAAACAGAGCAAGGGTATTAAACAACTGAAGGAAACAGAGAAAAAGGATAGGAACGAGCAATTATATAGACTAGCTTCCTGCACAGTTAGACAATTTTAGAGTCCATGTTCAGAGAAGAATCACACTAATACATCACAGGATGAGAGGAGGAGATTGAGCTTTGGCCTATTATTCAGGAGACCGAAGTGCAGGAAAAGACAAAAATCATGGCTTATTAAAGCCGCTCTACCAGCTACACTGCATTTGCTCAACTCATTGGAGTCACTCTGAGTTTAGGGCACTGGACATCACCTAGTATCAGAAACTTAAATATATTACATGTTTACGGTACTGGCGCGACTTTGTCAGAGATGGATATCAAACACATTTTGGGGAGGCAAGGTCTAATAACATGCATCACTGGGCCATCCCATCATAGCTCTGCTGGGGTAGCGTCAGCCAGGGTTAGGACTCCTCTATGCAGGCAGGGCAAGGGCTGAGTTTTCCTTGCACTGAAACAGACCCTGATGGTCCAGAACTGAAAACAGAACTGATGGTCCAAGGAAGTGGGTAACCCTTACCTGCCAAAAGAGGAGGGAAGGGGGCTGGGACAGGCAGCTCTTACATGAGCTCAAGGCCTCCCTGAAGTCGTTTGGAATTGATACAACCACCTGGGAATCGCTGGCACACAACCGCCCTGCCTGGTGCAGTCTCATCCACAAGGGATGCCAAGCTCTCGAAACAAGGCGCATCTCTGAAGCACAACACAAGCGCGTGCTGCGCAAGTCCAAAGCTACCAGTGCAACGACTGCAATGCCTACACATGTCGGGCAGACATGTTCCAGGACATTTGGTGCCCGAATTGGCCTGATAAGTCATCTTCGGACACACTGTATCCAATCTCAAAGCACTTAGTGGTGTTGAGGTCTTCATCGACTATGATGGACGAACAACAACACAGACGTGAGCACTCCCTGCCAATACCAGGTGGGAACATGGTGAAGACAGATGGGTGTGCCCAGGGCTCTGGACAATCTTAATCCATCAGTGGGTGAAGAGGGCCACAATTCCATTTTTAATTATGATCCTGGATATAAAATTAAAGATTCCACATTCACTTCTATCCACAGCAGATCTCCCTGGATGTCCCTAAAAATGTAGCTTTGATGTCGTAACTAAACTTCAGTTATCCTCATGATTCATTTTATGCACTGCTATTACATTTTGCATCACTCACTAGGAAAATATGCTCTCTAGTAGGAGCAATACTATTTCTTCCTTTTGGGTCTCTTTCCTTCCTACCCTCCTTGCTCTATTTCTTCTCAATGTGTTCTCCCTCTATTTCCTTCCCTGCAACAATGACCAATTCCTACCCTCCCTGGTTGTGACTTTTTTTGTCCTGAGAAGGTCCCCCCCACCACTTTAGTTTGTTTACAAATAGCCACAGTATCATACCAGTGTGAGGGCATAATCCTATCAGTTCTTTAGTTTCCCCTGGTTTTGCTGGAGGACTCAGCTAAAGTTTCAGAGAAACTATGACCACTCTCAGCCCTTTGTGGAAGTGGTAGGATTGCAGAATGCCTTGTTCTCTCAATACTTCTCCAATAGATCTTTCCAGAGAAACAAAGTTTTAAACAGCCTGAATAAAAAAAAAAGTCACTCTCTACTCCTATACTCTGTCAATCAGATTTCCAGTAGCATGATGTGTGTGAGGGCATAATCCTATCAGTTCTTTAGTTACCCTTACAATTTTCCAGGCCAAACCAGGGGTAGATAAGACCTGAATTTCTAAAGAAAACAAGTATCTTTTTAAAAAATTTAAACACATGACCCTGCCTGCACCATCCTCTCTGCTTCTTTGTACAATCCCAAAAGGCAAATCAAAACAATTAACCATGGGCACTCACATTTTGCCTATTTAAGAGAACAAGCACCTCTCTGCACAGTTTCAGTCCTCCTAGCCTTTCTTCCCCTGCAGGCCTCAAAGTTACACCAATTTTAACTAGTGCGTAGACCAGGTCTTTGTCTACAAATTAATGGCACAAAAATCTAGAGTACTAGGAGAGGGGTGATATCCTGTCATGGTTAAAAAAGTTAAGTTGCGCTTGACACTTTTATTCTCCATTCCTCATCATCCTACCTGGAATTCTCTGCTGTAAAGTAAACTACAATGGGTCCCATTTGCAAAACGTGTATTACATCTACTTTTATTTTCTCCCATGAAACAACATTACTGTGGGCTGGATCCTCAGCTGGTATGAACTGGTAAAGCAATTGGTGCCACCTTTTACACCAGATGAGAATCTGGTCCAGTATTCCCTGTAAGCTGATCACTTGGGCAGCCACTCAGGAGAGATTCAGATGCCACCCAGCTGATTAGCAGAGCACCCACAACCAGCAGTATGTGTTTCTAACAGTGGTGCACGTCTAGATATACCTTGGTGCACATCAAATTTATTCTGCGTATGGATGAAAACATTAGAGAGAACACTGATCTGGTCCACTAGATTTTGTGTGACAGAGCTACACTTCTAGACTATGAATCAAAAGAAAGAGGAATCTGCTGGAGAAAATTGGTAGTTTCTTAACATGGCAGTACAGACAGCAGTTTGGAAGATGGGGAGGGGGGAAGGTCCTTGAGTTTTATTTATAAGTCACCAATGCCAACCACACATTAAAAGCACACTGCTTGGCAGCAGCAATTAATTTCTTAACTGAAACCTGCCCAACCCAACTGAGCCCAAATGTTTTAATTTGCCTACCTCTACAATATGCAAGGGAACTGGCAGTAATGTATTTGCAATTAAAACCAAAACTGGCAATGAAATTGCAAAGCTGGCAGAAGAACTAATCTGCCTGCCATGATCACACGATTAAGCGTTTGTGCGTTTGCTAATTGCCAATGTACTTCGTTCAGAAGGAATTGTACAATAAAATAGCTAGTGTGAACCACATACCCGCATCCTTGAAACTCGCCCAAGTAGAGTCAATGCATGCCACTTACATCTCCAGTTTGACTGAGGGGATGGAGAACGCAAGTGGAGTGGCTGTGAAAGGAGATCGCCATTTCATCTGCGTGCCAGGATGGGGAGGGGAGGTAATGATTAGACTCAGTGCCAGTTCTAACTAGGCTAGAAGGGATGGAATGATGGGGGAGGGGGAAGGAAATCAATGCAATTATATGACTCCAACACCTTGAGCATACTAGGTAAGTAGCATGGGAAGGGTGACTGAAAACACCCCACAAGCATATAAAATTACAGCAACATCCATGGATGAGGCCCATAGCCTTGCCCTGGGCTTGGGGTGTGGATTATATAGGCTTTTATGGGTGTATTTATTGGTGATAATCATAACATTAGTACCTAGTTATTCATAATCCATCCATTCCTCACATACTCAGGAGCCAAACAGAAATTGAATTAGGTTCAGGAGGACAACCAAGTTAACATACTTGCATACTGTAGCTGACAAGGAAAGATCTCACATTGCCCATGAAAAAGGAATCTTATAAGTTATCTAAAAAGGGGGGGGGATGTATTATGCTGGATTCTGGGACACCACTGAGAGGGTCAAATCATGGCAAATTGCTTAGAAACAGGGCCACTTAGACTATGTCTAGAGTTTATTCCTGTCTTGAAAGAGGAATACAAATGAAGCAGATCGAAAATTCAAATGAAGCATGGATTTGCAAGTCTCACGCTTCATTTGCATAATCACGTGAGCGCGCTTTTTCGGAAAAAAAACCCAGTCTAGACAGGGTTCTTTTGAAAAAGGGTTTTCCCCCCCCCCCCCCCCCCCCAAAGAATCCCATCTAGAGTGTGGGATTTTTTAAAAAAAAACCTTTTTTGAAAAAGCGTGCTCATGCAATTATGCAAACAAAGCACGAGATGCAAATCCGCACTTCATCTGAATTTTCGATCTGCTTCATTTGCATTCCTCTTTTAAGAGAGGAATGCAGTCTAGACGAGCCCTTACAGTCCAAGACTGGGATTCCTCCACCATAAGACACACCAAACCAGTCCCGAAGAGCACTTCTGTTTGCCACACTGATCTGCAAGAAATCCCCTCAGATACTCCAGCTCTTCCTGTGCCACAACAGTACCACATCTTACCCAGATCAGAAGTCTTGAAAACCAAGCCAATCTCAAATCCCAGGTACTTCCGATCCCAAAGGACCAGCCACATTCCCAATTCAATTTATACCTCAGATCTTACCAAAAAAGCATGTCATGCCAATCCTTTAGAATCTAAAGGCTTGTTTATAAAATAAAGAAAAAATTGATAGCACAATTGTTGAAGAATCACATTACATAAACCAATTACAAGGTTCCTGATGCAGGCTTGTAGCAGGAGTGGAAAAGTCTACTCTTATAAGTGTCTGTAATACATCCTTTGTTAGGATGGGCCATCAGTCCTTCTGGGCCCCATTTCATAGCAAAGCTGATCCTGAAGTAATGAGCTGGAGTGAAGGCAAAATTGGGGAACCCCCTAGCGCCCTTTTTATTACTTTGCCCAATGTGGCGGGAATTCCATTTTCCCACTGTGTGAAAATAATTTCCAAAATGGAGTTGACCACATGAAGCATGCACGGGCAGGTGACTTGCTCATTAAGGAGTGGCCATCTGTGCTAATCTGCAGGTTTACTGCAAAATTTCTTAGATGTGGATTGCACCTCTTATGGTCCATTAGTCAAGTACTTCAATTCACTTAGCTGTCCACCCTTCCACGATAGGTTCTGGTTCTCTCTCAGAAGCAAATATTTGGAATACCAGTACAGAACCAATACTTTAAAATTATAAACATAAAATCAGCAAAGCAAAGCTTTCAACAGACACCCCACTTGGCCCACTTCGTACAGCATTCAGGGCAAACATTCTATACTGGGTGCAACAATGTTCTGCCTGTTCACATCAAAAAATCAATGACGTCACAGGGGGCGTTATGAAGAGACATTAAGGGAAAAAAAAATCACACATCAGTAGTGCTAAAACTATAATAGCCTTATCCTCTGCAGCAATGGCATGGGGCACCATGAAGAGAGCAGCTTTCAATTAAGGCACACAGATTAAGGAGACTATTGAATAACATGGTGGTTCCGGAACAAAGCTAGGGATCTCTGGTCTGCTTGATGGATCGACAACCACCTCTGTGAAGAAGTGCACAAGGAGTTTAGACAAGGATTCCATAAGAAGTTAGGAACGACTGGAAAGTTGTCAAGTGAGAGCAACACTGAGGGTATGTCTAGACTGCACTCTAAAATCGAAATAAGATATGCAACTTAAGATACGCAATTTGCGTGGTGTATTTTGAAGTTTGGCGCATCTGCACGGCGCCAAATTTCAAAATAAATCACTATTTCGAGACATCCCTTATTCCTCATGGAACGAGATTTACAGGGATGCTGAAATAGCGCATCCATTATTTTGAAATAGCGGGTGCATTCCTTTGTCAGAGGGTAGCTATTTCAGGATACCAGAGATATCCTGAAATAGCCTTGCAGTCTAGACGTACATTTTACACATCAGATGAAGAGAGTGAAAGCCCCGGATATGTGGTATTAGGATTTTAAACCCTTGGAACCGAAAGACAGAACTGGAGAGGAGGAGAAGACTTACACTGTGCTATCTACAGATCTCAGAACAATGCTGATTAGAAACTGGATGAGAAAACAGTAACACATAGCATAGGGAGGACAAAATAATAAGACTGAAAAGACATTCATTACAGCTTACTTAACACTCGGAATAACGAGTGTGTAAGGAACAGATGAAAGAAAGGTTGCTCCATTTGTGGATCTAACCTTGGGTACAGAATATATGGAAGAGATTTCTCTGTGTGTTTTGTGTTTATAAGACTTTGCAGTAATCGCTGTGAATAAAGCAACAAAGCTCAAGAGCTCATGGAAGTCCAGGGAGACTACTGAAACATATGGAGCCAGCCAAAAGACTATGATGGGTGGACCATGGCTGTTCTGTGCATAAAATCATGACAGAATGGACCCAAAAGAGTAGATGTGGCAAAAGGCTGAATTATTGTTCTTCTTCATGTGCTATTGCTGGAGCTGGCAAAGGGGCGAGCTCTGATGAAATTCTGGGGTAGCAGTGGCTTTGCTTGGCTCTGTTGATGCGGTAGGAAAGACAACTTTTATGTGAACCATTCAAATGCCACCCAGGTACTGACACAAGACAATTACAGAACTAGTTTAACTCATTGTTACTGGGATCATGGAATGTCACATTTCAGGAAATGGGAGCCAACGTATTGCTCAGAGAAGTTAAGTGTAATGGAAATAATTAGAGCAACATGATGCATGAGTCAAACTGTTGAGCAGAGCAGTGCTTCAAAACTTGGTTTGAAGCGGAGTTTATGCACTTCCACCAGCAAAACGAGGGTGTCTTAAACAAGATTTAAGAGCTTTGTAATCTGTGCTCATCTCTTATTGCAGGGATTCACCACATGGGGCGCAACACAGGAATAAATAGGATGTACAGGCAATCACATTAGGGATGAAAGTGACTAGATGACTATCCGATAAGCATAAGCTCATCAGATAGTCGAGTAGTGATTTCACTAGTCGCTTCCCCTTTCCCTTGCTGTCTCTATCAGAGATAGGCAGCAAAGGGGTGGAGGGAGTGGGAGCAGGAGCCGGTGCTGGGGGGGGAGCCAGTTTAAAAGTGTGTGTTGGGGGGCGGGGGGAGTCAGGGGCGCAGTGGGGAAATGGTGCGAGCAGGGACTAATGATCCAGTTCTTACTGCAGCACCTCAGCCTTTGAAACGTACAAGAGCTCCCCCGGGGATCTTGTACATTTCAAAAGCAGAAGTGCCACAGGGAGTGCATGGACCCAAGCAGTCACTGCTGGCCCCATGTTCCCACTGCGGCGCTTCAGCCAAGCAGTCCTGGCTCATGCTGATCGCTGCACTTCTGCATTTTAAGTGTAGAAAGAACCCAGTGGCTCTTACTACATTTAAAATGCAGAGCCACAGTGTGGGTGGCTCCTGGAGCCGTCATGAGCCGGGACTGCTCAGTCTCAGCTTGAAGCGGTTCCTGGAGCTACCCGCACTGCAGCTCTGCACAACGGTCCTATCAACTAATTGCATAGTTGATACAAATTGTATCGACTATACGATTAGCCTGATAACTGCTTTTTAACATTCTTAGGTCAGATTAGATGATCTCATGGTCCCTTTTGACCTTAAACTCTGACTTTAAAGCTGTGTTCCATATCAGACTTTAAAGCTAGTTCCACATGAGATAGAAGGAGTACAAAAACGTGTAAAGCAATAACACAACCACATTCTTCTTGAACATGCAGGGCCAAATTCCTTTCTTATAGCCACATGAAATGGGATTTCTGAACCTGCATGCAAACCCAGATATCAGAGTCAAGCTCTACTGCATAGATCTGAAAGGAGAGTCTTGCCTTTAAAAAAAAAAAAATACAACATGTGCGCTTTGTAAAAGTAATCTACAAACTAGTTTAGTAAAAGCTGACGGCACTTGTTTCTACACAGTTAGTTCTGTCCCAAAACTCAGACCTGGCAACACAATGTTCCACAATAATAAGCCAAGTCTTCCCTCCCATGGCTGTGCTCCTCAACCTCCGCAGGATTCAATGAGTTACCTCCCTGTTTTCCCCCTCAGGGGAGGGAAGGACTGCAGCTGCTGGAGAGGGGTGGTTTCTTCAAATCGTGTGAAGGCCAAAAATTTGGCCTCTGACACACATCTTGGAAGCACCGAGAACCAGCCTATCTGTACTCCTGTCTGGGTCACATAGCTTTTGGCCACAGAGCTTGCCTGTGCTGCTACTGATCTCTTGGCAGCACACGTACCTTACAGCTTTCTGAGCAAAGACAGGATGGAATAGAAGCAACATTAATTTCTGCTGGCTTTTGTAGGTTACCAGGAGAACTCTCCTACCCCCCGCAGAGACAGTGCTGGGGGGAACCTTTGCATGGAGAAGTTTATAGTAGGCCAAGTAGACTTCTCTGCTCTCCTTTCGATGAGTTCTGGCCATATCTGCTGCTTTGCTTCCTTCTGCATGGCATCTGCCTGAATGTGCACAGCAATTTGAGGATAACGCTGCATAGGATGTTCTTTAGAAAGAGCAGCAGATAACTCTTTTTACCTAAAAGCATGGCTGTTATTTTCATTTACTTAGAAACGATGCATCTGTACCTCCCACTTTCACGAAACCCACATGGGGTTTAGGACAGTTTTGCCACAGAAATTCTGAAGAGTGTCACTGAAACTGGCTTTGGTTGATTCCTCCAGCAGTCTGAACTGTGGCAAACTATGGGAGCACACTGGGCCCAAAAGTAAGGCAACACAGTAAGGGAGGAGGTAGGCAGCCCTCGGTGGAGAAAGAACAGGTTAGGAACTATTTAGAAAAGCTGGACATACACAAATCCATGGGTCCGGATTTAATGCATCTGAGGCCACTGAGGGAGTTGGCAGATGTCATTGCAGAACCTTTGGCCATTATCTTTGAAAACTCGTGGAGATTGGGAGAGATCCCAGATGATTGGAAAAAGGCAAATATAGTGCCAATCTTTAAAGAAAAGGAAGAAGAACAATCCAGGGAACTATACACCGGTCGGCCTCACCTCAGTCCCTGGAAAAATCATGGAGGGGATCTTTAAAGAATCCATTTTGAAGCATTTGGAAGAGGGGAAAGTGATCAGGAATAGTCAACATGGATTCACCAAGGGAAAGTCATGCCTGACCAACATGTTTAGCTTCTATGATGAAGTAACTCACTCTGTGGACATGGGGAAAGTCAGTGGATGTGATATACCTTGACTTTAGCAAAGCGTTTAATATGGCCTCTCACAATATTCTTGCCAGCAAGTAAAGGAAATATGGATTGGATACATGGACTGTAAGGTGTCTGGAAAGCTGGCTGGATTGTTGGGCCCAACGGGTAGTGATCAATGTCTTGACAGCTGGTTGGTGGTCGGTTTCAAGTGGAATGCTCCAAGGATCGGTTCTAGGGCTGGTTTTGTTCAACATCTTTTAATGACCTGGACGATGGGATGGATTGCACCCTCAGCAAGTTTGCGGGTGACACTAAGCTAAGGGGAGAGGTAGATACATTGGAGGGTAGGAATAGCATTCAGAGTGACCTAGACAAATTGGAGGACTGGGCCAAAAGAAATCTGATGAGGTTCAACAAGGACAAGTACAGAGTCCTGCACTTGGAACAGAAGAATCCCAAGCATTGTTACAGGCTGGGGACCAACTGACTAAGCAGCAGCTCAGCAGAAAAGGACCTGGGGATTACAGTGGATGAGAAGCTGGATACGAGTCAACAGTATGCCCTTATAGCCAAGAAGGTTAATTGCATATTAGGGTGTATTAGGAGGAGCATTGCCAGCAGATCTAGAGACGTTATTATTCCCCTTTATTCAGCACTGGTGATGCCACATCTGGAACAGTGTCCAGTTCTGGGCCCCTTCCACTACAGAAAGGATGTTGACACATTGGAGAGGGTCCAGAGGAGGGCAACCAAAATGATGAGGGGGCTGGAGCACATGACCTACGAGGAGAGGCTGAGGGATTTGGGCTTATTTAGTCTTCAGAAGAGAAGGGGGGAGGGGGAATTTGATAGCAGCCTTCAACTTCCCGAAAGGAGGTTCCAGTGGATGGAGAGAGGGTGTTCCTAGTAGTAACGGATGGTAGAACAAGGAACAATGGTTTCAAGTTGCAGTGGGACAGATCTAGGTTGGATATTAGGAAAACTATTTCACTAAGGGTGGTGAAATACTGGAAGAGTTACCCAGGGAGGTGGAGGAATCTAGCGATTTTTAAGTCCAGGCTTAACAAAGCCCTGTCTGGGATGATTTCGTTTGAGTTGGTCCTGCTTTGGGCAGGAGGCTGGACTCTATGACCTCCAAAGGTCTCTTCAAGCCCTAGGAGTCTATGAAAAGAGGACCAACGTGCTGTGATGCAAGAGGCATCAAGCAACGTGCAGACAGCCTGCGTGAACACGTGTGTGCCTGCATGCTCTCACCTGCCGCGCTTGGTCTGAAGAGTGGAGAATTGAATGCCAAACACATAAGCATGATTGACGGCTATAATATTTTACAAATGGATGTGCTAGCAAGACTCATTTATGCAGCCAAAATATTCCTAGCTCCTTCATGTCTACAAAATTTGGTTTTTATCCAGTTGACAAAGTCCTCTAATATTTTGTAATAAACTTTTCTGTGCCATATGCAACAACTTCCCCTTGAAAGGACCTATTTGCTTCTGACTTTGCCTCAAGCTATTAACTGACAGACTGGCTGCTAACTACAGTTAACAAATGATTTCCCAGAGATTACTGTTTAAGTAAAAAATGTTCCAAGATAAACAGGCTTCTTGACAACAAGGAATTTGAATTATGCGTCCAGAGATTTGGTACATGTTTCCAAAAAGTACGTAGTACAACTCTTGAGGTTTTTCTCATCAGCACGTTACAAGTTGGTAAATAAGCAACAGTGCTTTGTCCACAGATTAACATGGATTTGTATAGCGCATGTATCTTTTAAAACATTTTGGGATCTCACACGCCAGCAACTTTATCCAGCAACCACCACCCTATGGAATTTATGGAATCACTTATGTTGAAAAAGCTATTTGTTATTTCAAGTGAAACAAAATGCCAAATGCTGGGGGAAGGGTTAAGTGGTTTGGAGCCACCTGCAACTTGCTCAAAGATTATGAAGCTGCAATTTGTTAAATACAGTATTCAGAAATACATGCCATAGAAAGCAACAGTTGGGATTTTTAACCATTCTCTCTCTGAAATTTCTAAAATGCCCATCATCTTAATAGGCTGACAGACAGTTCTGGACAAGATATTTGTTTTTGAATTTGACATGACTTTCCTTTCAGTGCTTCCTAACCCCCTCATATACACTTGAAATTAAACCTAAAAGGAAAAAAGTGAAGCACAGAGAAGCTAAAGCAAATGTTACAGAGGGAGTTAACATGAAGCTGGAATAGGTTATAGATTCCCTGACTCTGCCCTTTGCTTTGTCCACGAGGCCATGCAGTTTCTCTTCCACAAATCTTGGTAACATACCTTACTACTTACATTACAGGCAGTCCCCGATTTACGCGGATCCGACTTACGAACGGGGCCCTCTCCCTGGTCTCCAGCAGACCAGGGAGAGGAAGCAAAGCGGCAGAGCACGCGGGCAGTGGACAGCCCAGATGCATCTGGGCTGCCCGCGTGTCCCGCCGCTTTGCTCCCCGTCCCCCTGGTCTGCAGACCAGGGAGACAGGGAGCAAAGCAGAGCAAAGCCGCGGAGCCCAAGGGCAGGAGGACAGCCACGGTGCGTCTGGGCTGTCCCGCTGCCCCCGTGCTCCGCGGCTTTGCTCCGGACGCCTGTGGTACAGCAGCTGGGGTGCTGCCGGTTGGTCCCGTAGCGCCGCTCTGGGCGCTACTGGACCAACCCGGCAGCAACCCAGCTGCTCTGCCCCAGGCGTCCTGATTTAGCCACTGCTGGTCAGTTTCAGCAGTGGCTGAATCAGGACGCCTGGGGCAGAGCAGCTTGGGTGCTGCTGGGTTGGTCCAGTAGCGCTGAGGAGCGGCAGCGCTACTGGACCAACCCAGCAGCACCCCAGCTGCTCTAGCCCAGGCGTCCCCAAGTCAGCCGCTGCTGAAACTGACCAGTGGCTGACTACAGGAAGCCCCTGCCCCGGGCTTCCTGGAATCAGCTGCTGATCAGTTTCAGCAGCGGCTGAATCTGGACGCCAGTTCCGACTTACATACAGATTCAACTTAAGAACAAACCTACAGTCCCTATCTTGTATGTAACCCGGGGACTGACTGTACTTGAATATTCTCCATTATCCTATTAATGCACATTCATTAGACATTTCCATGTTGTGCCTATCAAGCAAAGCGCCTGGTGTCAGATATCAGTAAGATCGCTCAATTACAAATAAATATCAACAACACCGTACTAGAAGCCTATGCCATACACAGAGGGCCAAATCTACCTCCAGTGGAAGCAGGAATAACTTCATTGAGTATGTTTTGTGACTGGGATTCATGGTTCATGTATTGCTTTTGCAGGTTTTTTCCCCCTCTCAACATGTGCTAGAATGACACTCTTAGCAACAATTTTGAACATCATTGTATGAATGACACCAGCCTCTGTACTGGACATTTCTGCCTGCACACTTACTAAAGACAAATCTACATGTGTTAGTCTATAAGGTGCTACCAGACCATTTGTTGTTTTTTTAGTTTATCCTGTACAGACTAACTTGGCTACCCCCTGAAGCTTCCGGTCTCGTTGTTTACCCTAATTTTCTGCCTTCATTCCTTAGAAGGGATGTTTTTATTTACATGCACTTCTGTTCTTTCCCCGCCACTTAATGCAGTCTGGGAAACAGTTTCACTAGTCCTGCAAATATCCACAGCTCTTTGCAAGAAACGGACGTGTCTTGGCAATAACCATGGTTTTGACGGAGTTAAGATGCACACAATTTGGTTTCTAATGAGTCCATTTGTTCAAATACATGTGACTTAACTTCATTATACAGGCCTATAATATAATCATCATTGGTCTCACCTGGCAATCTGTTTTCTGTGAACAACATGTGCCTTTTCCGGTGACACTTCTGAATGTTTTGCCATCCTTTCCATGCACCCAGTAGCTAGTAAATCTTCACTTCTTCCAGGTCTGCCCACCACAAAAGTGAGCAGGATTTTACCCTCTCCAACTCTGCTGCAATACCAAATTTCTCCACTTCCATAAAAATTTGGAAATGGTGCAAGCCCTGTCCCCTGTTGTGAGAAGTTCCCTTCCAGCTGAGGAGATTGGGGAGCCTCAATCATCTCCCTTGTACTAGAGATTTCATTTTCTTCTAACACCATGTAACAGTGTGACACGCAAGCGTTGATAAAAGACTAATCTTTATTTCCTGCCTCCAATCACATGACAGAAGTTAGTTGAACAAAGAGCTGAGAACCAGCTCAGGAGACTATCACTTGTATACCAGATGTGCATCCACCCACCTCCCCATCTCCACTGTTTACTTCAAGTTTTTCTTTTTTTTTTAAGCCAGGGTGTGAGGCGGGTAGTGATGTGGCAGGTTGCCCAATCAATCTACTCTGCTATTTGTCTTCTGCATAGGAGCCAAAAAGAGGAATGATCCCAAAAGCGAAGATCAGAGTTTTATCTGGGTGACAATTGGCATTGGGGGTGTAATGCAAACCCTTATGTTTGGCAGAATGTGCATTTAAAACTGCTCAAGCATTGATGAGTTTGCAGTGGTCTCAAGCTAGTGGCATGAGTTCTAAAAGAGAAAAAATGCAGCGGCACTGGTCCCAGGATATTTGAGAGACAAGGGGGGTGAAGCACTATTTATAAGGTGCTTCACCAACTTTGATGCTTCAAAAAGGAAAGTCACTATAAGTCAGTAGAATAGTAGAGGCCAACATTGTTTAGGTTTGTTTTTTAAACCAGAAAGTCATCAGTTAAATTCCCACTATGCAACACAGATTAGGTTTACCAAGACCTACCGCGTTCATTCAAATATGTGGGCTTAGAACCTTACAAAAACAATGACGGTCTCTTTTAATTTTTTGTATAGTTCTATAGAGACCTAACCCTCTAGGCGTTATGCTAATACAAGAAAGTAATTTTAAATATATTACACTTCTACTTTTTCAAGCAGATTTACAATGTTTCTAGTTATACAATAATTTAAATCAACACCAACACTGAGATGTGTAATTGGATGTAATGAGCAACTCGGTCTCTCTTTTGAGCTTGAGAGAGAAATTCTCTGTGTTAGCTCTTACATTCAAGGGTCACTTAGAACTTCTAAGATTCAGTTGTAGCACCAATCTACCATATATTCTTTAGTGGGTTCTGCTCATAAGTACGCCACAAAGTTTCTCTGTACCAGCCCAGGGGAATGGCAGGAAACCCAAACATTTATATTGCCAAATGTGATCTTGGCAAGAAAAAAGAATAGGGCACACAGTTAATTTCAAACCACAACTGGACAAACCCTTTTTTAAAAGTTATATCTAAATATAAGTACCAGATACTTTATACAGCGTATTTTCTACGGTGCAGCCTGGATTGCCTATTACTGAGATAGAAATATACCCTTAAAACACTGCTTTTGTATTTACTTGTGTACACATTTACTTTGAGGTTTGCATAGGTCAAAATTCTTAGGACTATTTAATCAGGGTCTCCCCCCACACAATTCTTTTAAAGAACTACATTAGCTACAGCTGACAGTTATATGATGTCATTTGATTCTCCAAAGTTACTGAAGGCCTGTAAAAATTTAACAGCTTGATTAAAAAGTTGAGAATGTTACTATTGGAAAGGAACTCCAAAGCTGGACATAAGGAGTTAAAAACACAATTTAAATGCTAATAAAACTCCTACTGCGAATCACTTAATTTATATTTCCTAAACTTTTTAAAAGAAATACTCTTACTTACAGGGGACTGGACTCAATGACCCCTTGAGGTCCCTTCCAGTTCTGTGATTAGAACCACAGCTAGATCTGATTTAAATGAAACTTCAGGCTTTCATTATATGAGAGGCAATGTCTTTTTCTTGAGCACCCTTTTGTTTGATATTTCCAAAGCTTTTCTTTGAATCCCAGGCTAGGTCTACACGACAGAGTTTTTGTGCAAAACCAACCGTTTTTGCTCAAAACTCATGGAGTGTCCACACCTCAAGTGCATTTTTGTGCTAGTAAAATGAAAGAACAGAGGGGTTTTCTGGTGTAGGTATTCCTTCTTCTACAACGAATAACTCATTTTTGCGCAAGAGCTCTTGCACAAAAAGGTGTGTGGATGGGGAACAGGGTTTTTTTGCACAAAAAGAGGTAATCGAAAAAAGCATAGGTGCCCTGGTGGCCATTTTGTAAATAGCAATCTGAATTTCCTTTCGAGGGAGTGTCCATGCAGTCTGGATGCTTTCTTGCGCAAAAGCACGTCGCTTTTTCGATGCACTTTTGCAGTGTGGACGCACTCTTGCGCAAGAAGTTTTTGCAGAAGCCTGCAGTGTAGTCATAGCCTCATAAGCAATCTTTTAGGGAAATAAGTTTTCAATGGGTTTAGAGGAGAGTAAATTAAAACTAGGGATGGGCTTATACCACAAAACATTCAAATACACTCATATTTGAAGGTTCTTGAATCCATGGCCCAGATTTCTGTTACAAAAGAGAAATGCAAGTACAGATCAACACTTGTACTGCAAACTTTTTCTTTTAAAAGAAATGCCCTTAAAATTAGTAAGGATTTTTTTAAAAAAGGTAGGTTATGTAAATTGACTTAACATATTGTCTTCTATGGCAGTATGACAATTTACACTAAGGATTTGCCCCCCAAATTCCAAACTTTGGAAATTATAAACTCACAGGCCTCAAGGCAAACAGATGAGGTTAGGAAGAAGCTTTCATTTTGGAAAACATTTATTCCATAACTGCCTACTGGTAACTTTCTTGCTCATTCCTCTGGATACTGAGCAAAATGGTCTGATAAGGTACGACTGTTTTAAATTCAGAGCACTAGATAAGAATATAAACATCTGACGAAGTGGGTCTTTGCCCACGAAAGCTTATGCTCCAAGACTTCAGTTAGTCAATAAGGTGCCACAGGACTCCTCGCCGCTTTTGCAGACTCAGACTAACACTGCTACCCCTCTGATACTTGAATATAAACTTTGACAGCCACATTTCCAAACATCAGGGAAATATATGCTTTCCTTCTATGACAAACTGAAAACTTATATGAAAAAAATATATAAAGCTCAAGAAAAAAATATTACCATTTAAGGAAATGATATTGACAAATGCCTATGAGAAGAACTTCCCTATCGGGGGGAGAAGGAGAGAGAGAAATGCCGTAAGAATGGTTAAGGGAGAACACTGCTGATGTTTTCAAGCATAGAGACTATCAAACTGATGACAGAGAAAGGAGTGTTTCTGTGAGAAAGCAAGTTTCTATGATTATCCATTTTCTCAATGAAACTACTCAGAGTAGCTGGAATAGGAGCAGAAAGACAAGGCAGTGGGTGGACAAAGATTTACAGGACAACGATGTCCCGTTCCTAAGTATCTTCAAGTTAGAGCACTCTGTGAGCATGCGTGCGAGTGGATGTCCATGCAACTATATCACAATTGCCACAATTACAGCTAGCCTGCATCTTCTGTGAATGGTTATTTTTAGGACCCAGTCTTTCATGTGGTACAATGATGTGGAGTTTACAAGAGTATTTACCATGTGTTTCATATGGTGTAGAGTCCTGCTCAAATTGCACTGTATCAGAGAAAGTTTAACAATTTTGTTCCCATTTCTAATTTTATATTATTGCTTCTGCTTTAGATTTAGTGTTACTATTGGTTTGTCCTAAGCAACAAAATTAGTTGTCACAGCATTTAATCAAATCAACTCATGAGCCCAGAAAATGTTAAGAGGGACCTGGAAATCTGATTGCCATTTAAGATTTTCTGATTTCAAAGCCCCTGTTGCCACCTGCTGTAAGTTAGGGCATGAAACCACACTCTAAAGGCCAGATTTTGATTTCCTTTATACTAGTGTCAATGAGGTTGTGCCAGCGTAACTAACAGCAAAGTCCTATTAACCTTAAAAAGAGGTTGGATGTGGCAGATTTTTCAGTTGAAAATGACCCTACTTTTCTTTTTCAACTTAAAAAAAAAAAAAAAAAAAAGCACACAAGCGTGTGCTAGTGATTTTAAAAAGCACTAAATTAGGAGACCCAGATCATGCCAAACAAAGTTGGTTCCACATTCACTTGATAGATCTTAAGAGAGTTTCTCTCCCAAACATGAGAACAATAGGTAAAGGGTCACTTTTCTGTTAGAACGTAGGTCACTTACAGAGAGAATAATGAGTTTGCCCTACAAGCTGAGCTGAGTGCCAACTGGCTTTTGGTCAAGTAGTAGATACTCATGAACTAAGCTCCAGAAGCCCCAAGTTTGGTTCTGCCTGTCGGCATTACACTTGCATGAAGAACATCAACTAACAAATTATTTTAAAAGCATGCTCATGATTTTGTGGCCCTTTTGCTGAATCAATAATGCTTTATGATTCCAGCCTCTGACATTTTCCTTTTGTGTATGTTATACCCCCAGAAGAATCTGTTTTCACTAACATATGCCATTCTGAAGAACAAACCACAGAAGAAAATAAATTCAGCATATAGCATAGGGTTTGAATCACTTTTTTAAAAATACACTTATTTGGTCAGTCCTTGATTACTGTGTAGCTCTTTTACCCAGATGTGTATTTTGTGAATACAGTTCAAACGACTCAGCATGTCTCTTGTTCCACTCAGTGTTTTTTGCCTAACATTTGATCAAACCCCAAACTGTTCTAAGTGTATGCGGAAAATGCTCTAGATTCTAAATATATAGTTTTAGTTGTAGTAAAAACTAATATGGGAGGCTTAAAAGAAAATACTAATTTGGGGACTAAGTACAACACAATGGGACAGACCGGAGCTGTGCTTATTAGCACAGGATCATAGGCCAGGGTATCAGCCACCTTACTGACTCCTTAATCCTGAGCTTCTGGCCAGTTTGACAGTCTCACAAAGCCATTTTGTCAGCTGGGGTTTGACAAAGTATAAATGTAACCCCCAGCCATGACCCTTGTCCTATGCCACTGAAAGACGAGGAAAAACTCTGTTCCTGATCTTCTGTCTTCTTCCAAGTCAACCAC